>NW_027186324.1:9216724-9244152 GCF_028583685.1 Petaurus breviceps papuanus | reverse complement strand
ACAGCGATCGTGGCCATTACTCACTGTGGGCTAGTGCTCATCTGCCAGCTCAGTGACCACAGCAATCGTGGCCATTACTCACTGTGGGCTAGTGCTCATCTGCCACGTGCTTCCGCGGGGCAGTGACAATAATCGTGGCCATTACTCACTGTGGGCTGCGCACCGAGTTAAGCGCCGGGCGATGAGCACTGGCTGACATCGCTAACTACGCGCCGGGCACTGCGCCAAACACCGCGATTTCTATCCCATTTCATCCTTACAGCACGCCAGGCCGGTGGATGCTGTGATCCCGCTTTACAAAAGATGACACAGAGGCCACAGAGCCGGTGAGTGAAGGCAGACTTGAGCTCGGGAGCGCCGAGTTCCTGCAGCGGGTAGAAAACCGGAAGAATAAGAGCGGATGGAAAGTCCGTGTTCCATCAGAACACATGACCAAAGCCCTCCTGCGGAAGAACAGCCGTCAAAGGATGAGAAGATTAAAAAGAGTAAGGGGTCCTCACCTTGTTTGTACGCCACTGAATCCTCTGATGAAGCTATGGACCCTCTTTTGGGAATAATGCTTTTAAAGGCATAAGATAAATACCCAGGAAACCAATTACATTGAAATAAAGACATCATGTTTTCCCCTATCAAAGTTTATGCACACCCTGAAATCAGTGCATGGGCTCCTTAGATGTCCGTGGAATACAGATTCAGAACACTTGTGATAAGGGAGTATCCACATTGATAAAATCGCAAATCCATCTTTTTTGTAAATGAATTAGATTGGGGAATCTCTGACCAAATTGGGGAGTTTTCCAGAAAAAACCCTGAAAAACAAACTGATAGAATGTGTTCTTCTGTAATATAAGAGTGATCACACGAAATACATTTCTAGATTGATGGAATTATAAAGTTAAAGCGATTGGTGGGTCAGGAGGAATTTATGATTGGGTAAGAGAATAGATAACGCCCCTTATGGTGTAGATGAAAAGGAGGCTAACTCTGACTGAGACAGTACATTCAAGGGAGCCTTTTGTAGCATGGGGAAAGGGCAAGAATTTCTTTCTTCTCCACCATTCCATCCAAGGAGCTCCCAAACTAAGACTTTAAACCCAAATCACTGAGGCTTTCCTTCAATGGGTAATAATAATAAGCCCCAACTGAAGCCTCTGTGGCTCATGGTTTAGTTTTGATGGCTTGGAATGAGTAAAAATAGTTTCTGTTCCAACGAGAAACTCTGAAAGATCTTCCCCTCTCAGATTGATACTTTTGTGAGGGTAAATTGGGTCACCTTTTGCCTCAATTCTTACCTAACCCTTAGTCATTGAATAGGTGTGGCCTCAGACAAACTGAGACCTGGGAAACACCTAAATTTAGATGTCAAGTGATTGAGGTCACCCTCTTCATCCTAGACTTCGATGACTTTGGAGAGAGTGAGGCTGATGACTTTGTCCAGCTCTGCTGCCCTCCATCCGATTCACTTGCATATCAAGACATCACTCTTGTGATGTCATTGGTCCTCTTTGAGAATGAAGGACAGACAACAGCCCCTCTGTCAGCAATGGCTTCTTGTAATGGAAGCATATGGCTGTAGGAGATGAGGGAGGATTCA
The DNA here is from genome assembly GCF_028583685.1 of Petaurus breviceps papuanus. NCBI lineage: Eukaryota > Metazoa > Chordata > Mammalia > Diprotodontia > Petauridae > Petaurus > Petaurus breviceps. Next base: position 9,242,558 of record NW_027186324.1, on the reverse strand, counting down.
AGGACTTTGCACTATGAACATCAGCCCTTTATGTTTAAGTTAAGAGACTGTTTCCTGGAACAGGGATCCTGTTGTTCAGACTTTGGCAGGCCTCAGAGCCAAAACTCCAAGGGGGGCTGAATTAGGGGTATTTTTTTTTTTTTTAGCTTTTTGGAGGGCTATTGGGGTTAAGTAACTTGCCCAAAGTCACACAGAACAGATTGTGTGTGTGTGTGTGTGTGTGTTAAGTGTCTGAAGCCCGATCTGAACTCAGGTCCTTCTGATTCTGGGGCCAGTGTTCTACTCACTGGGCCACCTAGCCACCCCTAGGGATATTTTCCTGCTGGTTCTTTTTGAAGGAGCCAAACCAAGCTCCAGCTAAAGATTTCCGTTGAGTCAGAAGCTGGAGGCTACAGGACTATATCCAACCAGCCGTGTGTCCAGCAGAAGGTGGTTTTAGGCCTCATGACAAGAAGCAAAGCAGGAACATCACAGGAGGGCAGCAGGAGCCCTGCACTTTTAGAGCTCAGGTGCCCAATTTACATATATTCCTCATGTTTGGTTCCTCTTATGTTCGATCTCTATATTTGCTGACTTCTCAATAAGGGAATATGTACCTTAAATTTTGGGGGAAATGCTCTAAAGTATATCCTCTTACTATGCTCCAATAAAATCCCTTTGCTTTAAACTGTCCACTGGCTTCCTATAGAAAGGTAAGTATGTCAATTGGGAGTCATAAGTTATGTTTTAGGATTGCAGACCCAAAGAGTAACTTGAACCTGCAATAGTCATTATCTAAGAGAGAGTCTTACATATCGAAGTAGTAGATATTTGAGAACAAAAACATGAAATCTCACTTTTGTCATCAAAAGGCATCACTCTACCCCATTTGATGAGGCCTATGCTTCCTAGACTCCTTTCTTGATTCTGCACCACAGAAAAGTTATAAATATTAAACAGGAAAGCTTCTGCAAGAAGGATGGAGCCATTTAATGAAGGTTTGATCTTTATATTTCTTTTGAATACCCCTCAACCCAAGCACAGTTATTAGATCTCATGAATATAATAAGCATTCAGTAAATATTTGTCTAATGAATCAATGAAAAACATCCCCTGACCCTCATGCTGTATGGTCAGACTACTCTCTAGTATTCAATCTTGTCTACCTTTTTGGGGGCTGGACAGCTACCTGGAGAAATGGCTAGAACTCCTAGCCTGGAATCAGGAAGATCTGAGTTCAACAAGGCCTCAGACACTTACTAGCTGTGTGACCCTGGGCAAGTCACTTAGCTCTGTCTCAGTTTCCTCATCTGTAAAATGAGCTGGAGAAAGAAATGGAAAAACCACTCCTATATTTTTGCCAAGAAAACCCCAAATGGGGTCAGAGTCAGACATAACTGAACAACAAAAATACCCCCCTTTTTTGCATTCCATTTGATGAGAAAAATTATAATACAATTTTTTGGGTTTGTTTACCTCTTTCCTAAAGCATTCTCTAGGTTAAAAGTGTTTTTTATTCCTCACAATTTCTTAGAGCAATTTGTATGTATCTCTACTTTGACCCTATTACATTTAACCTGGCATTATACTTATTTTTGCATGTAATATTTTATCTACCCCAGCTCTTCAAATTGATTATAAAATCTTTGAGGTCTGTATTTTTTTCATCTGTGTACCTCCAACATCTACTCCTAACACTTAGCAAAAAAAAAAAAAAGAGGAAGTATGTAGATGTTTGTTGAATAGACAAAATACCTTCCATCTGACAACTTCAAATTACTTTCACAAGCATTCAACTCATCAGTCCTCACAGGAATCTATGAGATAAATGAAAATTACAAGACCTGGTTTTTAATCCCACCTACCTGTACTACTTGAGTGGGTAGGACTAATGATTTTTAAAAGTCTCTTACAGCTCAGAATTCTGTGATACTTATTTCACAGAATGAGGCATATCTGGATTTATAGTTTTTTTTTTAATCTTTTATACTAACTTCAAAGGGCAAATACTGGCAACTGCTTCAGAAGACTTGGATTCATATCACAGCTTTACCACTTACCTGTAGAACCTTAGGCAAGCTAGTTAACCTCTTTTGGGCCTCAGTCTTCTCATCTGTAAGAGAAGGGAGTTAGACTAGGTAGCCTTGGAGTTCCTAAACTCTCAATCTTTAATCCCATGGATGACTGGATTTACTCTTATGGAGAATGTTAGGTGAAGGAAAAATGGGAGAGGAGTCACAGGGCCATTCATTCATTTAGTCTTATTGATACCTTTTGTTTTGATATCACATTCTGAATATATCTTTCCCTCTCCCTAATCCTTCTGACATGCCCTTGTAACAAAGATTAAAACAGAATAAAATATTAAAAGAATAACCAATTCACTATAACTCAGCACAGTGATCCCCATTTGACAGGAAATGCAGCATTCCATAGCTATAGAACTCTCTACACCTCATTAGAGTTGACCTCCTTTCTCAAGGAGAAGTACACCTCCTTTCTGAACTTTTTTTTTTAAATTATGAATTAAAAAACAAAAAAGCACTCCCAGGAACATAGCAGAACATAAAAAGAAGATTCTATATGAAATTGTGAACCTCCATTTAACACTTTTGAAACTAGAAGGACCAAGTGACAAATTGACAGGGAAATTTGCTTGGTCCTTGGAGGTATTCTTAAATTCTGGTCCTTCTAGTAAAATATAGGCTGTTCTAAAAGTCTTATTGTAGCTTAAGCTATGAAGCTTAGAATTGCACAAAGATTTTAGGGATATTACATATATATATATATATGCTTGTATATTGATATAGTGTGTATATGTTGTACATATTGGTGTATTGTGTATACATATTGATATGTCTATTTATCTAAATATCAATATACACATACAAATATGTGTATGTATATATGAATATCTATTGTTATAAATCTACTATATGTATATATGTTGACATATAGTATGTATATATTGCTATATAATGTATACATATCTACATGTCAGTATATATAAATATTTATTGCATTTATATCAATATATACTCATATGTATACACTATACATGTTTATATATTGCTATATACTGTGCATATGTACAAATATGTTTATTGTGTATATATCAATGTAGATATATTTGTTGTTATTAGTCATTTTCAGTTGTGTTTGACTCTGTGTGACCCCATTCGGGGTTTTCTGTCTATATAAATATATCCACACACTATATCTGTGGATGTTTATATTGACATATAGTCCATATATTATATGTACTAATAAACAGTGTATATACTATGTAATATCTGCACACACAGATGTCATGTATATTATATAGATATATCTACACTATTATATATTGTGTTGGCATTGATATATAGTATGTGTATCTTGACATGTATATATTAAATACACACATACAAACATGTGTATATTATGTATACATCAATATATAGATCTACACAATATAGATGTATAGTGACGTAGTGTATTGAATATTGATTATTTTTTTAAATAGGAATAAGGTTAGTCAGTAGATAGAGGTAGAAAAGCCATAAGACTATATAATTCTCTCTCTCTTTTTTTAAGCAATCGGGGTTAAGTAACTTGCTCAAGGTTACACAGCCAGTTATTTCTGGGTGTGGTGCTAAGTATCTGAGCCTGAATTTGATCCCCAGGTCCTCCCGATACTGGGGCCGGTCCTCTTACTCGCTGAACCACGTGGCCGCCCCTGTATATACTGATTATTGATTGTACATATTACTATGCCAACATAAACACCCATATATACAAATACTTATACACACATGCTCTTATACAACCTACACGTTACTTTCAAAAGCGTGCCACGTAGAGGGGAGCCCTACTGAACTTTTTTCTGTTTTCTTCGGCAAAATTAAAAAAAAATGTTAGTGGTCCTTTTTTTTGGTGGGAGAGAGCAAGGGCGCATCATTATTGCTGACTTCCTTTCCCCAACAAATTAAAAGCCGAGAAGAAAACCCTTGCAACCAGTTATGTAAGCACAGTCTAATAAAAGGAATGTACACAGTGTCCGTTCGCGGACTTACTATTTTTTTAACTATGAAAGCTTAATTAAAAACAACGCCCAGCCCCGCGAATTCCGGGCGCTGCCGGATAAACAGGATTTATTTACAGAGTCAGGGGGGTGCAGAGCAGCAGAAGCGGAAACCCCAAGCCGAAGGCACGCGATCGGGGCGGTTCGGGGAGCCCTCTGTCGGGGTGCCAACCTCGCCGCTCCCCCGCCTCCCTGGGGCCAGAGCTCGAGGGAGGCTGCGCCCCAGACAGGTGAGCTCCGAAGCGGCCTGGGGGCGGGGCGGGGCGGGTGGGAGGAGCTTGTGGCGGCCGCCCCCTCCCGCACTACTCCACCTCCACGGCTCCAGCTCAGGTAATTCCTTCCCGTCCTGCGCGGGGCCGGGGTCCCACGCCGGGCCCTCTCTCCTCCGGGGGACGGATGCGTGTCTTGGGGACCGGGGGGGACTCCCTTCTCCTGCCCCCAGCCCAGCACACCTCTCCTTGCTTCCTTCCGTCCCTCCTCTCTGCACTGCCGGAGTGGGGGCTTGGGAAGAGCAGCAGAGGTCCTGAGCCGGCACGAGTGTCCGTGCGTGGCCCGGGCGCTCTGAGCCTTCCCCCAGGACGGCCTCCTTTGTCTGGCCCCTTGGTGCTGGCGTCGCTCTCCCCCAGTCCTGCTAGCGCTTGCCCTTCACCCCCGCATTTTCCTGCGAGTTAAGCTCCCAGCGCTGTGCTCTCCCTCCTTCCCCGCGAGCTGGGGATCACTGCCCTGCGGCCCGGGAAGCGTTGCTCACCTTCTCTGAAAACAATCTTCCAGGAGGGTGGGGGTGGGGAGTAGGCGCTGTGAAATGAGCTCAGGTAGGGAGGTCCTGGCGGGGGCTGGGGGGGGGGGGGCCGCGGATTGGAAGCCGCGGGCGTCCGGGAAAGAAGGAAATCAGCCTTTGCCACCCTCACACCTGCTTCTCCAGGAAAGTCCAGCTCTCTCCTGTCCGTCCTTCCTCTGGCTCCACCCTCTTGCGTAATTTCAGAGAGAAAAAGGTTAATTGCCTCCCACCGCTGCCTTTGTTCCCCCCACTTTTCCTTCTGGGGACTGCTGCCCCTGTGGAGCAGGGAGTGGAAGGGGTGGCTGCGTCCTTGCTTTCGTTTCTGTTGGTTGAAAGAACGCCTTGCTTTCCCTCCGCCCAGACAAAAGTTTGTTGTCGTTTTTTAAACGGAGCCCATAAAGAATGTAAGACTTGGGTTCATTTGGAACGTTCTGGAATTTCTAGAACATTGCTCAAATAGTGATGATTGACATCATGTCTGAAGCTTCTCGTGATTGGAGGGACTTTGCCAGTAGCGTAAGCCTCAGACCGCGAAAGGGAAGCCTTGGTCTCTCTTAAACTAGAACTGTTCTTATGAATCCCCGGAAGAGAAGCCTTAGGGCTGCTAAACCAGCAGTAAAACTGGCTTAAGGCAAGACCGCAAGACTTCACACAGCTGTGGCACGTGTTTGAACAAACAACTAGCCTTCACGCATAGTTTTATATGGCACTGGACTTCATTTCACAATTTTTCTCTTTCCAATAAAAACAATCATGGTCATAAAATGCTTTAATGTTTCAAAAATACTTGTCTCATAGAGAAGCTTGTGAAGTGGGTAGTGGGGGGAGCTGGATTGTATTTGTAAGCAGCTTACACTTTAGAGATAGACTTGTTTTATATTTGATTTGTATTTGAATATGTGTTTTAAAGGCCAATTTTGCTTTATTAATCATTAAGCATTTGTTGGGAATAAGATGAACTCCGGTATCTTAACTTAGGGGTCTATAAAGTACAAAAGGATCCTGTCCCTCCTAGGCTTACCTCGGAGAGAGAAGACATTGACAGAATCAATAAGAGAACAAATCCATGGGGCGGCCAGGTGGCTCAGCGAGTAAGAACACCTGCTCCACTGTCCGGATGACCTGGAGATCGAATCCCAGGCTCAGACACTTAACACCCACCCAGAAACACCTGGCCGTGTAACCTTAAGCAAGTTACTTCACCCCGATTGCTTTAAAAAAAAAAGAAAAAAAGAACAAATCCATGGTGGAATGGGCAATGGAACGGGTAGTGTGAAGAAACAGTCATTGTGACAGCACTTCAAACTTAGGACTCTAGAAATAGGACTCATAATGACAGCTGGCATTCAGAAAATGCTTTGTAAAGTACTTTCCTCATTGGAAAGCAGATTGCAAATATTACCCTCCATTTTATAACACCCTCTCCCTCAAAAAAAAAAAGATATGGTGAGGTTAAGTGACTTATCTTTAAAAAAAAAATTAAATGTTTTGTTGAAGTTAAAAAAGAAATCATCACTCTCCAGTGACTCCTCCCTCACCCCCCAAAAAAGTATAGTTAATACTTTGGAAATACACTAGAAAATTAAAAGGAATTTACTAATCCGAATTTCAAAGGTACCCACTGATACTATAGGAGTTATAAACGTTTGAAAAAGAACAAATTGACTGTCCTCTGCACCATGTATATATTATGAGTATAATAAAATGGCATCTTTAGGTTAAAGCTTGACTTGGAAAGTGAAAGAAGGAAACATTGGATATGTTGATATCCAATTTCGAATATATTGATGAGATGCAATTATGGGGGTAGCAATGTTAACACAATTGTTGTTAACATTGCTACCTCCATCGGTAAGATAGAATCCCAGATGGGAAACTGGGTAGAGCTGAATCTAGGAGTGTTCCAAAATAAAGGGGTGGGGTGGGGGACAGGAAGAGAAAACAGTAACTTTCCCATATTTACCACTATAAAATCTGGTTGTTTTTTTTTTTTCTTTTTACTGGCTACCTAAATGTGGCGGCCTGAATTAAGTGTCCTGAATAAAAGAGGGCAAATTCTTTAGTGTTTTTTTTTGCTTATCAAAGCATGGTTATATTAGAATCCATGGGGATATATATATATATACATATATATATGTACACACACACATATATGTATGTATAGTATAGGATCCCACCCCATTAGGAGTGGGGATGAATAGAATTTCTTCAAGAAAATAGATAGGCCTCTTTGCCTGCATAGAATTCTTACCACTTTCTGCTATTGAAAGCAAAAGTTAGTAGGAAATCTGGAAGACAGGCTTTTTTTCAAATGTTCTGACCATAGAAGTGGTTAGTTTTGAAATTCAAGAGTAAGCTGTTTTTTTTGTTTGACTCAAAGCATCCTTTTATGAAAACAAAACAAAATGTTCTTCCCATAGTGTGATAGCTGCTTTTTGTTTCAGATTCCTGATCTGGGCACTGGCCTCAGGCCACTGGGCTGCCAATGAAGTATATCCTGGTCACTGGCGGGGTCATCTCTGGCATTGGAAAAGGGATCATTGCAAGCAGCATCGGAACGATCCTAAAATCATGTGGTCTCCGAGTAACTGCCATCAAAATAGATCCTTATATTAACATTGATGCTGGAACCTTTTCGCCCTATGAGCATGGTAAAGTAGAGAATATGCTATTGCTGCTGTTTAATGGATCGTGATTCACTTTTTTGGGGGATGTTGGTGTTTTTTGGGAGAAAATGAAAAATTTGAATGAGAGTGAGTTATATCAGCACAGCCTAGTGCCCCTTCTTTTGGATTTTTTCTCATTTAGTCATTTTCAGGTATGTCTGACTCTTCTTGGTCCCTTTTTGGTGTTTTCTTGGCAAAGATTCAGTTCCACAATCCCTTGAGTTTCAAATTTTCTCTCACTCCCTCTCTCCCTTCCCCCTCCCCCCCATGGCGGCATGCAATCAAGTACAGGATCTGCAAATACTTTCATATTAGACATTAGTCAGGTTGTAAAGAAGGATTAGATCAGATGGAATGAACAATGGGAAACAGGAAACAAAACCAAATAAGTACAAGAAAGAGAGCAGGTAGTTTGCTTCAGTCTGCATTCAAACTCTCTTCTTTCTAGTTCTTTCTCTGAATGTAGACATCTCTCTCCATCATGAGTCTTTTGGACTTTACTTATACCCCTGCATTGCTGAGAAGAGTCCAGTCTATCAGAGTTGGTCATCACATATATGTTGTGTTTGTAATTGTGTACAAATTTCTCCTGGTTCTGCTTTTCTCACTCCGCATCAGTTTGTATAAGTCTCTCCAGGTAAATATGAAGTCCATCCGCTCCTCATTTCTTATAGCATAATAGTATTCCATTAAATTTATATACCACAACTTGTTTAGCCATTCTCCAATTGATGGGCATCCCCTTAATTTCCAATTCTTTACCACCACAAAAAGAGCTGCAATAAATATTTTTGTACATACAAAATACATATATACATACTTCCACTTCTATGATCTCTCTGGGATACAACCTTAGAAGTGGTATTACTGGGTCAAAGGATATGCAATTATTTCTAGCCCTTTGCTGCCCCATAATTTTGGATTAGACTTGCTCAGTTTCCTTGCTTCTAAAAATTTCTTACATTTATGTTGTTGCATCAGCCAGTTATTTAAGAAAACAGAACTGACCTGTAGCCTGAAACTTTTCTTTTAATAGTATTTTCCCCCCAATTACATGTAAAGATAGTTTTTAGCATTCATTTTTGTAAGATTTTAAGTTCCAGATTTTTCTCCCTATCTTCCCTCCCTCCTCCCCAAGACAACAAGCAATCTGATATAGGTTATACATATTTCCACATTGGTCTTATTGTGAAAGAAAGAAAACAAAAGGGAAAAGCCATGAGAAAGGAAAAAAAAGTGAAAATAATATGCTTTGGTCTGCATTCAGACTCCATACTTCTTTCTCTGGATGTAGACAGCATTTTCTGTCATGAATCTTTTGGAATTGTTTTAGATCATTGCATTGCTCAGAAGAGCTAAGTCTAACAAGTTGGTCATTGAACATGTTGCTGTTACTGTGTACCATGCTCTCCTGGTTCTGCTCACTTCACTCAGCATCAGTTCATGCAAGTCTTTCCAGTTTTTCTGAAGTCCTCCTGTTCACCATTCCTTATGGAACAATAGGATTCCATTACTTTCATATACTGTAGTTTGTTCAGTCAGTCCCCAATTGATGGGCATCCCCTTGACTTACAATTTTTGCCAGCATAAAATGAGCTGCTATAATTATTTTGTACATGTGGGTACTTTCCCCTTTTTTATGATCTCTTTGGGATACAGATCTAGTATTGAACAAGATTTTTGAAATGTGAAAAATTAGCAGTAGGGCGTTGGGAAAGGGAGAGAGACAGATACACGGAACTACACACACACACATACGGAGAGACAGACACACGGAACTACACACACACACATACGGAGAGACAGACACACGGAACTACACACACATACGGAGAGACAGATACACGGAACTACACACACATACGGAGAGACAGATACACGGAACTACACACACACATATGGAGAGACAGATACACAGAACTACACACACATACAGAGAGACAGATATACGGAACTACACACACATACGGAGAGACAGATACACAGAACTACACACACACATATGGAGAGACAGATACACAGAACTACACACACACACACACACACACACACATACACACACACACACACACACACACACACACGGAGTGAGGACACGTGGCCCAGTATGGACTGGGGGGACCTTGGCCTTTTCAAGCCACAGTCTTCAACAGGTCCCAGTATCTGGGAGGGGAAGACCCTCAGGGTTTCTGGCTAAAATGGAAATAATTGCTAATTACATTTATTCAGGGAGGGGAGGAGGAGAAGGAGAAAGGGGGGGGGGGGAAGAAGAGAGAGAGAGAAAGAGATCACAAAAACTCAAAGAAGAGATAATATCTAGGAGGAGAGGGAAGTCAATAGTGTTAAATGCTATAAAGAAGTTAAGAAAGATGAGGATTGAGAAGGGGCCATTCAATCTAGCAATTCTCAGAGCATTGGTAAATGGGAAGGTTGGAAGCCAGATTGCTGAGTGCTTAAAAGAGTTGAGGAGAATAAATGGAAGCATTGAACATAGCTTTTTCTTTTTTTCTTTATTTGCTTTTTTGGAGGAGGGAAGGCAGGGCAGTTGGAGTTAAGCAACTTGTGCAAGGTCACAGGGCTAGTAAGTGTTAAGTGTCTGAGGCTGGATTTGAACTCACGTCCTCCTGACTTCAGGGCTGGTGCTCTATTCATTGTGCCACCTAGCCACCCCCTGAACATAGGTTTTTCAAGGAATTTGGCTGGCAAAGGGAGAAGAGATATAGGACATATCTAGTGAGGATGGTGAGATCTAGTCAGGTTTTTTTTTAATTTTAGGGATTGGAGAAATTTGGGTATATCTATAGTCTGCAAAGAAGGAATGAGTGAACAGGAAAAAATTAGAGAGAGGGAATAATATTGGGCTTAATCTTGTGGAGATGACAGATTTTTTTAGTATAGTTTTTTTTAATTTTTTTTATTTATTTATAAAGCAATCGGGGTTAAGTAACTTGCTCAAGGTTACACGGCCAGTTATTTCTGGGTGTGGTGCTGAGCCAGTGCTCTTACTCGCTGAGCCACCTGGCTGCCCCTAAGCAATTGGGGTTAAGTAACTTGCTCTAGGTTACACGGCCAGGTGTTTCTGGGTGGGTGCTAAGTGTCTGAGCCCAGGATTCTATCTCCAGGTCTTCTCAACACTGGAGCCGGTGCTCTTACTCGCTGTGCTACCTGGCCGCCCCTAGTATAGTTTTTTAAAATAATTTCTTCTAATAGGCTTTTAAAATAATGTTAATACTTATCAAAAGAGCAATGGTTCCTATACTTTTTGGAGTTAGTTTTGATGTCACAACAACTGTCTCTGAATCCAGAAAAGTGTTTTGCGATTTGAAACTTTACTTTTTTTTTTTGAGGCAATCAGAGTTGTCCAGGGCTGCACAGCTAGTTAGTCTGAGACTGGATTTGAACTCAGGTTGTCCTGACCCCTGGGCTGGTGCTCTGTTGTACATGTGATTTAGGAAAAAATCTAGCTGTCCCTGAAAATTCACTTTCAAAATGAAATGAATTCAAAGAAAACCTGCTAATTTCACTGTATCCCCAAAATAATTGAAGATGCATTGAGGTGTCACTGGATTAGGGCACACGGCCTGCCCTGAGAACTTGAAGACAAGAAAATTGCTGCCAAAGGAAGTGTTCAAGATAGTAGGACCTTGACTTCTTTCAGCAATCCTGGGTTAATGGATTAAAATGAATTTTAAGCAGGAAGTAAATCAACTGTGTGTTAAGCACAGACAATTATAATCATGAGTTCTTTCAATTTGCCTTTTTTTTTTTCAGCTTTAGAATAAGAGAGGGCTGCCAGACAGAAAGAACACTTAGGAGAATTATCATAAGATATAAAAGAGGGAGGCTGAGTTGAGTTCTCCAGGCAACTGGATATTTTTCACTGTGATTTCCAGCATTGACAATTGAGGCTTCTTATTGAGTTTGGAATTGTCAGTGAGGTTTAATTCTTCTAAAGCAGCTTTAGAAAAGCTGACCCATAATGATGTATGGAAAAGGTAAAAGTATGGTTTCTCAGAGACTGTCTGCTAAAGTAAGTCCTTAGGCCTTAGGCCTAAGTTTCCATTTTTCTAGAAATTATGTGACTTTGGGGGCGGCCAGGTAGCACAGCGAGTAAGAGCACTGGCTCCAGGGTTGAGAAGACCTGGAGATTGAATCCTGGGCTCAGACACTTAGCACCCACCCAGAAACACCTGGCCGTGTAACCTTGAGCAAGTTACTTAAACCCAATTGCTTAGGGGCAGCCAGGTGGCTCAGTGAGTAAGAGCACCGGCTCCAGTGTCGGGATGACCTGGATGAAATCCGGGCTCAGATACTCAGCACCACATCCAGAAATAATAACTGGCCATGTAACCTTGAGCAAGTTACTTAACCCCAATTGCTTTAAAAAAAAAAAGAAATTATGTGACTTTGAAATTTTAGAAGTCTTTCTATGTAGTTGCTCTGTTCTAGTCAGCCCTTCTCACCCAGCTTACCATAAAAGCATTAAGTTTCTGTAGAAATGCAAGAATTGCTGAACAAGACTGCTGATAAGGAGGAACAGGCAGTAACCTTGGGAAGTTGAGTCAGTAGCCTTGAGAAAAAGCTCAGACCCTGGTTCCCAGACTAAAACTCCTAGATGATACTAAAAATAATGAAGAATGGAAGGAGCGGCAGCAGCAGGTGGATTTGACCAATCAAGGAACAGACAGTAGCCTTGGGACCCTCAAGTCCAGATAAGAATGTGTCTAGGGTAGACTGAAAAGGGGTTCAGTATTCAGTATATGGGCCTAATGTATTATGTATGTTATCTAACAAGATTAGAGCCTCATTAGTAATAATTATTTTAATGTTTGGGAGGGGCATGTAACCCTTGCTTATTTAACCCAGCTTCAGCCTCTGTACGGCAGCCTCCTCTCTCTGTCTCTCTCTCTGTCTCTCTGTCTCTGTCTCTGTCTCTGTCTCTCTCTCTCTGTCTCTCTCTCTCTGTCTCTCTCTCTCTCTCTCTGTCTCTCTCTCTCTCTCTCTCTCTCTCTCTCTCTCTCTCTCTCTCTCTCTCTCTCTCTCTCTCTCTCTCTCTCTCTCTGTCTCTCTCTCTGTCTCTGTCTCTCTCTCTCTCTCTCTCCGTGCTGTCCCAGAAACTGCACTGCCTGCTTCTCTCGAGATTCTAATAAATCTTTCTACCTTCACTTTGAGAGGTCTATGAGTAGTCAATTTGGGCTAGGGTCTCAGTACCCCACACAATGAGGATGGCCCATGTTTAGCAAGTATAATGGAGACCTAGAGACATTTCTTCTCAATTCGTGGCTGTGCTTCCATAAATCTCTACTTTCTTTCCTGTTATCTTTCTAAAAACTGAAGCTTTATTCAAGATAGTACAAATCAGAATTTGGGCCTGGTAATTTCCAAGTAGAGGATGCTGATGCTCCAAAGCAAATTACTACCCTTTTAAAGTCTTTTGTGAAATGGGATGAGTTTGGAAGAGCAAAATCCTGAGGAGGGAGAATTTTAAATAAACAGATTCAAAAGACAGTAACAGGCTTCATCAAAGGACCATAAGGCATTTCCCCTAAAAAACAAAACAAAACTAACCTCTCATTTTATTAAAAAAAAATTGTAAATATTTCTCTCCCTTCCACTGCCCCCAACATTGAATAACTTTTAAAAAAGAAGAAAGAAAACCTTTATAACAAATATGTTTAGTCCAGCAAAACTAGCTCTCACACCAGCCATGCTTAGAATGTGTTTTTTCCTATGCTTTAAGTCCCTCCCTCTGCTGGCAGGGGTAGGTTGCATGTTTCATCATCAGCCCTGTGATGATGATGGTTTATCAGTCCACTGGTCAACGTTCCAAAGCCTTTCTCTGTACTGTTGTTGACAATCTATGCTCATTTCACTCAGCATCTGTTTCCAGAAGGCTCCCAGTTTCCTCTGAAACTGTTCGTTTCTTGTTTTGCATGACCACACATGTATAACTTATGTCAAATTGCTTGCCTTCTCAATGGAGGGGGAGGGGAGAGAGAGAATTTGGAACTTAACATTTGAAAAAAGAATTTTAAGATTGTTTTTATATGTAATTGGGAAAAATTAATATGTAGAAAAGAAACTGTCCATTTCTTATGGCACACTAATATTCTGTGTTATCACATGTCATTTACTTAGCCAATCCCCAGTAACAGGGAACACCCTCTTAGTTTTCATTGTTTTTGGCTGCTATGAAAAGAGCAGACATTTCCCCTTTTTATTAGTGAGATTTTTTTCTAGAGATTTTCATTCAAATAAATTGATGATTAAAGAGAGAGATTCTTTAAAATGAATTTTGGTCTCTAGGTTGTTTTTTAGTGAAATAAAATGTACATATGCATCCATACATATATTAGGTAGAACATACACAATGCACATACATATATATTCCACATAAATATACATGAAAGATCCACTTTTATGATTTATTGTTTAGTGACCATTACCCTAGGTCCTTGAAGCCTCTTAGCAAAACTTAGGGTCTGGCAGGTCCTATGAAGCTGAAAAGGCTTTGAGAGTGGACAGATGATGAACAGTAATGTACACAAACCCAAGGCCAGACCAAGTTGAGAGGACCATTATCAGGTTAAATGAATTTTTTAGCTATAGCATCTCATTAGGATGGACAGCTAGGTGGTGCTGTGCATAGAGTGTTGGGCCTAGAATAAGGAATACTCCTCTTCCTGAATTCAAATCCGTCCTCAGACATTAGTAACTGTGTTACTCTGGGCAAGTCACTTAACCTGTCTGCCTTAGTTTCCTCATCTGTAAAATGATCTGGAGAAGGCAATGGCAAGCTGCTCCAGTATCTCTGCCAAGAAAACCCCAAATAGGGTTGCAGAGAGTTGGATAGGACTGAAATGACTGAACAATAACCAGCACATCTCATGAGGTCTCCATGTGGGTAGAAGGAGAATCCTGTCTCCTACAAGAAGTTTTTCATGATCTTTAATGCTATTGCTTTCCCTCTAAATTATGTCATTTTATCATCTGTATGTATGTGTATGTATGTATGTATATCTATCTAAATCTCTATTTTTTTATCTTACTTGTACATATCTAAATCTTTATTTTTCTATCCTGTTTGTATTTGTTTTCATGTTGTCTTTCCCATTAGACTGTAACCTTTTTGAAAGTAGGGACTGTCTTTCGAACTGTAGCAGTCCCTAAAAGTAGGCACTTACTAAGTGCTTATTAAATGACTGCCAGAGAGTACCCTACATCAGTGAAATCATAGGTCCAGTCCTTATCCTTATCTTTATTGAAGTACCATAGAAAATTTTCATATCTATTAAGATGTTAAAACTAATTTTGTTGAATTGTTTTTCAATCAAAAATTTGGGATTTTCTTGGCAAAGATACTGGAGTGGTTTGCCATTTTCTTCTCCAGCTCATTTTACAGATGAGGAAACAGTGGCAAATAGGCTTAGGTGACTTGCCCAGAGTCACACAGTTACTAATGTCTGAGGATGGATTTGAACTCAGGAAGTCTTCATCAGGAAGTCCAGGCTTAGTGCTCTATAGGCTACTCCACCTATCTATCCCAAACGATTTTTTAAATAACCCCAAACATTGTTTTGATCTTTTTTTTCCAGGTGAAGTATTTGTATTAAATGATGGTGGAGAAGTTGATCTAGACTTGGGAAATTATGAAAGGTTCTTGGATATTAACCTTTATAAAGACAACAATATCACGACCGGGAAGATCTATCAACATGTAATCAATAAAGAGAGGCATGGTGATTACTTGGGAAAAACAGTACAAGGTATGCCCATGAATCTTTTAGAACTGTTTCAGCTTTAAAAAAATGAAGACTTCGAATTTGTTTGATGTGTATGCTTTTTTTATATAAAATGGCATGCCTACATATTATAAATATGTGAAAATAGGAAACAGCCATTGTATTTTATGTTACTAAACTTTATCATTTCTACTTAAAAAAAAGTTTTGACATCTTATTATAATGTGACCTGAATGTGAGTTCAAATCATCAAATGTATTTGTTGACTAATTTGAATATTTAGAATTGGATCTAAGGTCTCTTGTGAGTATATTTGATTAGAAAAGAGGCACTGAAGGAAATAAATCATGATAAGCACATTCTTAATTTCATTCATGTACAATAAAGAACAACTATCATGTTAATTTTATTTGTTTTTGTTTTTTGCTATTTGGAGGGCAATTGGGGTTAAGTGACTGCCGAAGGTCACATGGCTAGTTTTCGTGTTAAGTGTCTGAGGCCAGATTTGAACCCAGGTCCTCCTAACTCCAGGGCCGGTGCTCTATTCACTGCTCCACCTAGCCACCCCTATCATGTTAATTTTAGCTATCAGTTTTTTAAAGTTCCTATAATTAAATGTCTCATTTGTTTTGTATAAGAAAAACATCTTGTCATCCTTCATTTAGCGAAGGGAAGTCTAGCATTAGCGGGATGATTTGTAAGCCCTCATTCCCATGTTGTTTGGGTAGCTTAAAAAGACACAGTAGCAATCGGGACTATTTTTACATTTATCGTCTTTTTCAGTTGTTCCTCACATCACTGATGCTGTTCAGGAATGGGTGATGAATCAGGCCAAAGTTCCAGTGGATGGTCACAAGGAAGAACCACAAATCTGTGTCATAGAGGCAAGTATAGGACAGCTTTGTATTGGTCCCCACGCTCTCCATAAATGCTAACTATTATTATTAATGAAATTATTTGGATGCAAGTGTTTATTGTTTCCACAAGTCTAATGTTCAATATCTCAGTGACTTATAACTTTCAATAATTTTTCTTCCTTTCTGTACAGTCTTGTGTACAGTTCTCCCTAACTCTAGTCAATGCTGAAGGAAATTAACCCGAACCATCCACTCACATTTATGTGGATGACGATTTCAGGAAATGCTGTATAGAACAGAAGTCCCTGATTTACTGAGTACCATCTTTCACTGCATAATCATTGCACCGTTTTTTCAATCTAAAAATTGGTTTATAGCCTTTCATTGCATGGTATAACTCTGTTTGTCATGCTGCACAAAAGGTAAACAGAGCAGCAATGTATTTACCAGGGCATATGGATACACATTTATCCCTGGTGCATTGTGAGCCACGAGCCTAAGATTCTCAGTGCACGTGCATTGTCAGTATGTTTCCAAAAGCCGACTGGTGTGGTTTGTTTGAAGCCCTGCAGTACTAACCGTAGTCACTCAAGCCAGTGAGGAGCGTTAGGGACAAGGGGAGTGGGTGGGCAGGAGAAGCTGCCCTAAGTCATGTGATATGATAGGCATCTTCCCTAACTAACTTCCCTAAGCTAACTGTACCTTTGGAAGTACGGTTCATCTGCCAGTGATATGTTAATGTGTGAAATAAAAAACTATTCTGTGGGGGGCGGCTAGGTGGTGCTATGAATAGAGCACTGGCCCTGGAGTCAGGAGGACCTGAGTTCAAATCTAGTCGTGTGACCTTGGGCAAGTCACTTAACCCCAAATGCCCTGCCCCCTCCAAAAAGCAAAAAAAAAAAAAAAATTTAAAAAAGAGGAATTTTCTCCAAAAAAAAAAAAACCCAATACTATTCTGTGGGCCTCAAGCTGAAAGTGATCCTGTTCACTGAACATTATGGGAACATTGTTTCGGAAAGAGTTTCAGTGAGTGAAAAGTTGGTGTGAGAGGCAGACACTAAGAGACAAATAATACCTGCACAATTAATTTTTTTTAAAAAGCTTCACATAATGGTTGCACCCCCACAATTTTTGCAAAAATTGGCACAAATCTGTGAGAATTATGTGGTGAAATGTGGTATGTTAACATCGTGGCTGATAAAATCTGATGCAAATGCTCTCCGCCATAATAGTAAGCTAGAATTTGTATAGTGCTTTTACAAATATCAGCCCACTTTATCATCTCCCCATTTTACAGATGAAGAAACTGAGGCAAACTGAGGTTAAATGAGTAGGCCAGGGTCACTTAGCCTTACAGTAAATGTCTGAGCCTGAAGTTGAGCTCAGTGTTTCTTGCCTCCAGGCCCAGGGCTACATTTGATGGGCTTTGCAGCTGCCTTTATGAAACCTTATGAGCCATTTTGTATCTTCCTCCCCCCTCCCACTTTCCTCTACTTTGGCATGGAAAAAGTATTGTTAAGTTGGTCAGTTATGGTGACATTGTGGCCCCTTCTCCCATGTGCCTTTTTCAGCTATGCCTCATGTTTCATGGCTTCGATGTTGAACTGGCTTTACTTTGGAAGGCAGCTATTATTGGCTTGGTCTCAGCACAGTCAAACAGTTAATACGGGTCTTAAACACTCCTCTTAATTACTATAATGCTTGCATTTGGGCTCATGGGATTGACATCTGAAAGTGAATGTAGGACAAAAAGGACTGGCTCTGGTGTCAAAGAATCGGATGAAATCCTAAATCTAGTAGTACTTAACTTAATATGAGGGGATGGGCTTTAGTCTTCTGATCTGTAAAATGAAGATGTTGGACTTGAAGATTTCTAGGGTCCTTTTGGGCACCCTAAAACTATGATCCTAAATGATCCAGTCCAACTCTTTTTTATCTAATCATTTTACAGATGGTCAAATTGAGATTTCATTTCAAAGTGAAGTGACCTACCTAAGCTCACACCAGCAGAAAGTAGCAAGGCAGAGATTCGAACTCATGTACTTGAACTTCATATACACCATGATGCCCATAATTGTTAGACTAGAAGTCTGAGGCCTTAGAATGTAGAATTTGTGTCTGTTTTGCTTTCCCCACTCTCCCTCCTCTCTTCTGCTCCGCTCTCCTCTCCCTCTCTATCTCTCCTATATCTCTTTCTCTTGACCTTTCTCCTTCCCACCTCCCTCCTTCTTTCTCCCCTTCTATCTCTGATCTCTTTTCCTTTCTTTCTCTTCTTCTTCCTCTCTCTCATCTCGTCTCCCTCTATCTCTGTATATTTATGTGTACACACACACGCTGTCTAAGAGTATGAGAACTTTTGAATTGAATCCAGGCATTACTCTTCTAACAACTGTAAGGTCTCATTCCTAATTTACAGTTTGGGAACTTTCATAGACATGACTTTAGAGGTTAGGAAATGCATTTTAATAGGTCATGAAGAAAATATGCTGTCCAGTAGAGCTGACTGATGTATTTAAAGTAGTTAACAGGCATTTATTAAGCACTTTTATGTGTCAGGCATTATGCTAAGCCTTAGGGATACAAAAAAAGCAGCAAAATCGAGGTCCCTCTGCCCTTAAGAAGCCCATTTTATGATGAGGGAGTCAGTGTGCAGATATAGACAATGTAAATAGGAGATAATCTTAAAGGAGAGAATATAGAAGTTGGGAGGGACAGTGGGGACTGGAAAGATGTAGATGTTAGGATTTGAGTTTTAGGATCCCTGTCCCAGACCCTGAAAGTAAACCTGATTTAGAGGATGATAAAATTCAGAGGTAAAAAGGACCTTATGAGGTGATTATCCAGTCCAATTCCAGCAGTTTTTAAAATTTTCAGAGTTAACATTTACATTTTAGAAATTGTCACACACTAAAAATCAGGGCTTGATTTATTAATAGTTTTGTTGGTCATCTAGACTTAAGAAAGTGATGGAGAAAATATTAGTAAAACAGATTAAACTTAAAAGTGTGTTGAGTATCCATTTTCTTTTTGGAGAGCCGGTGGTTAAGCATTTCTAACCCAGCATGCTGCTGAACTCTGGTGATCCTCCATCAGACTGCCCTGACTCCTTTACACCAATATGATGCATTCTATGAATATTCCAGTTGTGATTATGCCTGAAATGCTGTTTCTCAGAGACATAGTCTGCTTGAGAGATATTTATGTAGATGGGTTTTCATAGATAGATGATAGTAGGAGGTGTATTATTATTATTATCATTTTTTTCAGATGATGAAATAGGTGCCAAGAGGTTATATGATTTGTCTGTGATCACACAGATAGTAGGTCTCTCAGTTAAAAGTTAAACCCTGGTCTGCTGCCTCCATGTCATGTCTCTACTCGCTAAATCCCTGCCACCCTAGGTGATGAGGCAGTATCTGTCTGTCTACTTATCTACCTGTCTCTGTGTCTGTAGATAGATTTATTTATATCTTTTTCTCCTGTATTTACTTATCAAGCAAGCATTCACTTGGTGGTCACAAAAAGTGATACAAGGACACTCTCAAGGTCTCTCTCAAGAACTTTAGAATTGATTGCATGACAGGGGAGGCACTGGCACAGCACCACCCAAAGTGGTGTGCCCTCATCAGAGAAGGTGCTGTGCTTTCTGCAATACAGCTCAAAAGAAACGCAAGATATGCAGGTTTAGGGAATCCACCCCAAATGTTCACATAAACTGTGTCTGTCTGACTGGGGGTAGAGCATTACGAGCTCGGATTGGTCTGATCAGCCACAGTTGGACACAATTTGGCTCCAGTGTAGTGATATCAGTTTGGTCTTTTTCCAGAATGAAGGACAACCATCACAACCATCTACTTATCAATAGATCTTGCTAAGATAGATAAGATATTTATTTATAATATATTTATCTAAGATACATGAATCTGCTATACATCTATCAATTGATCTATCAACAATCTATCTATCATACCGCTTCTCTATAGGTATCTATCTATGTAGATCTATTTATCCATCTGTCTATAAGTATCTATAGATAGATGGAAAAACAGATACATGATAGATAGATATTTCCTCATCGGCTAGGGTAGCAGTAGGAAAGAAAGTAGAGACCCAGATGTGAAGTTATAGGACCATCTTAAGAATGCATTTAAATAATTAGTACAGAGTTTGTTTTCCTGACCTTTGGAGGAGTGGGGTGGGCAATGAAGAATTTAGGATTTAGAAATACACTAATAATAACACTGAAAGATTCTTGATAGGAAGACAGCACTTGACTTTATCCCTGTGTTGTGAAATGAAAGCTTTCCAGATGGTTGACAGGATGTATGCAATTCCATTTCTGACCACGTGAGTGCAGAAGCAGATTAAGTTTTTTTTAATTTATTTTTTCCATTTTTCAAATGCTTTATTAACTTCTAATTTACATCATTCATTTCCACCAGATATTGAGTTACAAATTTTCTCCCCGTTTTTCCCCTACCCACTGCCCCAAAATAGCAGTCCCACAGGATATCCCCTTCCTCCAATCTGCTCTCTCCCATATTTTCTCCCATACACCATTTTTTTTTTTAAAGCCATTAGGGTTAAGTGACTTACTCAAGGTTACACGGCCAGTTGTTTCTGGGTGTGGTGTCCCATACACCTTTTGACTTTTCCAGTAGGGCATGGTGGATCTCTATGCCCCAATGCATGTATGTCTTATTTCCCAACTACATGTAAAATAGTATTAATAATGGTATATATATATTTAAACATTTGATTTTAAAACTTTGATCCAGATTCATTCCCTTCCTCCCTTGTCACCCACCCTTACTGGAAAGATGGGCAGTTCAGTATAGGTTGTACATGTGGCTAATGCAAAACAATAACATAGTAGATATATTGTAAAAGACTGACTATATTTCCCTCCCTCCTATCCCCCCTCCCACTTGTTCTATTCTCTAGTTTGATCTGTACCTTTTCAAAAGTGGGTCAGATTCGCTCCCACAAAATGACAAGCATTTACCAAAACTGATAATTAAAAGGAGTTTATTATAAGAAAAAGAACGGTAAAGAACATTTCTTACATATGCCATATAGGCAACACAGCAATGCTAATAAGCTTAGTAAGATTAAAAGTACTACTATAAGCATAGAAGAAAATGAAAGAGAAGACGTCACCAATCAGGGGAGCACCACCTCTTCACTTTTTCACAATGGCTGGGGAATCCCGGGTTTCAGCCTATGAGTCTGACTGGGGTCCCAGGCAGAGCGTCCTCTCCGTGGGGAGATTCCAAATTGGTTTTCTCACTAACCAACTTTTAAGGAGTTTAGACAAAGAAGGCTTTGTGCCAGTGAGTTGGAAAAGAGACAGTAAACTCAGAAGAAAAAGATAAGGACTCAAGGATTGCTGACTGAATATAGGATAAGCAGGGGAAAGCAAGCTAAATCAGCAAGGACGTGAAAATGTCTGGTAGACATTCCAGTATCTGTGGCCAAGGTCTTTACTTACTAAATAAATTCTGGGCGGATAGCCAGTTCTCCCAAAGTTAAAGGAGTCCAGGAATAGCTAGTTCCTGGGGTCTACAAGCACACACAGATAGTGGGGTCATACCATGGCAGGGTCATAAAGGAAAAATTTATAGGCCATGGACAATATCATTATAAGGGGTAAAAACTGACCCTTCAGAGTCCCCTTTTTACATTGATTGGGGAAGGTGCAAGCAGGAGCCGCAGGGAAGTCCTGCTTCTACTCTGCCATCTTGACTCCACCTCCCCAGAAGCAGATAAGTTTTAAAGGTTTAGTTTCAGAATCTGATGCCTTAGGAATGCCTTAGGAACCAGTGTTAGCTGTGTGTAGAGTCTGTCTATTCTGATTTTTAAATTCAGGTAATTTCCCACTGAAACATATTTTAAAGATCTATTATGCTTTTAATTGGGAATGTTGTGCACTGGTGAATTGATAGGGCAACCTTTTGTGTATTGTTCCCTCCCCTTCTCTTTTTCTGGTTGAAATTTATGTTCCTATGGGGTGGCCAGGTGGCGCAGTGAATAGAGCACTGGCCCTGGAGTTGGAGGACCTGAGGTCAAATGTGGCCTCAGACACTTAACAAAAAACTAGATGTGTGACCTTAGGCAAGTCGCTTAACCCCAATTATCCTCCAAAAAAAAAAAAAAGAAAATGATGTTTCTAGGGATTTCCATGATGTAGTTTGATTATATCAGTTTATCATTCGTTAAAAATTTCATTTTTTTTTTTTTGGAGAGTGAGGCTTTCTATCTCCTCATCCTCGTGAGTTCAAATATGACCCCAAACACTAGCTGTGTGACCCTGGGGAAATAATTTAACGCTTTTTGCCTTAATTCCTCATCTGTAAAATGAACCAGAGAAAGAGATGGCAAATCACCCCAGTGTCTTTGCCAAGAAAACCCCAAATGGGGCCATGAAGAGTTGGACACGACTAAGATATCTGGACAACTTTCTATCTCACCTAAGTCGGAAGTACATTAGCCATTAGTTGGCATGGAGGTTTTGACCTGCGTTAGTTCAGACTTGGGTCAGCTGCCCCTCTTTAGGTATGCTGGTGGCCCCTCACTCCTGGGGGCTCCTCACAGTAGTGCTTGACTTAGTTTAGACACAGGGTCAGCTTTGCCCAATTGCTCCTCAAAATATTCCTGAGCTCAAGTGATCCAGTAACCTCAGCCTCCCAGGTAACAGGGATATGCCACCAGGCCTGACTAACTGAACACTTAAAAAAAAAATTTATCCTTACCAGCTTTTGTTTTTTAATGCCTGATTCCTTGAATTCTCTTTCTGCCTCTCCTTTTACTCACTCCTTCTTTAGGATCTTTAACTTTCTCATTCATTTAATGAAGGGTTAGCCAATGGTCTAGCGATCTCACACATTTTACAGATTATTCTATGTAAAGAGGGAGATAACAGCTCTCAGCCTTTTTGCCTCTATGGGCCATGTCTGTTAAAGCAGTTTGGATAATTGGTAAAGATCCTTCATTAGAAGAATACCTGGCTGCACATTCCAACTGACTACTCCTGAGTTTGCCGCTTCCGGAACCTTGAGAGAAGTCTTTCTTTTTTTTTTTTTTTTTGCCTTTTGGAGGGCAGTTGGGGTTGAGCAACTTGCCCAAGGTTACACAGCTAGTTTTTTTGTGTGGGTATTAAGTGTCTGAGGCCTGAACCGAACTGGGATCCTCCTGACTCCAGGGCCGGCGCTTTTACTCACTGCGCCACCTAGCTGCCCCACACCTGCTTGTTTATTCAAGACTATTTCCAGGCATCACCAGCTTTAAAATAATGACATTTTGTCATTAAAAATACAATATAGAACATTATTGAATTTAATTCAGTGGTAATTGCTAAGAAATGTTGTGGAAACATTTTGTTCACTGCCGGTATTTTTAAAAAATACAGTTTTACTCTTGCTTTTTCAAATCCACTTCACAAATCAACAACAAAAGAGCTTACTGTTTTGACTGGAGTTAGTAGCAGAAATATCCAGTGACATATCTCATCATGCCTTTTCCCCTTGATTTGATTAATGCTTTTTCAACAGCCATCATAAACTTGGATGAAAACATAAGGTGGTGATGTGTTATTTATTTATTTTTTTGCAAAAAAAATTTTTTTAATTTAAAAATTTGTGTTATTTATTTTTCATGGAAAGAGTACTACATGGTGGCAGGAATACCAGGATCTGAGTTCTAGTTCTGCTATTCATTACCTGTACAAGTTTGAGTAAGACTCAACTTTTCAGTTTACCTCATCTGTAAAATATGGCAGTTAGATTAGGTGACAATCTTAGTCCATTCTAGCTGTAAATCCTAAATGTATTTATGGTATGATTTATGTGTAGCTAAGAAGAGAATTTTATTTTAGCTTCATATTTTAGTAGTATACTATTAATTATTTGGAATTGATCTTTGGTCTGGTAATTGATTCATAATTAGAGCCATAACAACACACACTAGAACTGGATAAGGTTATTAGATTATGTAAATGATGTTTACTCAGGGTAAAATATTACCTTCTTTTCTTTTTTCCCCCCACATGAAACGCTTTCCTCCATCCTCTCTGCCTACCGAGCATGCATCTAACCAATATTTGGGTGCCTACTATATATGCTAGTACTGTGTTAGGCACTGCAAGTGCCAAGAAGACAGTGCTGGGAGAAGATAAAGACAGAAAATGTATGATAGCTCTTATTCTCAAGGATCTTGACCTTTTTTGTGGGAGGGGGGAGGCACAAGATCTAAACGCAAACATTTATAACAGCATATGGTTAGGGCAAAAGAAGTGATTGGTATCTTTGCAAAGCCAAAAAAAGCTCATTGTGAATGGTGTTGTTAGTAGCAATTTTAAAATCTTCAAGTAACCCTGTCCCCCTTGCCCCCAAAGCATTTCCATGTATAAAGCAGTATGGAAAAAAAATTACTGTGAAAATGTGACTCTTTGGGGCAGCTAGGTGGTACAGTGAAAAGAGCCCCAGCCCTGGAGTCAGGAGGACCTGAATTCAAATCTGGCCTCAGACACTTAACACTTACTAGCGGGGTGACCTTGAACAAGTCACTCAACCCCAACTGCCTGTAGTAGCAGGCACCCCAAGCGTCCTCAGGGTTGCTGCTCACCCAGGTTCTTGGATCTGCTTTGTTAAAGGAAAGCAACTCAAAATGGGTTAACAAGCTTACTTTAATCAGTCAGACATATATCGTTTACCTTGTTCAGGAGAAAAGGTCAGCACCCCGAACTTCAAAGTATACAGGCAGAATTATCAAGACAGAAACAGATCAAGTAGACAGATTTCCAAACTGTCCAACCATTACATCCATACCCAGTCAACATCTGGGTTTCCACATCTGGGTTTTTCAAAGCCGGGGGGGCCCTGGACAACGGCTTCCCAGAATACAGATCAAATCACAGAACGCTTCTCAAAGTGAGCCCCCAAAACAAAGCCTCACATCAGGGCTTATATAGCCTTCTCCTGGCTCAGAGAATGTAACAACCTCTTGGACCCACTGGCCAATCAAAAAGTATCTACTGAAAAACAAGCCTCCCACCCCAGGCTTCAGGTGCACTTTAGCCTAGGGGCAGGGAAGATCTTCCAAATTTGCATTCCCATTACACTGCCCTGCTTTCCCCTCCAAAAAAAAAATGACCTTTTGCATAAAACTTGCTTTTAAAAATACATATTTTATAACAAATATATTACATTTTATTCTATCACTATATTATATAGCAAGATTATATAAACAAAATAAATACTAATATCAGTATGATATTATAAAATTATTTTAAAAGCATATCTATAGGGGCGGCCAGGTAGCACAGCAAATAAGAGCACCGGCTCCAGTGTCAGGATGACCTGGAGATCAAATCCTGGGCTCAGATACTTAGCACCCACCCAGAAACAGCTGGCCGTGTAACCTTGAGCAAGTTACTTAACCCCAATTGCTTTAAAAAAAAAAAGCATATCTATAAAATAAATTTAACATTCTACTTTTAAAGTTATTTTGCTCATCTGTCCCTCTTTCAAAACTTCAGTTTTTTTTTCTTTTACATTTTCCTTTAAATGCTTCGATGTCCCTCTTTCCTTCTCCTTTTATTATTATTTTTATTTTTGGCAAAACTATGGATGACCCTCCCTGAAC
This sequence comes from Petaurus breviceps papuanus, assembly GCF_028583685.1. NCBI lineage: Eukaryota > Metazoa > Chordata > Mammalia > Diprotodontia > Petauridae > Petaurus > Petaurus breviceps. The sequence continues at coordinate 9,216,831 of NW_027186324.1, read as the reverse complement.
CTCCTCCCTTCAAATAACAGGGAAAAAATCCTTGTAAGAAATAGGCATAGTCAAACAAAACAAAGTCCCACATTGGCTGTGTCTAAAAATGTATGTGTGTCTCAGTT
>NW_027186324.1:9146846-9216714 GCF_028583685.1 Petaurus breviceps papuanus | reverse complement strand
ACAAAATGCCAGGTTAAAGAGTTTGAACTTTGTCCAGTAGACAATGGGGAGCCTTGAAGCCTTTTTTTTTTTTAATTTCAAAGGAAGAGTGACATGATGAAACTGATGTTTTCGAAAGCCTAATTTGGCAGTCCCAGGGAATGGTTTTGAGGGAAGAGAGCCTGGAGGCAGAACACTTAATTCTTTGCAATAATCCAGGTGTGACATGATGGAAGACCTAGAGTAAGGGACAGAGGGTGTGCGACTAGTGAAGGATAGACCTGATGCCTTAGAGTGCCTGCTTATGGAAAGAGAGTGAGGAATGTAGGGTGGCTCTGGGATGCATGACTGTAAAAATATTCAAAGTCTCTCTTTCTGATAGAGGAGAAAAATGAATTTAGTCTTAAACATGCCAAATTTAAGGTGATATCAAAGTAGATAGGTAGGTAGGGGTGTATTAGGACAATCATTGTTGAATTTTGGTTTATTAACAACTCAGAAATTAGGAATCACCACAAATTAGGGCTTGATTTATTGTTAGTTGAATATCTCTTGACTTAAGAAAGTGTAAATAATGCAGATTAAATTTAAAAGTGTTTGCTTACTCCCCTTCTCCCAGTTGTAAACTTTTACTGGTACCCTCCAGCATAACTCTATAAAATGTTTTTGTTGTTTAGTGTTTGTCTGACTCTTTGTGATCTCCATTTGGGGTTTTCTTGGCAAAGATACTGGAGAGGTTTTGCCATTTTCTTCTCTAGCTTATTTTATAGATGAGGAAACTGAAGGCAACAGGGTTAAGTGGCTAGCTCAGGGTCACACAGCTAGTGTCTGAAATTGGATTTGAACTCGGGTCCTCCTGACTCCAGGGCTGGTGCTCTCTCCACTCTACCACCTCATTGCCTCCTTTCTAAGCATTGCTTGAGTGAATCAGTAGTGATTAAGAAGACTCAGGCAATGAAGTCATCATCAGCCTAGAGAGGCCTGGTGACTGAAGGCTAATAATGATAGTATTTGTATTTATAGAGCACTTTAAGGTTTACAGAGTGCTTTATCAATATAAAGCCTCACAACATATGTGTTAATGGAATTTCCATTCCATTTGGGCCTTATGACGCCTGTGAATATAAAAGGTAGTTGGAAATGCAACTGGAGGTTGGAAAAGAGGTCCAGGGCCACACTTTCATAGAGGTGAACATTAGAATGATGGGGCTAGGGGATTTCATGGCAGGACTATTTAAGGCCCACCTTTTCCATCAGGCCTTACCAGACCTATCCGTCAGTGATCCACCTTCCTTTGCAGAATTTCCAAGCTCTGTATTTAGTCTTTACACCCTATCATGTAGCACGGACGTTTATGAAATTTGTTGCATTTTGCTTTTTTATTTATGCTTCTATCTAGATTGCAAACTTGTTTAATCTAATTCACTCAACATTTATTGGCCTCTTAATGTAGGCTTTGTAATAGGTACCCTGGAAGATACTAAAGTATTTAGCATGGCCCCTGGACTCAAGATACATATGGAGGTCTTGTTTTAAAACTCTTTTGTATCTTCCACAACCCTCAGCCCAGGGCTTAACTGCTGATAAACACCTTAATATTATGATTCTAGCCAAATTTAAAATTAACTTAATTGTAGACTAAGATGAATTATTCCGGTTTTTAAAGTATTTCTGATAAAACTACTTAGATGACATTTGTAGAATGATTATATCCTGTTGCTGTTCAGTTAATAAGTGACTCATGTATACAAAGCACTATACTAGATGTGCAGGTTACAAAGACCAAAAAAACCTGCCTTCAGGAACTTTATTTTGGTGTGTGGTGGAGAAGGGGGCGGATAGGAATAGTATGCAAATAGGAAGAGAGAGGGAGAAAAAAATAAAGTAAACGGTGCATATTAGAGAATGAAAGAAAACCTAGAAAGAAGCCAAGAAAAGCTGGGTAGCTTTGAAAACGATGTGTAGGTTTTCTTGCAATGGAAGTTTATCGTTTTCTCTTGAATCCTCTCGTGTTCTTCAGTGTACATTGAATTGCTCCTTTTTTTCTTTTCTTGTTTCGTATTTAAGTTTAAAATGAATAAAAAAATTTACCAAAAGAAAGGTAATTTGAGAAAGGAGACTGCCAGCAAGTGGGGAGGATGGTGAGTGGCTTCTCCTAGGACACGGCACCTAGGCTGAGCTTGGAAGGAAGCTAAGGACTCTAAGCGGTGTAGGCTGCAGGTATTTTAGAAAGCTTCATTTTTCAGTACCAGGGAATGGTTTTGAGGGGAAGAAGGCTGGAGGTGAAGCACTCTAGGCCAGCGCTTCATCACCTGCATTGTTGCAGAGGCATCTTAACTATGAAAGATGAAGTTAAAAGTGCACAGCAGAGAAGGAAAGAAAACCTAGGAGGAAGCCAAGAAAAGCTGGGTAGGTCGATGCGACTTGTACAGGAAGACCTTTGCAAAGAGAAGGGAAAGGGGAAGGTGGCTCCGGGATGAATGACTGGAGAATATGGGGCTTGTGGTGGGAACTGAACGCCAGTTAGAGAATAGCAAACAGGCTAGTTTGGAGGCAGACCGTGGAAGGCCTTTAAAAATTGCCAGGATGAGAAGTTTATATTTTATCTTAGAGGCAGTAGGGATGTCTTGAATGACTACTTCTGTTAGTGACAGACCTGAAAATGTTTTTTGAACCTAATTTAGGGAAATTGTATTAAATATTTTCTCATAGACGTGGCCAACTACATTCAACTTTTTGGTGATTTTGCTAGAATTCCCTGATGCCTCAGACATTTTTACTGTTGCTATATCTGCTAGCATCCACCTTCATCCACCTGGTCCAGTTTCTTCCTTATCATCATTCTTGGACTCTTTCCATCTACCTGTGTATCTTATCTCGTCCCTTTAAATCCACTCGAACTTATTTCTCCCCTCCCCCCCTACCTCTTTGGCTCCCTTCTCTTCTCCTCAATTGCCTTCTCCTTGCTCTGATCTCTTACCTGTTCATTCATCTGTCTTATAACTCAGTCCTTTTTCTCCCCATCACCCACCTGGTCTGATTTTTCTTACTTTTGTCTCCTTTTATACTTCTTCTTAAAAATGTGCAGCACTTGGTTACAAAGGAATAAGAATGGTTTCTGTGGTCAACAGTCTTGATCAATAGTGCTACACAGAATGGGGTATTTTTGGTCATTCCTTTGTTATTAAATGATCATATACTAACTTTTTATTTTTGTTTCCCCAGCTTGGCGGCACCATTGGAGACATCGAAGGCATGCCATTTGTTGAAGCATTTAGACAATTCCAATTTAAGGCAAAAAGAGAGAACTTCTGTAATATTCATGTTAGCCTTGTCCCACAGGTAGTCTTTTAGCAGTGTGCTGTGGAGAGGGTGGAGGGAGCGTGCAGTCAGGAAAGACCTGGGTTAACAAACACTACCTCGATCACTTATGAGCTGTGTGACCATGGCCAGGTCCCTTAATCTCTCTGAGCCTTAGTTTACTCCTTGGTAAAATCAGGGATTAATAATTATTATAAAAATTATAAAAATTAATAATAATAGCCCATACCTCATGGGGTTGTTTGAATCAAGTGAGAAGATACATGTCAAGAGTTTTGCGAACCTTCAAGTGCCTTACAAACTCAAGGCACTGTTATTATTGTTGTTGTTGTTGTGGTGGTGAATTTTTAATGCTTTGTGGGCTTTTATCTTTTGCCTGTACTGAAGATTTAAAAGTTAAATCAAATGCTGTTGATGTTAGCTATTTACACATAATATATAAATTTATTTATAAAATAAAGCCAGAAGCCAGTTTTAGCTTCTTTGTAGCTCAAATATTTCACTTTAGTAGATTTTTTTTCCTTAGTTAGGTCCATGAAAATTTTTCATTTGTTTACAAATTTTTTTTTTACCACCAATGATAAATAACTTTTTTGTGCATTATGCTTTTTTGTATTTGGCTTCAAACCCATCCCCCTTTCCCTCTCAGCCTGTCTCTGGGATCTGTGATAAGATTTCAGAGGGTAGGTGGAAGGGACCTGATAGAAAATTTGATATTATCTATATTGTCCTGCTGTGAAGCCTAGATTACGAAACACTGGTACAGTAGAAGAAGTCTTAGATAATTCAAATCCACTTATCCTGAAAAGTTATTTAAAACCCCTGGTTATATTTACCAGAGACAGTCAAATTTTAACTGGCTCTACTTCTGTTCTAAGCTGTTGAATGGAAAAGTAATTGTTATCTGCAAATAGAAGCTATGATTTCACAAATCATAAGAGAAATGGATAGTTGAGATATTATTACTTAGTTAAATCAGATCTCTTAAGCTTATGTAGAAGTACTCCATTTCCCCCTGATTTTCTTTTTCAATCTGGAGAATCATGGGGTGCTTAAATTACTTGTCTATGATGATCAAATTTACCGATGTTTGTCCAGATTGCCACTTTATTTGACCATGGTGGATATAATTATTGTATGTCTTTCTTTGTTCTTTGTCTTGAGTAGGGCCATTCTACATTGTTAAAATTTCAGCCTTTGATATTTCTCTTTCAGCCCAGTGCTACTGGAGAACAGAAAACCAAACCTACACAAAATAGTGTTCGGGCATTGAGAGGCTTAGGATTGTCTCCTGACCTGGTAAGTTTTTGTTTATTTGAATTTAAAAAAAAAATATGAATTTAGGCACTCCCCCCCCCCAAAATAGCATTTCCATATATATAACAGAACACCCAAAGAGATTTTATAAGGAACTATGGATCTCCATTTCATACCACTAACTTTAAAATAAAAGTATATAATGAATTCTTTACATTACTTTCAAAACTTCCCTACTTGTCTCTGCTGTTTAAAAAAAACTTCTGTGTATTTTAAAAAATGCCTCTTTGGGGGATCACTTTTGCTAACTTCTTTTCTTCTTCCAACTCCCAATTAAAAACTTGGACAGGAAAAAAAAAAAACCCTTGTAATAAATTAGCAGAGTGAAACAAGATTCATCACCTCCCCAGTGGCCACTTCTAAAAACATATGACTGTTTCTGTGCCTTGAATCCATTACCTTTATGTCAGGAGGCAGATAACATAACTCCTCAAAGGTCTAATGAATTATTTGATCTCGATAAAGTCTCTCCATTTCCCTGAGCTTCACTAGCTTCATTTAGAGTTAAGAAGTTAGACTAGATGAGGTCCCTTTTAATTATAAAACAAATGTTATAGCTATACATATGCCTTTTGTGTTTGGAAGCCAGAAAGTATCGCTCCCACTTCTCAACTAAGCATTTACATTCCCTTTAGATCATAGATGTCAAGTTAGATGGGATCTTAGAGGTTATAATATAGGCCAATCAGCTCGTTTAACAGATGGAGCCACACATGAGAGAGGTCATATAATTTGCCCAAGGTCACACTGGTACAAAGTGCCAGAGCCAGGAATTGAACCCGAATCTTCTGATGCCAAATTTAGCAGTTTCTGCTTTAATATACTGACTTCTGTTGTCCCACTCCGAAGTGCTATATTATTATATAGCATCATATGATGTGTTTATATGTATATTATTATAATATATCAAATTATATGTTACATGCCATATAACATAATTATATCATATATCATATAACACATACAATTATATGTAAATATATAAAATATAATACATAACACAATATATAAATATATGCCATGAACAAAATATATAAAATTATTTATAATATGCAAAATATATAAATATATTGCATTATATAATATATGAAGTAAGCTATTATTAATGTTTTCATCATTATCTGTTTTTGGTGATAGTTTTGACAGTAAGACAGTTACATAGACCTATCATTTGAGAACTGAATCTCTCATAATGAATGTGGAGGCCTTCCCGAAGTTCAGCAACCCTACTTAAGATATCCTTTTGTATTGTACCTCTCATTACTCAGATTTTATTTCTGGTTTAAACTATAATGCCTCAAGATAATGAGTAATCTAAATCACTTCATAATTCTTTGTTCTTTAGTTTAGTAAGGCAAAGACATGTTCTGCTTTTTGAAGTATTTTAAAATTATACTTTTTTTTCCTATTATAAGCATTATTTTTTAGTTTAGTGACGTTTTAGTTTAGTGAAACAAAGACATGTTCTGTTTTTTGAAATATTTTAAAATTATACTTTTTTTCCTATTATAAGCATTATTTTTCCCTCTCCTACCTCCCCTGAAAACAAAACCCTTGTTAACAAATATGCACAGTTAAGCAAAACAGATCCTCATGTTGGCCATATACAAAACTCATATATCTTTCTGCTTATTAAGCCTGTCACCTCTCTGTCAGGGGATTGTCATCAGTCCTCTGGAATCATGGCTGGTGATTGCGTTGATCAGGATGCTTATAGTGATAACTTTAGTTATCATTATATCTGAGTTTATATATTATATAATTACATATTATATAACACACATCTGAGTTACTTTGAAATTCAGGACCTTATCCATAGATTTGGTCTAGTGTGAAGGAGGGTCAGAAATCCTTGGTTTATTAGCTCCTAAGTCAGTGACCTTAGAAAAGTCATTTTATCTGAGCCTTGGATCACAACAATCCTTGCACCACCAGTTTATAGAATTTTTTTTTAATGAGGCTCAGATGAGATAATGGATATAAAGTTATTTTTCCCCCATAAAATTAATGCACTATATAAATGTCACCTACTATTAATACTTTTGTTCATAATGACTGGGACCATCTTCAGAGCCTCTTACAGAAAAGATCATGCTCCTTTCAGGTCACAAAGTGGGTGATTTATTTCTCTAGCACTGTATTTTATCTTCTTAGTCTCCTGGTGATTGATTTGTACCTCATTGACTTTGATACAGATCGTATGCAGAAGTTCAAAGCCCATCGAAATGGCTGTAAAGGAAAAGATATCCATGTTTTGCCATGTGGAACCTGAGCAGGTTGGTTCTGCCCTCTGCATTTCATTGTTCCCATATTACATTCTCCCCCTTCCTCTCCCCCCTCTTCCTCCCTTTCTCTCTCTCTCTCTCTCTCTCTCTCTCTCTCTCTCTCTCTTCTCTCTCTCTTCTCTCTCTCTTTTCTCTCTCTTCTCTCTCTCTTCTCTCTTTCCCCTGTTAGAGGGCTAGGTTTGATTATACCAGTTTCAGTTTCACAGATGGACTAGAACATTGCCTAATACATCACCTTCTGGTTATAGCCAGAAGTAAATGATGGGATTTCTCATCCCATAATGTAATAGATCTTGATTTAAGGTCAGGGCAAACATCTTGTTTATGGTTCAGTGCCCAGGCATCTTGAAATCATAAACCAGACCGTATCTTTTCCTCTACCACTTGTAGAAGATATATAAAGACAACAAAACCCAAGGTGATGCCTCATAAAAGCCAAGGAAAGTCCTGTAAAATAAAGCATCCTCCTCTTCACCAGGCTAAGAAAGGGTTAAATTAATTTTGTGAGAGTTTACGTCACAGTCTCTATTTCCGTGATTGATTACAGGATTGGGGATGGTACCATGAACCTGGCTCTCCTCGCCCATCCCCCCAAGGCTACACACTCCAAGTCACCTTTTCTCTGATCACTCAGTTCTGTGGGAGGAAAAAAAACAATCCCCAAACCTAAAGCATCTTTTTGCCCGAGGAATTAATTCATACTCTCACCCCTGGACATCTAGACTTTTTAGTAGCAGCCAGGTGGCACTATGCATCCAGTGAGCACAGGACTTGGAGTGATGAAGACCTGAATTTTTCATCCAGCTTCAAATACTCACTAGCTGTGTGACTTTGGGCAAGTCACTTAACCTCTGCCTGCCTCAGTTTCCTGAAATGTAAAATGGGGCTAATAATAATAACCCACCTACAAGAGTTGTTGTGAGGATCAAATGAGATGATACTTGTAAAACGTTTAAAACAGTACCCAGTAGGGGCTTAAGTGCTCCTCCCTTCTTTTCCTTCTTTCTTCCCCTCCTTTCCTCCTCCCTCACTCCCTCCTTCCATCCTTCCTTTCTTCATCTCTCCCCTCATTTCCTTCTTTCCTCTTTCCCCTCCTTTCCTTTTTCCTTCCTTCCCTCCTTCCTTCCTTCCCTCCCTCCTTTACTTCCTTTCTTCCTTTCCTCTTTCCCTCTTTCCCTCTTTTCTTTCTTCCTCCCTCTCTTCCTTTCTCCCTTTGTTCCTTCCTTAACTTCTGTAGGTTTAAGGGACCTTCCAGATGACCATTAATAAAATGAGTGGTAGCATCAATCGTTGCAATCTATTTCCTAAACAAATCTTCCTTGCCTGCTATTATGGAACAATATGTCCCTTCCCTTCCCTAGGGGTCAGAATGTCCCACCCTACAGATCCAAGAATCTTAGATTTGGGGAATACAAATTACCTTCCCTTTTTTTTCCATCAGAACCTGGATTCAGATTCCTCTTCTGCCACATACTGTCTTTATAACCATGGGCAAATCACTTGATTTCCCTTGGCCTCAGTTGGTTCATCTGTAAAATGAGAGATTGGACTCAATGATCTGTAAGATTTTTTTTCTAATTCAAAGAAAATCTGTCATCCTAATCCCCGGCCAAATATGGAAAACAGGGAATCATGTGAAGCATTGCTGTTTTTTCTTTTGCAAGTGTCTAAGCAATACTTTACCTCCTACCATTGGGATTTTCCTTTGTACCCATTACACTACAGTTCACATCACCTGATGACAACAGCACATGTATTTTTGATGCTTCTAACAACACTTTTGGTCACATCATCTTATGTGTGGCTGCCTGAATTATAATATTAAGACCATTAGACTTGGAATTAGAAGAGCTGGGTTCTGACACTGGCTTTAACCCTTAGAGTCTGTCTGACTATTGGTAAGTGCATTAATCTCTTTGACATTCACTTTCCTGACATACACAATGGGGATAATAATAGCTAAAAATTGTTACTTTCAGGCTTGTAAAGTTGCTTTACACATTTTACCTCATTTGATCCTCACAACAACTCTGTGAGATAGATGCTTAATATTATTATCATCTCCATTTTACAAGTCAGGCAACTGAGACTTAGGTTAAGTGACTTAACTGGGGTCAAATAGCTAGTAAGTATCTGAAGTAGGATTTGAACTCAGATCTTCCTGGCTTTAGCCATTGTATCAGATTTCATGAGCTGTCTCAGTCGAGAGGAAAGTACTTTGTAAATCTTGAAGTGATGTATAAAATATGAGTTGTTACTTGAATTATTATTGTTTGGTCTGATTATTTGGATGTTTTCTCCTTATGCAGGTCTGCCTTAGTGACTCTTCCAAAAATGATCATTTTTTATATTTCCCCCCCTCCCTGCCTTGTTAGCTTATCAGTGCCCGTGCATTAAGCTGCTTTTGGTTGAGGGATTTAGGTCAGTCATAATGCAGAATTAACTGATCATTAGAGTTTAGTCTGTACTGGAGGGCAAGAGTAAGAGTCATTGGAAAACTTTGACTTGCCACAAATTAGAGAATACTGTTCTGAAGTCTAAGCAGACATATCTTCCCTTCAGAACCCCCCATTTTTGGTCTTTTCCAGCATTCCCTGGGCCTTGAGATTCTACGTCTCCTGCTTATTGCTTTAGAATTATCTGTCAAGTCGTCGACTATTTTTGAATATGTTAAGTTCAAGGGAACGTCTTGGGTAATTAGTATGTATGATATATTTTATTAATGCTTCCTTATTTGTATTCCAGGTAATTAATTCTGGAAATCTTTGTACCACTCCTATTTTTCCTCTAATGATTTATTAAAAATTTTTTTTCTGAACTTCACAGATGCCAACAAACATGAACATTTCCATATACAAAGAATAGAAAAAAGTACTTTATGTGAAGCCACAAAATCTCATTATGTACAACTTTTTTTTTAAGTGAAAGCAATTTAATATAATCTTAGAGTCTCAGGAACTAAAAGGGATTTCAGAAGCCGTCTAACCCCGCTTCTGGGTGAACAAGCATACCTCCTATAACCTACCTGAGAAAACCAGCTCTCCATGTCAACCCCAGTAGTGCTGTCTTTAGTCTGGTGGAAACCTTGCTGAGGATACCTCTTCATATTCATATCAGAAGCTCCTGTTCTAATGTCTAGGATTGGGTGATTGATCTTCTTCACCCAGAAATAACATTAACAATACTAATAATGACAACATTCAGCCAGAACACCCAACTACCCTTTTCTTTCTTTTTTTTTGCTTTTTGGAGGGCAATTGGGGGGTTAAGTGACTTGCCCAAGGTCACACTGCTAGTTTTTGTGTTGTGTCAGAGGCCAGATTTGAACTCAGGTCCTCCTGACTCCAGGGCCGGTGCTCTACTCACTTTGCCACCCAGCTGCCCCTCAATTACCCTTTTCTGATATGATTTTATGATTTATCCTGGAATCTTCTGGTCCTTCTCCCTGCTTGGGAGGTTCTGTGACTGGATTCATGGTGCTTGTAAATATGGTATTTTTTTTAAGCATATACTCTAATCAACTTGTTAGTAGAACAAAGGTCTGCTCTGATCCTTTTAATAACTTACTTTTTTTTTTTTTTTCTAACTTTTGTGAAATTCCTTTTGTTTTTTAATCACTTTGAATATTATTTAAATGCTTCATTGTTACTCCTTTCTTTTTTCCTTTATTTCTGGCAGGAGATCACTGTGATTAGTCCCATTTTAGGTTTTCTAAGTTTAGAAAATAGTAATGAGTAAAGATCCCAGAGGTGAGAAAGCACATGACCTCTTTGTCAGATAAAGTCATTCAGTCTGGAGGGGAGTAATATCAATTAGATCAAAAAAGGGGAAGAGGTTAGAGAGAACCAGGAGACTTTGGCATCTTTGAGGTTATAGGGAACAGATAGTATTCAGAAGGTTATTTGTCAGAATCAAATATATACAGGAAAAGTCAAATGATGTAGGAGGGGGAGTCATTTGCTATAAGTCAGAGGGAGGTAGCGAGGGTCCTGTGAGGAAAATATTTGCTATAGTCACCATGGGGAAGAAAACAGCAACTCAGAGAAGGATTGTAAGGACCTAGCTTATTTTACACACCATAAATCAGATGAAATTAGTAGAGGGATGTGTGTGTGTGTGTGTGTGTGTGTGTGTGTGTGTGTGTGTGTGTGCGCGAAGTTCAACAATCTTGAGTTGGAGTGAGTGAATTAAATAGAAGAGGTGGATCCCACAGGATAGGGAATGACAGAATGTTAAGAAGGTAAAGAATTCTAGGATAGTAAATAGTAAAGCTTATTACTTTTACTGTTTTGTACCTTCTAGAAGTAATTGATTTTTTTTTTTGGAGGGGGGAAGGCAAGGCAGTTGGAGTTAAGTGATTTGCCCAAGGTCACACAGCTAGTAAGTGTGTCAGATCCTCCTGACTCCAGGGCTGGTACTCTATTCGCTGTTCCACCTAGCTTCCCTGAAGTAATTGATTTTCATATGTGTGTGTTTAAAAATAATGCCTGCACACCTTGGGTAAGTCACTTAATCCCAATTGCCCTGCCTTCCCCCCTCCAAAAAAGCAAAAAAAAAAAAATGCCTGCAAAACTTCCACAAGTCAGCAAAGTTATCTAATTATAGAATTTTTTGATTATGATGAAATCTAGTGACAGTAGGCTTAACAGTGACATTTTGATTAGAATAGACGAACATTAAAATGGCATGCAGTGTTTCTGAGCTATCAAGCTGTCAAACATCTGAACGGGTTAAGATCCTTTTGATTGCTAAATTTGCCCTGACCCATAGATGTGTCACATAACATTGCCATATGCTACACAACTTCTACCTTTTCAGGCAAATATTCAGTGGACACACTTTCTTCTGTTGGCTTAGATGCCAATGGAAAGGTATTTGAATCCCTGTAAAGGAAAATTTCACTGCTTTGGTAAAGTTGATTTCCTCAGTGTTACAGGAAGGTGGGGAGCAGGTCTATCTCCTTTGAGAAAGATCCAAGTTCTGAGCGTTCTCATTTTGAGTGGTTCTTATATACATTCTTCTTAAAGGCTTCCATGGAGCATCCCAGGATTTTGGAGGATTGTACAAGGTCTTTCTACTAACAGGGTGCCCCATGATATGCCCAAGTGTTGCTTCTAATTCTTACCATATGACCAGCCTGCTTACTTTTTCTCATACCTTCAGGCATATACTTAATAATGCTTTAATTCTTTAATTTTTTTTTTTTTGCTTTTTTTTTTTTGGAGGGCAGTTGGGGTTAACGACTTACCCAAAGTCACATGGCTAGTAATTTTCTCAAATTTCTGAGGCAGGATTTGAACTCAGGTCCTCCTGACTCCAGGGCTGGTGCTCTATTCAGTACGCCACCTAGCTGCCCCAATTTCCTTTTTTTTTTAATTTGGAAACTAAAACACCCTAAAAAAAGAGAGAACATTTCTTTCTTTTTTTTTTCATTTTTCAAATAAGTAACTTCTGATTTACATCATTCATTTCCGCCAGATTTTGAGTTACAAATTTTCTCCCTGTTTTTCCCTTATCCACCACCCCAAAATAGCAGTCCCACAGGATATCCCCTCCTCCAATCTGTTCTCTCCCATATTTTCTCCCATACCCCTTTCAACTTTTCCAGTAAGGTGTGGTGGATCTCTATGCCCCAGTGCCTGTATATCTTAATCCCCAATTACATGTAATTGATTTTAAAACTTTGAATTAAAGATTAATTCCCTTCCTTCCTTGTCACCCACCCTTACTGGGAAGATAAGCAGTTCAGTATAGATTGTACATGTGTAGCTAATGCAAAACAATAACATAGATATATTGTAAAAGACTGACTATATTTCCCTCCCTCATATCCCACCTCCCACTTGTTCTATTCTCTACTTTGATCTCATCCCTTTTCAAAAGTGGATGCTTTCCAACTTCCCAAGCCTACCCTCCCTTCCATCATCCCCCATCTCATCCCCTTCCCCCTACTCTCCTGTAGGGTAAGATACCCTATTTGGTGTGTATTTCATTTCCTCCCCAAGCCAAATTCAATGAGAATAAGGTTGACCCATTCCCTTTTGCCTTCCTATTCTTCCCCTCCATTGTAACCATTTTCCCTTGCCTCTTCTATATGAGATAGTTTACCCCATTCTGTCTCTGTCCATCTGCTCTCATTATATTCCTCTCTCATCTCTTAATTTCACCTTTTAAGTATCATCCTTTTCTATTAAATTGGTCCTGTGCCCTCTATCTATGTATACTTGTATACATATATACACACATTCATATATGTATTCATATACCCATATACCCTCTGTTATAGACATACATATATTTATATTCCCTTCAACTATTTTCATACTGAGAAAAGTTTCATCAGTTACAATTATTGTTTTTCCATGTAGGAATGTTAATAGTTCAACTTTGATAAGTTCCTTATGATTTCTTTTCCCTGTTTACCTTCTCATGTATCTCTTGCTTCTTGTATCTGAATGTCAGATTTTCTATTCAGCTCTGGTTTTTTTCAGCAAGAATGCTTGAAAGTCCTCTATTCCACTGAATAACCATATTTTCCCCTGAAACATGATGCTCAGTTTTGCTGGATAGGTGATTTTTGGTTTTAATCCCACTCCTTTGGCCTCTGGAATATCATATTCCAAGCCCTTTGATCCCTCAGTGTAGAAGCTGCCAGATCCTGGGTTATCCTCATTGTATTTCCACAATATTCAAATTGTTTCTTCCTGGCTGCTTGTAATATTCTCTCCTTAATCTGGGAATTCTGGAACCTGGCTGTAATATTCCTAGGAGTTTTGTTTTCAGGAGGTGATCGATGGATTCTTTCAACCTCTATTTTGCTCTCTGATTCTAAAACATCAGGGCAGTTTTCCTTGAGAATTTTCTGCTGGATGATTTCTAGGTTCTTACTTTGATCATGGCTTTCAGGTAGTCCAATAATTTTAAAATTCTCTCTCCTGGATCTGTTTTCCAGGTCAGTGGTTTTTCCCATGAGATATTTCACATTGTCTTCTATTCTTTCATTTGTTTGGATCTGTTTTAACAGCATCTTGATTTCTCATGAAGTCATTAGCTTCCATTTGCTCCAATCTAAATCTGAAGCAATGATTTTCCTCAGTGAGCTTTTGAGATTCTTTTATCATCTGGCAAATTCGGCTTTTTAAGGCATTCTTCTCCTCATTGCCTTTTTGAGCCTCTTTTGCCATTTGAGTTAGTCTGTTTTTTAAGGTGTTATTTTCCTCAGTCAGGCTGTTGACTCTCATTTCATAATTTTCTTTCTTCTTTCTCATTTCTCTTCCCAATTTTTCCTCCACTTCTCTTATCTGTTTCTTAAGGTCCTCTATGGTTTGTAACCAGCTCCTGTTTTCCTTTGAAGCTTTTGGTGTAGGAGTTCTGACTTCACTGTCTTCTTCCTGTTCCATGCTTTGCTCCTTTTTGTCCCCCAAATATGAGTCTAATATTGGAATCTTCTGTCTGCTTTGTTTCCTTTGCCTGGTCATGTCGCTCCTCAGTCACTTGACCCCTGGGCTTTTTGCCACAGTAGTACTTTGTCATCATACAGGGGAGCTTTTGTCACAAACGCTGGGGTTTTCTCAGCTGCTGGAGGTATTAGATGGTTGCCCTCTCTGAGGTCTCCACATGCTCTGGCAAGCTGGACATACACCCTGGGACCTCCACCCTAGACTGCAATCCAGATCCAAGTAGGTTAAAGCAAGCAAGAGTGATTACCCCTGAGACTGGTGCTTGGTCCCCCTACACTCTGAAGGCCAGGAGCTGAAGCTGCCATGTGGCGCTGGCTTGCTGTGCCAGCATTTCAGCAGCCTCTTGCCCCGAGGGCAAAAGCCAGGCACTCCCAGTTACTGGGTCCCAAAGTCCAGACTGCACTGACCTCTCACTTTGTCCTTCACATCTATGTGTTGATAAATCTGGAAATGGCCACAGCTGCTGCTGATCTGGGGTCCCTCTGGCCAGGGCCTGGTCAGGCCTGCCTTGGGGCTAAAGCCTTGTTGTGGGGCTTGGCTCGGCTCCCTGGCTGCTGTGCTGGCCGATTCCTGCCAGCCTGCCGGGCTGTCCTCATGGAGGTTAGCTTCTCTCTGTCATTTTGTGGATTCTACAGCTCCAAAGTTTGTTTAGAGTTCCCTTTTTACATTGATTGGGGAAGGTGGAAGCTGGAGCTGTTCAGAGGTCGTGCTTGTACTTTGCCATCTTGACTCTGCCCCCTGAACCCTACTTTGTAACAAAGAAAAACGATTGTGCAAAAATATCTGGTTCAGTGAGTGTATCTGACATTGTGTGCAATATTCCAGGAGTCTTCTTGAAGTCCCCTTCTTCTCTACCATGAGGGAGGAGGTATGTTTTATTTTCTATTCTCTGAGTAATTTTTTAGTCTTTTAGTTATTCAATTTAATTTCCTTTTATTAATGTTTTAATTTACATTGTTGTTCTCATGGTTTTCCTTATTTTGATTATGGAAATCTTCTCATGATTCTTGGCAATCTCCATATTCAATATCCTTACTACATAACCATATTCCATTACATTCATATACTATATTTTGTGTGTTTGTTTTTTTTGCCACTCCAGAATTGATAGGAGCCCCACTATGTTTTCAATTCTTTGCTGCCACAGAGTGGTATGCTATCCAATTATGGATGTTTGAGGATTTAAAAATTTTTTTTCAGAATTTATTTATTTATTTTTTAGTTTTCCACATTCATTTCCACAAGATTTTGAGTTCCAAATTTTCTTGCTATCTCTCCCCTACCCCCATCCAAGATGGCAAACATACTGATTACTCCTTTCCCCAGTCTGCCCTCTGAAATATCCCCCCATCCCTCCCCTTTCCCCTTACTTTCTTGTAGGACAAAATAAATTTCTATACGCCATTGCTTGTATATCTTATTTCCCGATTGCATGTAACAACAGTTTTTTAACATTTGTTTTTAAAACTTTGAGTTCCATATTCTCTCCTTTCTTCCTTCCTCATCCCCCCCCCCGACAAGCAATTCAATATAGGGTGTACATGTGTAGTTATGTAAAACATTTCCATAGTAGTCATGTTGTGTAAAACTATATTTCCCTCCATCCTATCCCAGCCCCCATTTATTCTATTTTCTTCTTTGACCCTGTCCCTTTTCAAAAGCGTTTGCTTCTGACTCCTCCTTCCCCCAGTCTGCCCTCTCTTTTGTCATCTCCCCCATTATCCCCTTCTTTCTTTTAGGGTTAGATACCCAATTGAGTGTGTGTTATCCCCTCCTTAAGCCAAATCCAGTGAGTGTAAGGTTGACTCATTCCTTTTCACCTCCCTGCTCTTCCCCTTCATTGTAATGACTTTCTCTTGCCTCTTTTATGTGAGATACTTTACCCCATTCTGTCGCTCCCTTTGTCTTCCCAATATATTCCTCTTTCACCTCTTTTAAATATCATCCCTTCATATTCAACTCATCCTGTGTCCTCTGTCTATGTATTCATGTATATATACACATGCACCAACCTATACTTACATATATGTATATATGTGTGTGTACACACACACACATTCCCTTCAACTATCCTAATACTGAGAAGTCTTATGAGTTACAGATATCATCTTAGGAATGTAGGAATGTAAACAGTTCAACTTTAATAAGTTACTCATGATCTCTTTCCTGTTTACCTTTTTATGCTTTTCTTGATTCTTGTATTTGAAAGTCAAATTTTCTGTTCAGCTCTGCACTTTTCATCAAGAATCCTTGAAAGTCCTCTATTTCATTGAATGTCCATATTTTCCCCTGAAGTATTATAAACTCAAGTTTTTTTTTTGTTTTGCTTTTTGGAGGGGAGAAGGAAGGGCAGTTGGGGTTAAGTGACTTGCCCAAGGTCATATGGCTGGTAAGTGTGTCAAGTATCGTAAGTCAGATTTGAACTCAGGTCTTCCTCACTCCAGGGCCAGTGCTCTATTCACTGTGCCACCTACCCACACTGTATACTCAGTTTTGCTGGATAGGTGATTCTTGGTTTTAATCCTAGCCCTTTTGACCCCCAGAATATCATATTCCAAGCCCTTAATGTAGAAGTTGCTAGATCTTGTATTATCCTGATTGTGTTTCCACAATACTCAAATTATTTCTTCAAGCAATTATTTATTGCTTGTAATATTTTCTCGTTGGCCCAGGAACTCTGGAATTTGTCTAAGATATTCCCAGGAGTTTTCTTTTTGGGATCTTTTTCAAGAGGAGATTGATTTATTCTTTCAATTTCTATTTTACCCTCTCGTTCTAGAATATCAGGGCAATTTTCCTTGACAATTTTTTGAAAGATGATGTCTAGGCTCTTTTTGATCATGGCTTTCAGGTAGTCCAATAATTTTTAAATGATCTCTCCTGGATCTATTTTTTAGTTTATTTTTATTTTTAACATTATAATATTTAAATTATAATATTAATTTTATTATAATATCAAAATATTTTTAATTTTTTTCATTTAATATTTCATTTAATAATAATTTTAAAAATTAACTTGTATGCCTACTATATATGGATATATAAATTAAATTAATTAAAAATTAATCTATATGTCCTTTCCATCCCTATTGAGAAAAAAATTATAACAAATTAAATCCTCAATCCATAGCTGCATGGTTTAGCAAGGCACAATCCCACCTTGATCACATATGAAAATATCTTTATCTGTATTTTAAGTTCACCACCTCTGTTAGAAAACAAGTGGTATATTTCATCTTTACTCCTTTTGACTCATGGTTTATCACTGTGTTGATCAGAGTTCTTTGTAATGTTGTCGTCGTATAAATTGTCCTAGTTCTGCTCATTTTGTTTTGCATTGGGTCATAAAGATCTCAGTTTCTTCTGAAATTGCCCATTTATTCATTGTTATGACATGATGCTATTCTATTACATTCAGTTTGTTTAGCTATTCTCCAGTAGGAGAACACTCCCTCCACCCTTCATTTCCAGTTTTTGCTCCCACCCCTCACCTTGGTTTCCAGTTTTTTGTCTCTCATGAAAAGAACTGCCATAAATATTTTTGTGAATAGATCCTTTTACTCTTTCTTTGGTTTCTTTGGGGGTACAGGCCTAGTAGGCCCAGTTTGGTGCTTTGTGAGTGTAGTTCCAAATACTCTCCAGAAAGGCTATATCATTTCACAATGTGCCTGTTAGCTCCTCTCACATTTATTCTTTATCTCTTTTGTTATCTTTGTCAGTCTGATAGGTGTGAGGGGAAAATGTCATATTGCTTTCGTTTGCATTTTTCTTGCATCCCCTTCATCATTTTTTAGAGCACCATAATATCTATCACCATCATTACCACCATTTGTTAGCCATTCCCCAGTTGATGGATATCCCTTTGATTTCCAGTTCTTTGCCACCACAGAAAGGTTTCTATGAATATTTTTGTACAAACAGGTAGGGCAAGGACTGTTCCGTATTTTTTCTTTCCTCTTTCTATTTTCCTATTATATTGACTTATTTTTTTTTTCACTTTTGAGGGTCCCACCAGTCTCCCAGTCTCCCAAGCCTCACAACCTTAGTGTCTCCTCAGCCTTACCCACTTATGTATTCTGTTGTTTGCCACTTCTACTCTCAAAGTAGCTCTCACATATGTGTACTTTTTTCCACTCACAAAACTGCTATCCTGGTAGCAGCTGGATCATTGTATTAGCCTTGGATTCTCTTTCCTCTCCAGTCCAGCTGCCAAAGGTCTGACCATCTTATTCCTCTACACAATAAGCCCATGTGGCTTCTGATTACCTCTTGGATCAAATATAAATTATTTTGCCTGGCATTCAGATTCCTTCACAATCTGGCCCGTTCTACCTTTGCAGTCGTGTTATATTTTCCTCCCCTCCATGTACACTAAAACACATCTACACTGGCCTGCTTCACACTTGACACTCTATCTCCTAACTCATGCCTTTGCATTGATTTTAACCCATGCCTGCAATGATCTCCCTCCTCACCTAGGTGTCCTGGCTTCTCTGATTTCTCTTAAGACTCAGAGTCAATATGGCCTTATGTAGAAGGCCTTTCCCATGTCTTCTAGTGATTAGAGTCTTCCCTCTGGCATTATAATCCATTAACACTGGATGTATCTTCTATGCACCTTCTTATTTTCACATTGCCTTTCCCATTAGAGTGTGAACTCCTTGAGGGCAGGGGCAGTTTGTGCCCTCCTTTGTGTCCCCAACATTTAGTACAGGCCCTGGCACATGGTAAGCCCTAAATAAAAGCTGACTGACAACCAAGTGGCACCTGATAGAGAAAGAGCTTAATAAATGCTTTTTCAATGGAGTTGAACGAGGAGATACGGTTTTTTTTTTTTTTTTTTTATTCTGGAAAACGTTTTATTGTAGGTGGAATGGGACACACCAAGTTAGATGATTCCAATTTTGTTGGCAACATCTAAAGCATCATAGTCTGGAGCGAGACGGACATAGGCCTTCTTCTCTCCATCGGGCCGGATCAGTGTGTTGACCTTGGCCACAGCTTCCTTACGGCCTGCTTGATATGATGCTCGTTGGCCCTGACGTCCACAATGAAGACTAGCGTGTTGTTGTCCTCAATCTTCTTCATAGCAGACTCGGTGGTCAAGGGAAACCTAATGATGGCATAGTGATCGAGCTTGTTTCTGCGAGGGGCACTTTTCCGAGGGTATTTGGGCTGCCTTCGAAGTCTCAGTGTCTTGGGTCGCCGGAAGGTGGGGGATGTTCGGATCTTCTTCTTTTTGTGGCTATGGACACCCTTCAGCACTGTCTTCTTGGCCTTCAAGGCCTGGGACTTGGCTTCTGTCTTGGGGGGGACAACAGCTTCCTTCTTCGCCTTTGGCACCATCTTGGGGGAAAGGGAGGAGATATGTTTTTAGTAGGATTTTTTGAAAGATGGGAAAAATTAGTTCTAGGAAATAGAGGAGAGAGACAGAGGAGGGAGGAAAAGAGAAAGAGAGAGAGAGAGAGAGCACTATTATTTGACTTTGTGGGAATCTCAACCTTTTCTCTACCATTGTGACCTTGGACAAATGATTTAATCTCTTTCAGTTTTCCCAGTTGTAAAATGAGGATTGGACTAGATAAAACTTCCTTCCAGATATGTAGTCTGTGATGCTGTGTTAAAGTTAGTGTCTTAACAATCCAGACAAGTGATATTTTTATATTAAACTTTGTTCTCATTAAGGAAGCAAGAATATTGAGGTATATATATGTATATATGTGTCTATCTATATATAATTCTTTGCAAATGGTAAAGTGTTACAAAAATGCCATATATTGTTATTAATACTTCTACTACGTAATATCTAATTGCAGTTGTAATCTTCTTGGCTCCCTTTTCATTCCTGAACTGACAGATGTCATAGTAGTATTGTAAAGTTTCCTGTTAGAGCCTGTCCTGTCAAAGTAAGAGATGTGTTCTCATAATTTAACAGGTGATATTTATCCATGATGTTTCTTCTACATACCGGGTGCCTGTGCTTTTGGAAGATCAAGGTATTGTCAAGTATTTTAAAGAGAGATTGGACCTGCCTATTGATGATCATGCAAGTGATTTGCTTTTCAAATGGAAAAATATGGCTGACAGGTATGGTAATGAGGTCATCTCCATGGGAGTGAAGTCTTATTAGAATACTAGTGTGTGGAAGAATAATGATTTGATCTGCAGTCTATCTCAGTATTTCCTATAGCCAGTAGGCCTTTTGGGTCTATGAAATTATTACCTGGGGGCCTGCAAATCTGTAAGTTACAAATTAGTATTTGTTAAATGACACACTTAATCAAGAAGCAAATTTACCTTCTGGAAACTGAATAAATAATTACTTGGCGCATAGTTTGAACTGGACTTATGATTTCATTGGTGTATGGAATTCCTGGTGAGGAAATGCTTTTCACTAATGCAAATCAGCACCAGCTCTGCAACTTAATTGTTTTTCAGAATTGCTTGAGGGTCTTAGTGGTTAAGGTACACATGGCCACATCAGGCAGTGTCAGAGACAGTAGCTAAACCCAGGCCTTCCTGACAGAGCCTGCTCAGCTTTTCATATGTGCCTTGCACATGTAGATATAAATATAAATGTAAATAAAGATGGTAGCTAGTGGGGCTAAATTGAATGAGTGTTTTTTTGAGGATGGGAGAGACATGGAAATGTTTGTAGGCTTCCTGAGTATCAATATATCTCTATTGATATCTCTATAGATAGAGATGTAGAGATCTATGTGTATATATAGAGATAGATAAGGAGATTAACATAGGTATTGAAAGATAGACATCTTTACCTATGTCTGTAGATTTCTTTTTCTGTTTATCTCTGTAGCTTTATCACTATAAATCTCTGTCTCTATCTCTTTCTCTATATTTCTATATTTATAGATTTTTCTCTCTCTCAATATCCATGTATATTGGCAGCAGCATTTGGGTCCAGATATTTAGGGAATTCCTGGTATGGAAACACCAACCAGCATATCTGTGACTTAGTGTTGCCTGGGGATGATGAGCTGGAATGGACCTTAGAGGTCCGTCTGGTCCAACTCCCTCCTTTTGTAGATAAACAAACTAAAACTCAGAAAGTTTAGGCGATTAATCCAAAGTTACACCAAATGAACCTTTGTTACCCTTGGGATCAGTTTTCTGCTCTACAGTTCCAGCAGACCTGGGATTGAAACTCAGGCCCTCTGACTTCAAATTTAGCCTTTCTCCCACTTTTCCATGCTATACTGAGAGGTTAAATGATTTTTTTTTTCCTTGGTCAACCAGCCTGTGTAAGAGGTAGGTCTGAAATATAGGACTTCCTGCCTTCAGAGCTGCTGACTTTGTGCAGTATCTTTCACACAATGACTTTTAAAAATATATGTTAGGTGCTGCTGTGGTTAATAAAGTACAAATTCATTTAAAGTGTTACTAAATATTCATAGTAGCTTTTTGCTATTATGTATCTTTTCAATCAATGTGTACTAATAATACAGTTAATTATAAAAGGAAGACTGAAAGTTTTTTCATGTAAGAAGACTTCTTATACTTGAAAGGGGGATAGCCTGATGCAATGGAAAGAGAACTAAATTTTTATTCAGAAAATGATCTTAAATTTGAATCTGGATTCCACTACTTTCTACAGTGTGTGACCCTGGACATTATTCTCACTAGGCCTCAATTTTCTTATCTTTAAAATGAATTGGGCAGACTAGATGGTCCTAAGGTTCTTTCATCTTTAAGGCTGTGAGCCAAGGAAACTTTGCTTTATCCGGATTTATAATAAGTTTTATTTATAATAGAGGTCTGTTGTTCTTTTTGAAGATTTCTGGTGCTTATGATTTTTCCAAGCTTATGCAAAGATAAATTTGAAGGAGATTTAGCTTCAAAAGATGTTCTGAAAAGCTGTATTCTTTCTCTTTCTTCATGAACTCTGAAATTCCTTTATCTAGTTATAATCTATTGTTATTCCACTTTTATCTCTGCCTTGCAACCCCAAACTTTGATCTACACTGTGATGTGACCTCCAGTCCTCTTCAGTTCTTTACAAGGCCATCTCCTCTGCACTCTTTACCCTTCTCCTTTTCTTTCTTTAAAAAAACCTTTTATTTATTTATTTTTAGTTTTCAACACTCATTTCCACCAGATTTTGAGTTACAAATTTTCTCCCTGTCTTTCCCCTACTCCCCACCCCAAGATATCGAGCCTACTGAATACCCCTTCCCCCAATCTGTTTTCTCTTATATCCTTCCCCACCCCCCCTAACTTTTTGTAGGGCAAGATGGATTTCTATACCTCAGTGCCTATATATCTTATTTCCCAGTTGCATGTAAAAAATAATTTTTTTAAACATTTGTTTTTAAAACTTTGACTTCCAGATTCTTTCCTGTCTTCCCTCCTCACCCACCCCCATTGGGAAGACAAGCAATTCAATATGAGTTGTACATCTGTAGTTACTCAAAACGTTTCCATAGTAGCTATATTGTGAAAGACTAACTATATTTCCCTCAATTCTATCGTGCCCCCACTTATTCTATTTTCTACTTTGACCTTGTCCCTTTTCAAAAGTGTTTGCTTCTAACTACCCTCTCCTCCAATCTGCCCTCCCTTCTATCACCCCCCTCTTATCCCCTTCCCCCCTACTTTCCTATAGGGTAAGATACCCAATTGAGTGTGTATGTTATTCCCTCCTTAAGCCAAATTCAATGAGAGTAAGGTTGACCCATTCCCTTTCACCTTCCTGCTCTTCCCCTCCATTGTAACACTTTCTCTTGCCTCTTTTATATGAGATAATTTACCCTATTCTATCTTTCCCTTTCTCCTTCTCCCAATATATTCCTCTCTTACCTCTTAATTTTATTTTTTAGATATCATCCCTTCCTATTCAACTGATCCTGTGTCCTTTGTCTATGTATACATGTACACATATATACTCACACTCACATATATATTTATACACACATACACACACCTATACACATATATATGTATAGATATATATTCCCTTCAGCTATCCTCATACTGAGAAAAGTCTTACGAGCTACAGTTATTGTTTTTTCCATGTAGGAATGTAAATAGTTCAACTTTAATAAGTTCCTTGTAATTTATTTTTCCTGTTTATTGCTTCTATTGCTTCTTGTATTTGAAAGCCAATTTTCTGTTCAGCTCTAGGTTTTTCATCAAGAATATTTTTTTTCATCAAGAATACTTGAAAGTCCTCTATTTCATTGAATGGCCATATTTTCCCTTGAGGCATTATATTCAGTTTTGCTGGGTATGTGATTCTTGGTTTTAATGCTAGCTCCTTTGACTTCCAGAATATCATATTCTAACCCCTTTGATCCCTTAATGTAGAAGCTGCTAGATTTTGTGTTATCCTGATTGTGTTTCCACAGTACTCAGATTGTTTCTGACAGCTTGTAATATTTTCTCCTTGACCTGGGAACTCTGGAATTTGGCTATAATATTCCTAGGAGTTTTCTTTTTGGGATCTTTTTCAAGAAGCAATTGGTGAATTCTTTCAATTTCTATTTTGTGCTCTGGTTCTAGAATATCAAGGCAATTTTCCTTGAGAATTTCTTGAAGAATGATTTCTAACCCCGTTTTTTTTTTTAAGCAATTGGGGTTAAATAACTTTCTCAAGGTTACACGGCCAGTTATTTCTGGGTGTGGTGGTAAGTATCTGAGCCCGGAATCGATCCCAGGTCATTCCGACTCTGGGGCTGGTGCTCTTACTCACTGAGCCACCTGGCCGCCCCTAAAATTAACATTTTCTGTGTTGTATTCTATTTTTATTTCATTATACTTTTAACAGTTATTTTTTTATTTTGCTTTTTGGAGGGCAATTGGGGTTAAGTGACTTGCCCAGGGTCACATGGCTAGTTTTTGTGTTGAGTGTCTGAGCCTGGATTTGAACTCAGGTCCTCCTGACTCCAGGGCCGGTGCTCTATTCACTCTAGGCTCTTTTTTTGATCATGGCTTTCAGGTAGTCTAATAATTTTTATATGATCTCTCCTGGATCTATTTTACAGGTCAGTGATTTTTCCAATGAGACATTTCACATTGCCTTCTATTCTTTCATTTGTTTGGTTCTGTTTTATAGTATCTTGATTTCTCATAAAGTCATTAGCTTTCATTTGCTCCAGTCTAATTTTGAAGGAATTATTCTCTTCAGTGAGTTTTTGAATTTCCTTTTCCATCTGGGCAGTTTGGCTTTTTAAGGCATTCTTCTCCTCATTGCCTTTTTGAGCCTCTTTTGCCATTTGAGTCAGTCTATTTTTTAAGGTATTTTCTTCAGTCAGGCTGTTGACCCTATTTTCATGATTTTCTTGAATCATTCTCATTTCTCTTCCTAGTTTTTCCTCTACTTCTCTTACATGATTTTCAAAATCCTCCTTGAGCTCCTCCGTGACCTATAACCAGCTCATATATTTCTTGGAAGCTTTTGATGCAGGAGTTTTGACTTGTTGTCTTCTTCTGGCTCCATGTTTTGATCCTTTTTGTCCCCAAAAAGGATTCTATGGTCTGATTGTACTTTTTCTGCTTGCTCATCTTGCCAGCCCATTACTTGACTTTTGAGCTCTTTTCCATGGTAGAACTCTGCTTCCAGAGTGGAGAGAGCTGTGTCCCAAATTGCTGGGGGTTTTGCAGTTGTTGTCAGAGCTGTTTTCAGAGCTATGAGGAGGGTGCCCTCTCTACAGCCCCTACAAGCTCTGGCACACTGGCGTTCTTCACCTCAGGATCACCACCCAAGACTGTGATCCAGATACAAGCAGGTTAAAGCAAGAGCAATCACCCTTTGAATGGTTGCTTGGTCCCCCTACGATCTGCAGGCCAGGGGCTGTGGAGGCAGCCGCTTCACCTCTACTACCTCTCTCCTTTGGGGCCAGACCGTGTTCTACTCTCACCCTGGATCAGCAAGGTTCCCTCCCCACTAACCTTTTATTTTCTCTTTGGAATTTATGGCTTGAGAAGTCTGGAAACTACCACAGCTGCTGGTGATTTTCTCTCCTGAAGTCTGCTCTGGCATGGTTCTGGGCCTGTGCAACTCACGGGACTGTGCTCGGCTCCCAGCTCAGTGTGGTAGACCCTTCCAGTGGGCCTTCCAGGCTGCCTTCAGTGGGAGATTTGTTTCTCTCTGTCACTTTGTGTGTTCTGTAGCTCTAAAATTTGTTTAGAGTCATATTTTACAGGTATTGGAGGTGTTTGGTGTGGGAGCTTAAGCAGGTTCCTGCTTTTACTCTGCCATCTTGGCTCTGTCCCTCTTTTTTTTTTTAACTTTTTTTTTCTTTTGCTTTTTGGAGGGCAATTGGGGTTAAGCGACCTGTCCAAGGTCACCTGGCTAGTTTTTGTGTCAAGTGTCTGAGGCCAGATTTGAACTCAGGTTCTCCTGACTCCAGGTCTCATGCTCTACTCACTGCGCCACCTGGCCTTCCCATGTCCCTCTTTCTTTTTTAAAAAACTTATTATATATTTTTAACATGCATTTAAAATAATTTTGAGTTCCAAATTCTCTCCATCCCTCAAGCCCCTTTCCTGCTCCTTTGAGAGGGCAAGCAATATATTGATTATATATGTGAAGGCATGCAAAACATATTTCAATATTAATCATGTTGCAAAAAGAAAAAAGTAAGAAAAATAAAATAAGTGTAGAAAGTATGTTTCAGCTTATATGAACTGATACTAAGTGAAATGAGCAGAGCCATGAGATCATTTTACATAATAACCATAATATTGTATGATTACCACCTGTGAATCACTTAGCTGTTTTCAGCAATACAGTGATCCAAGGCAGTTCCAAAGGACTTGTGATAAAAAATGCTGTCCACCTCCAGAGAAAAAACTGATGGAGTATGAATACAGATCAAATCATACTTTTTAAACTTTATTTTTCTTGTCTCTTTTTTAGTCTGTTTTCTTTTGCAACATGGCTAACATGGACATATGTTTTTTTTTTTTTTTTTGCCTTTTGGAGGGCAATTGGGGTTAAGTAACTTGCCCAAGGTTACACGCCTAGTTTTTTGTGTGGGTGTTAAGTGTCTAAGTCCGGAACCGAACTCAGGTCCTCCTGACTCTGGGGCCAGCGCTTTACTCACTGCACCACCTAGTCATGGACATATGTTTTACATGATTGCATGTGTATAATCTTTATCAAAGTGCTTGACTTCTCAAGGAGGGGTGAGCAGAGAGAGGGAATTTAGAACTCAAAAATTATAAATGAATGTTAAAAATTATTTTTACATATGATTGAGAAAAAATAAAATACATTCTTTAATAGAGAATGTGAAAAGAGAAAAAAAGTATGCTTCAATTTGCACTGAGTTGATAAACTGTTTCAGTTCTATATTGCCTTCTGCCCTGTATTATATCACTCATCTTTCCCTGCCAGGTTTCAGCCTTGGATCATACTCTCCTTTGCTGCTACATACATACTGCTGAAAGAAGCTGGAGAAAATAATGAAACCATCCTGTCTGAGTTCACTAGAAATTAATGTTATGTAACCTCAACTGGGCTCTCATTGTTGCAAGGCAATCTTTTTATACCTCCCTTAATAACTCACTGCCCCACTCATCATAAGCAGCTCCCTCAGACTTTTTTCTTAACTGCCTTTCAAGCCTTCTCTGCCTCGCCTCAGCTGAGAGCCTTGCCTCATATTTTACAGAAAAAATGTAGGCCGTTTGCTGAAAGCTCCCTCCTCTCCCCTCTTCCTCATATTCCATCACACAGGTGTCTTTTGTCACTATTTCCTCTGCCCCTGTCTCGCATGATGAGGTGGGCCTTCTGCTTGCCCCAAAGTCAACTCCTCTGTACGCACAAGAGATCCCATCCCATCCTGTCTTCTCCAGGAGATTGACTCCATCCTTCTTGCCCTCTCATGATCTTCAATCTCTTCCTGTCTTCCAGCTACTTCCCTGCTGTTTACAACATGCCCGTGTCTCCCTCCCTCCATCCGTCCCTGCTAGCTCTCCTTCAGTATTTCTTCTTCCTTTGGTGCTTTGTTGTTATCCTTTTTCAAGAGGACTGGTGACGTCACTGGGGGACGTCTTGACTTGCTCGGAAATTGAGTTAAAGTGAGGCAGAGTTGCTCAAAATCATAAGCTCTGCTCTTTCTTCTTTTTTATGCATTTTAAAAATTTTCTTAAAATTAATTTACTCTTAGTTTACAGCATTCAGTTCCACAACTTTTTGAGTTCCAGATTTTTTCCCTCACTCTCCTCCTCCCTCTCCCCTCATGGCATCAAGTAATCTGATACAGGTTCTACACATGGCTTCACATTAACTTCAGTCAAGTTGGAAAGAAGAATTACAAGCAATGGAATAAACTGTGAGGCAGGAGAAACCCACAAAACAGAAGGAGAAAGAGAGAGAGAGCAGGCAGCTCGCTTCAGTCTGCATTCGGACTCCGTAGTTCTTTCTCTGGATGTGGACAGCCCTTTCCGTCACGAGTCCTTTCTAGTTGTCTTGTGACCTTCTATTGCTGAGGAGAGCCCAGTCTATCCAAGTTTTACTCTTTCTTCTTGAGTGATCCTAGTCCAGTGGCAAGACAAAAGTCAGGATGACTGGTGATGGCCTGGGATGCACTGAATGACCTTGGTGTCTTTAGAGTCTGGCCAAGCCTAAGCACTCCAGGGTTCCTGCTCCAGCCACCTTCACGGCCATTAGAACAGATTATTCTCATCTGCCCATTCCTCTGGGGAAAGTCTTCACATGCTTGGGGTAGACATCCCCCTAACTCACCGATGGCTTCTGACCTCATCTCTCTGCTCTCTTTAAAGCTACTAATGCTCTCTTATTTGCCAAATCTAGTGACCTTTTCTCAGTCCTCACCCTTCCTGATCTGTCTATAGCCTTTGACATGTAGGTCATCCGTTTCTCTTTGATACTCTCTTCTCTAGATTTTTGGGTGCTACCTTCTCCTGCACCTTCTCTTAGCTATCTGATTTCCCCTTCTCAGAAGATCCAAGTCATGCCTGCTAACCTCGGATCAGCAGGGCTCTGTCTTGGGCCCTCTTCTTCCCCTACGCTGTTTAACTTGCTGATCTTATCACCTCCCAGGCATTTAATTATTATCTCTTTTTTTAATAAAAATTTTATTTGCATCATTCATTTCTGCCAGATTTTGAGTTACAAATTTTCTCCCCATTTTCCCCCTACCCACCACCCCAGAATAGCAGTCCCACAGGATATCCCCTCCTCCAATCTGCTCTCTCCCATATTTTCTCCCATATCCTTTTGACTTTTCCAGTAGGGCATGGTGGATCTCTATGCCCCAGTGCTTGTATATCTTATTTCACAATTACATGTAAAATAGTATTAATAATAGTATATATATATATATATATATATATATATATATATTTGAATTTTTGATTTTAAAACTTTGTATTCCAGATTTATTCCCTTCCTCCCTTGTCAACCACCCTTGCTGGGAAGATAAGCACTTCAGTACAGGTTGTACATGTGTAGCTAATGCAAAATATTAACATAGTAGATATATTGTAAAGGACTGACTATATTTCCCTCCCTCCTATCCCACCTCCCACTTGTTCTATTCTCTACTTTGATCCCATCCCTTTTCAAAAGTGGGTGCTTCCAATTTCCCTCCCCCCCAGCCTGCTCCCCCTTCCATCATCCCCCCTCTCATCCCCTTCCCCCCTACTCTCCTGGAGGGTGAGATACCCTATTTAGTGTATATTTCATTCCCTCCCCAAGCCAGATTCAATGGGAATAAGGTTGACCCATTCCCTTTTGCCTTCCTATTCTTCCCCTCCATTGTAAACATTTTCCCTTGCCTCTTCTGTATAAGATAGTTTACCCCATTCTGTCTCTCCCCATCTCCTCTCATTATATTCCTCTCTCACGTCTTAATTTTACCTTTTAAGTATCATCCCTTCCTGTGAAATTGGTCCTGTGCCCTCTGTCTATGTATACCTACACACATATATACACACGTTCACATATGTGAATATACCCTCATATATATATATATATATATATTTCTATTCCCTTCAATTATTTTCATACTGAGAAAAGTTTCATCAGTCACAATTATTGTTTTTCCATGTAGGAATGTTAATAGTTCAACTTTGATTAGTTCCTTATGATTTCTTTTCCCTGTTTACCTTCTCATGCTTCTCTTGCTTCTTGTATCTGAATGTCACATTTTCTATTCAACTCTGCTTTTTTCATCCAGAATGCTTGAAAGTCCTTTATTCTACCGAATTACCATATTTTTCCCTGAAACATGATACTCAGTTTTGCTGGGTAGGTGATTCTTGGTTTTAGTCCCAGCTCCTTTGCCCTCTGGAATATCATATTCCAAGCCCTTCGATCCCTCATTGTAGAAGCTGCCAGATCCTGGATTATCCTGATTGTGTTTCTACAATGTTCAAATTGTTTCTTCCTGGCTGCTTGTAATATTTTCTCCTTAATCTGAGAATTCCGGAACCTGGCTATAATATTCCTAGGAGTTTTCTTTTTGGGATCTTTTTCAGGAGGTGAACGGTGGATTCTTTCAACCTCTATTTTGCCCTTTGGTTCTAAAACATCAGGGCAGTTTTCTTTGAGAACTTCCTAGAGGATGATTTCTAGGTTCTTACTTTGATCATGGCTTTCAGGTAGTCCAGTAATTTTAAAGTTCTCTCTCCTGGATCTGTTTTCCAGGTCAGTTGTTTTTCCCATGAGATATTTCACATTGCCTTCTATTCTTTCATTTGTTTGGATCTGTTTAACAGCATCTTGATTTCTCATAAAGTCATTAGCTTCCATTTGCTCTAATCTAATTCTGAAGCAATGATTCTCCTCAGTGAGCTTTTGAGATTCTTTTATCATCTGGCAAATTCGGCTTTTTAAGGCATTGTTCTCCTCAGTGCCTTTTTGAGCCTCTTTTGCCATTTGAGTTAGTCTGTTTTTTAAGTTGTTATTTTCCTCAGTCAAGCTGTTGACTCTAATTTCATAATTTTCTTGCATCATTCTCATTTCTCTTCCCAATTTTTCCTCCACTTCTCTTATCTGCTTCTTAAGGTCCTCTATGCCTGTAACCAGCTCGTATTTTCCTTTGAAGCTTTTGGTGCAGGAGTTCTGACTTCACTGTCTTCCTCCTGTTCCATGCTTTGCTCCTTTTTGTCCCCAAAATAGGAGTTTAATGTTGGAATATTCGGTCTGCTTTGTTTCCTTTGCCTGGTCATGTCGCTCCTCAGTCACTTGACCTCTGGGCTTTTTGCCACAGTAGGACTTTGCCACCAGACAGGGCAGCTTTCGTCCCAAATGCTGGCATTTTCTCAGCTGCTGGAGGTATTAGGTGGGTGCCCTCTCTGAGGTCTCCACATGCTCTGCCAAGCTGGACACACACCCCAGGACCTCCACCCTAGATTGCAATCCAGATCCAATCAGGTTAAAGTAAGAGGGATTACCCCTCCGACTGGTCGCTTAGTCCCCCTACACTTTGCAGGCCAGGAGCTGAAGCTGCCATGTGGCGCTGGCTGACTGTGCCAGTGTCTCAGAGGCTTCTTGCCTCAAGGGTAAAAGCCAGGCACTTCCACTTACTGGGTCCCAAAGTCCAGACTGCACTGACCTCTCACCTTGTCCTTCGCATCTATGTGTTGATAAATCTGGAAACAGCCACAGCTGCTGCTGATCTGGAGTCCCTCCAGCTGGGGGCTGGTCATGTCCACCCTGGGGCTAAAGCCTTGGCATGGGGCTGGGCTCGGCTCCCAGAGTGCTGCGATGGCTGCTCTCTGCCAGCCTTTTTGGCTGTCCTCAGCGGGAGGTTAGCTTCTCTGTGTCATTTTGTGGGTTCTGCAGCTCCAAAGTTTGTTTAGAGTCCCCCTTTTACATGGATTGGGGAAGGGGGAAGCCAGAGCCCGGGGGAGGTCCTGCTTCTACTCTGCCATCTTCTAATTATTATCTTAATGTTCCTCAAATCTACCTCTCTAGCTCTGGTAACCTCTCTGCTGACCTCAATTCTTTCATCTCTAGTTGCCTGTTGAACATCTGAACCTGGATGTCCTGTAGACATCAGAAATGCAGCACATCGAGGATAACACTAGCTTTCTTTTCCCCCAAACCCTCCCCCTTCTTAACTTACCTGCTCCCTGTCCTGGGCACCACCACTCTCCCAGTATTCCAGGTTTACAACCTTAGTGTCCTGCACTCCTTTCTCTGTCTCACCTCCCATATCTAATCAGTGGCAAAGGCCTGTTGATTTCACCTTTGTCACATCTCTTGAATATGCCCCTTCCCATCTTCTGACATTGCTTCCACCCTGGTTTGGGCCCCTATCACTTCGTGAATGCACCATTGCAATAGACTGCTCCCTAGTCTTCCTGCCACGAGTTTTCTCCACTTATTCCATTCCCCACAGAGCTGTCAGAGTGATCTTCCTAAAGTACATATCTGACCATGTCACTCCCCTCCTCAATAAACTCCAGTGGCTCCCTGTCACTTCTAGAGTCAAATATAAAACCTTTTGTTTGGCATTCCAAGCCTTTTATCCCCACTGCCACCCCATCCACCTCACCTTTCCAGTCTTTTTTACACATGCCCCAGTCTTTTTACACCATGCCCCTTCCTTTGTCACATACTCTGTGATCCAGTGACACTGGCCTCCTTGCTGTTCTTCCTACAAGATGCTTCAGCTCCAAATTTTGGTCATTTTAGTGGCTTTCTCCCTATACCTGAAATGCGCTTTCCACCGTTCTCTACCTTCTGGCTTCCTTTGGGTTTCATCTAAAATCCTGCCTTCTGCAGAGAGCCTTTCCTGATATCCCTTAATTCTAAATCATCTCTCTATGGGTGATTTCCAATTTATCCTGCACATAGCTTATTTGTACATAGTGCTTACAGGTTGACTTCCCCCTCGTACTGTGGTCCCCGCGAACAGGGACTGCCTTTGGCCTTTCTTTGTATTCTCAGGGCTTAACAGAGTGCCTAGCACATAGTAGGTGCTTAATAAATATTTATTGACTGATTCTGTATCTGAATAGTATATTTTGATGGTATTGCAGTTGGCTCTCCTGTCTTATGCCAATTTATCTTCTCGGGAAATAGGAAACTAATGAAAATTTATTTGACTGGAAAGTAGTCATTTGTTAACATTGTAATTTCCTCTTGAATCTGTAGTTTTAACTTCATTATCATGCTCCTTGATTGGATAAGATAGATAAAGCATTACCAAATGCCAATTATGTGCCAGTTACTGTGTTAAGTCCTGGAATTACCAGTATGAGAAATCAATACAGTACCTGTCCTCAAGGAGTTTCCTTCTTCCTTCCTCCCTCCTTCCTTTCTTATCTCCCTCCATTCCTTTTTGCCTTCTTTCTTCCCTCTATTACTTCTTTGATTCCTTCCTTCCCACCTCCCTTCCTCCCTTTCTGTCTATTCCCCTTACCAGCTGCATTACCCTTTCTCGCTCTCTCCTCCTGCTTTCCAATTTCTCTTTATGTGTTGTCTTCTGTAATTAGAGAGGGTAGAGATCATCTTGCTTGGTTGGATTTATGTCCTTTTCATCTCACATGGTGCCAGGCACATGGTAAGCGTTTATAAATGCTGTCTGTCCATCTGGCTGTCTAACAATCCTTCCTTCCTTCCTTCCTTCCTTCCTTCCTTCCTTCCTTCCTTCCTTCCTTCCTTCCTTCCTTGCTTCCTTGCTTCCTTGCTTCCTTCCTTCCTTCCTTCCGTCCTTCCTTCCTTTCTCTCTTTCTTTCTTTTTCTTTCTTCCTTTCTTCCTTCTTTTCTTTCTTTCTTTCTCTCTTTCTCTCTCCCTCCCTCCTTCCTTCCCTCTCTTCCTTCCTTCCTTCCTTCCTTCCTTCCTTCCTTCCTTCCTTCCTTCCTTCCTTCCTTCCTTCCTTCCTTCCTTCCTTCCTTCCTTCCTCCTTCCCTTCTTCCTTCCTCTTATCCCTATGCAGGAATTCCTTTTACAGTCCCCCTCAATAACTGTTTTTTTTTTTAAAACAATTGGGGTTAAGTAACTTGCTCAAGGTTACACGGCCAGGTGTTTCTGGGTGGGTGCTAAGTGTCTGAGCCTGGATTCGATCCCCAGGTCATCCTGACACTGGGGCCGGTGCTCTTACTCGCTGTGCTACCTGGCCACCCCCAACAACTGTTTCTTGAAGAACTCTAATATATAACTACCTTCACAGATAATCTTGATTATCACAAACCTTTCCTTAGATCAAGCCCGTATCTATCTTATTGTGAAGTGCTGAACTTGTATCTATAGAAGTCAGTGGAGATTGTGAGGCTGAATAGATATTGACCCCAGCACTGGCTCCAGATCCTTTCCCTGTCCCTTTTCCAGTAGTTCAGTAAAACTGACAATAAGCACATCTCACACGTAGAGAGCATTGCTTGTCCTCCCCACCTCCTCCCTTTATCAAAAAGAGGCAGATGCTTCCTCATCTTCTTTCTCCAGGGAAGACCGGTCATGATAATTACTTAACCGTGGGCTTCACTTTACTGTTCTTTTCATTTACCCCACTGGAGTCATTGTGCATACTGTGGAACTTGTTATTGCCAAAGTCTTCAATATGTGTGGCTCGTGTACTTTATCTCACAAAAGTGTAGTGAAGGCTATGTGGCTACATGCCTTAGTGGACAATACAGTGAGGCTACCTTTGTGTAAAATAAATTAGCACAGTAAGGCCTAAAATAATTTACTCCCCAGCTTTGTTGGTTTTAGGGTTTTGTCTTGCCTTGTTTCGTGATTGCCTATTTGTCAGTGGCATTCAAAACATCTATGACCAGTGCGTCATACATATCTCCTTGTGAGCTTCCCCTCCTTTTAACCTACTTGTAATATTTATGTGAAGGAATGCTCTCCTACACCACGTGAAGAATTTGTGATAGACAGTCTGGGCTGCTGGAGGGAGGGTACAGATTCCTTTTACCACTGAAGAAAAGGCTAATGGTACCACAGACTTAATACCAGGCTGTCCTTTAATGTTTGACTTTGCAGAGAGCTCCAGACATGAATAACTTTTAAAATACCTTTTAATATCAAAGCAAGATGAGAAATCTTTCTAGAATTTTTGTGTCTTGTGAATTTTTGAATTTTCTCATAATATTGCTTTTTCATATTCTGAAAAACACCCCAGTTCACAAATGTGTTCCCTGTACATAACACCTGTCTCCCATCTCTGTATCTTTTTTTTAATTTGTTTTTTTGGCTTTTTGGAGGGGGGAAGGCAAGATCATTGGGGTTAAATGACTTGCCCAAGGTCACACAGCTAGTAAGTGTTAAGTGTCTTAGTCCAGATTTGAACGCGGGTCCTCCTGACTCCAGGGCTGGTGCTCTATTCATTGCGCCACCTATCTGGCCCCCTCTCTGTGTCTTTTTACTGGCTCTCCCGCCATGCCTGGAACGTTCTTCTCTCTCCCCCTTTGCTTCTGACCCTGGGCATCCTTTAAGATGTAGTTAAAATCCTTAACTTCTGCAGGAGGCCTTTCTGACTCCCACCCAAACCCCAACACATAACATCAGCATCTTTCCTCTGAGATTCTTGTTGTAGAGTCATTTTAGTCATGTCCAATGCTGCATGATCCTGTTTGGGATTTTCTTGGCAAAGATATTGGAGGAGTTTACCATTTTCTTCTCTGGCTCATTTTACAGATGAGGAAACTGAGGCAAACAGGGTTAAATGACTTGCTTAGGGTCACACAGGTAGTAAGTGTCTGAGGCTGGATTTGAACACAGGTCCTCTTGACTCCAAGGCCAGCACTCTATTGCCTGTGCTCCCTAGCTGTCCATTCTCTGAGGTCACCTTCCACTTATTCTGTGTATACCTAGTCATTTACATGTTGTCTCATCCGTCAGAATGTAAGCTTCTTGAGGACAGGGATTATGTTTTTGTCTTTCTTTGTATCTTTAGAGTTTAACATGGTACCTGGTACATACTAAGGGCTTAATAAATTGTTACTCATTGACTAACTGGCTGTGTTTGATCAGGGTGAACTCTTCATTTGTCCAATCTGTCCTCAGGTAAAAACTGAATAGGTCTAAAAAGAACTTGTAGTGAAAATATGAGATGACACATAGGAAGGCTTGAGAAGGCTGGTGGTAAAGCATTCCTCCTTCTTGGCAGATGGCTAGGTGGTGGACTACTGGCACAGCACAAGACAACATTTGCAGATGTGGCCAATATATTGGCTTGTTTGGGTTAATTGTAACTCCTTGTTACAGAACAGGGTTCTGGAGGGACCATATTTTAATGTGACAAATTTAAAAAAAAATTAAAGTATCAATAAATTTAGTTTTGAATACAAACCAGTCATTAAAAATTGTTTCTGCATTTATTTACCTTTTGTAATTAGGCAAAGGCAGAATATTTTTTGAGAGATCTAGAATTTTCCAGTCAATAGAAGTTTTGTTTGATGGAATTCTCTAGGATTAGCACACATAATAACAGTTAGGCCATCTTTGTTTAAGCCTAAAGGGGCTCAATTCATTGACACTTGCCAGGACAGAAAGTAACATGAGTCATAAAATACGCAGGTGCTGTAAGCACTGAACAATTGTTCAGGGCATAACAACTGTGTTCAGAAATGAGTTCCATGAAACCATGCACAAAATTCTTAGGTGCCATTATCTGCTGACTTTTTCATCAGCTGTATCTAGTCCTATCTTTCTGAAGTTCCAAAAAGCCAGTTTGCCAAAATCTGCATATTTGAGTCAGACATTCTTCAGGCAATGTATTTTTTATGTACCATACATTCTCAAAGTCTTAGGGCAGTTTTAAGCTGTTAAACTATATAAGTTATTCAAGCTTAAGGCAGCACTAAGAGTTGTGGGACATGTTGTATAATGATGCCACTGAGCTTCAGCTACAAAAACAGTACTATGTGAATGGATCCCTGACTTCCAAACATTAACAAAAAATATCAACAAATAGCCCGAGAGGCTCTACCATGGGGGAGGGGAGTGCAATAGCTTTGAGTGTCTCAAATCATGAGAGTTAGCAGTAGCCCATATTTACCTTAGGTAAATACCTTTAAAAGTCTTTACAAACAAGCAGTGTACAGGTTCTCATACTCCTGAAGCAAGTCTGTGGTTTGTAGCTTCTTAGCTGTGTTGTTTGGGCAAGGTGGATAGAGTGCCTGGCATAGAGTCAGGAAGATATCTTCCTGGATTTAAATCCAGCTTTAGATGCTTACTAGCTGTGTGACCCTGGACAAATCACTTAACCCTGTTTGCCTCAGTTTCCTCATTTGTAAAATGAGCTGGAGAAGGAAATGGGAAACCATTCTGGTATCTTTGCCAAGAAAATCTCAAATGGGATCACTAAAAGTCAGACTGAAACGACTGAACAACAAAAACTATATTGTCTTTCTAGGAGCTTCTCTCAGACAGGGGCTGTTTTATTTCAGAGCCTCAGAACTGCCTCAAGCTTCTTTTCTCACACAAATATCCTTTCCCCCATTCTATCAGGTTTTAATTTTGTACAGCTCTCCTTTCTTTCTGAGATTACTTGTATGTCCCATCTCCTGGATTTGTTTATGGTTTTGATATTTCCTGACAGATGTAAGACACTTTAGAAATAGAATTTTAGGTTCAAGAGTCTTATTGTAAGGGTGAGGCTTAACTGTTATGATTGATTAAAAATTGTGCTTTGCTGCTAGACAGTCTAACAGTTAGGTCTTATAATATGATGCTTTGGTGTGATTTACATATTGTGACCTTGCAAATCATTTGAAAAAAAAATGTTTTTTTTCTTAGGTATGAAAGATTACAGAAAACATGCTCCATAGCCCTGGTTGGCAAATACACCAAACTTAGTGACTGCTATGCATCAGTATTTAAAGCCTTGGAACACTCTGCATTGGCGATTAATCACAAATTAGATTTAATGGTAAGACTTGACCCGTTTTTCTATAATATTTCAATTATATATTTTTTCAGAATTTATCTATTTATTTTTTGTTTTCAACATTCATTTCCACAAGATTTTGAGTTCTATATTTTCTCCCATCTCTTTCCTATACCACACGATGGCAAGCATACTGATTATCCTTCCCCCCCAGTCTGCCCTCACATATATCCCCCCTTATCCCTCCCCTTCTCCCTTACTTTCTTGTAGGGCAAGATTAATTTCTATCCCCCATTGCCTGTATATCTTATTTCCCAGTTGCATGTAACAACAATTTTTTAACATTTATTTTTAAAAGTTTGAATTCCAGATTATCTCCCTTCTTCCCTCCTCACCCACCCCCACTGGGAAGACAAGCAATTTGAATAGGTTATACATGTCTAGTTATGCAAAACATTTGTGAAGAACTAGCTATATTTCCCTCCATTCTGTCCCACTCACCATTTATTCTATTTTCTCCTTTGACCCTGTCCCTTTTCAAAAGTGTTTGCTTCTAACTACCCTCTCCCCCAGTCTGCCTTCCCTTCTGTCATCTTCCCCTCTATCCCCTCCCCCCCTACTTTCCTGTAGGGTAAGATACCAATTGAGTGTGTATGTTATTCCCTCCTTAAGCCATATTCGGTGAGAGTAAGGTTGACTCATTCCCTTTCACCTCTTGCCTTTTTTTTTTTTTTAAGCAATCAGGGTTAAGTAACTTGCTCAAGGTTACACAGCCAGTTATTTCTGGGTGTGGTGCTGAGTGTCTGAGCCCGCGATTCGATCACCAGGTCATCTCAACACTGGAGCCGGTGCTCTTACTCACTGAGCCCACCTGGCCGCCCCTAAGCAATTGGGGTTAAGTAACTTGCTCAAGTTTACATGGCCAGGTGTTTCTGGGTGGGTGCTAAGTGTTTGAGCTCGGGATTCGATCTCCAGGTCATCCCAACACTGGAGCCGGTGCTCTTACTCGCTGTGCTACCTGGCCGCCCCACCTCTTGCCTTTTTTATGTGAGATAATTTACCCTATTCTATCTCTCCCTTTCTCCTCCCAATATATTCTTCTCTCACCTTTTAATCTTATTTTTTAGATAACATCCCTTCCTATTCAACTTGCCCTGTGCCCTCGTCTATGTACATATGTACACATTTTTATATACATGCATATGCACACACATACATCTACCTATGTATACATATAATATCACAATTATTAAGTGTTCATACTTAAACTAAATTGAAATATGCTTTATAGAATTAAGCTGTGCATGCACCTATGAGTGCAAATTTAGAACTATTTTTTGGATGCAGTAGAATTGATAGTAGGTATTTAAAAAAATTTTGAATGAACAAAACAATCAATAAAAAAGTGCTGTTTACCTCAAAATTGCTAAAGTAGAATGTAACTATTATTAATAGTTATAAACTACTCTTGAAATTCTTGCATCTCTCTGTATTTTTTTTTTGCTTTTTTTTGGAAGGCAATTGGGGTTAAGTGACTTGCCCAAGGTCACATGGCTAGGTTTTTGTATTAAGTGTCTGAGGCCGAATTTGAACTGAGGTCCTTCTGACTCCAGGGCTGGTGCTCTATTCACTGTGCCACCTAGCTGCCCCCTCTTGCATCTATATTATAAGGCATAATTTTATCATATATTTTGTCTCTTGTCATCTTTTGTTTATTTTTTATGAGTTTTTAGAAGTAGCATTCCAACTTAAAGACACATTTGAAAATAAATTCTCACATGCAATCCCTGCAGAAGGATAACTCAATAACTGCTTTTCATTTGGACATTGGGAAAGTCCATCATGGCCAAAGTCCATCATAAGGAGTTTTAAGAGAGCCTGAATATGAAAAAAAATCAGTATAATAACTCACCTTTCTACAATGCTTACTGTGTGTCAGGCACTGTGTTAAGTGCTTTAGAATTGTTTTCTCATTTAATCCTCATGGCAACCCTGGCAGGTAGATGGTATTATTATCCCCATTTTATTGAGGAGGAAACTGTGGCAAACAGAAGTTATCTTGCCCAAGGTCACATAGCTAGTAAGTGTCTGAACAAAGGGGAAGAAAATGAAAGAGTATAGGCATCCAAGAAACTAGACGGATCCCTTCATATGTTGTGATCTATGTGTATATAAACACGCATGCCTGTACATATGTACATGTGAATACACATACATATGCATGCACAATTCAGTTTGCATGTGCATGTTTTCCACATACCACACAATACACATATACACGCATACATATGTACACACATATGTAATACATATATACCCAATGTACCAAATGGCAAGTGCAGGTAAAATATTTTAACATTTGATCAAACCTCCAGAATTACTTATTTTGAATTTTATGGAGTTCAGATTCTCTCGCTGCATACATTTACGTGTGTAGTGGTTTGTATTTTGTTCCCGACAGCAGGTTTTAGGGCTTGAACCACTTTCTTATCTCTCTTTGCTGATCACCATTTGCATTTATGGGAAATTGTGATGTGATGGAAAGAAAAATGACGTGGAAGTCAGGAAAACGAGTTTAATTCTGGCCATGACACTAATCAGTTGTGTTAATTGGGTCTTAGTTTCCTCTTCTGCAGAAAAGAAGGAATTTGAACTTTGATCCTCTCTAAGGCCTCTTGCAACTTTACCCATCCTAATTCTAATTCCATCCCAAATTGTCAACCTCTACCATCCCATGCCTTTACTCTGTAAAAATTGAAGCCCATTTAAGATTATATTCCAAAAAAGATACAAAACCTGTGCTTTTGTTAGAGAGTAAAACCTCCGTGAATAGGTTAGACTGGTACTGGAGATAAATGGGATTTTATCTAATAGAATTCATTACACCTGGATCTGGTCTTTTCAATGGAATATGATACTGCTTGCTATGTATTAATTAAGATGAGACTCATTTTTAAATTTGAAAAGTGAGACTGTGATAATGTTTTATAGAGGAATTACCCCAGGACTACTTTATGTATTAGAATCTCTTGAAAGATTCATGTGCAGTTTTTTTAGAATCTTTTGGATGTCATTTGGTGGTATTTGAAGTTCGCGTTTTCCAGTATCCTCCTTTTTTGGATAGAGGATGAGTTATGTTGGCTGTCTCCTTCTGTGAGACCTTTCCTGATTTTCCACTCTCCCAATACTCCTTCTCCTCCTCCCCCCCCCCCAGACCTCCCAGTTACTACTGCTTCCTTCCCCGAAATTGCCTTGGACTTCTTCTGTACCCACTTGTATACTCTTTGTTGTCTCTGCACAGAATGTAAGTTCCTTTAGGGTGGGGAGTGTCTCGTTTTTGTCTTTGTCTGCCTACTATGATGCCCGACACCTAGCTTGTTGGTTTTCTTCTCAGTATGTAGATTCTACAGATCTTGAACAGTCTTCTGAGGTTGAAAACCCTGTGAGATTCCACGAAGCCTGGCAGAAGCTGTGCAAAGCCAAGTGAGTGCCCGCGACACTGCGTACAGTAGATACTTGAGAGTGTCACTTCTGACTCTAGACCCGTCAGATACTCCTTGTGTGGTTTTTGTGTATTTTCAAAATTTATTTTTAAAAAATATACTTAAGGGGGCAGCTAGGTGGTGCCGTGAATAGAGCACCGGCCCCGGAGTCAGGAGGACCTGGGTTCAAATCCGGACTCAGACACTTGACACACTTCCTAGCCGTGTGACCTTGCACAAGTGCCCTCTAAATATATATATATATACTTAAGGTCACTAAATCCTACCTGTAAAAATGATGAGAATTGGTTGGTGGAAGAGAGAGGGGGAGGACTAAGTAATATGTGGACTTCAGAACTGTATTGTAGAATTATACATTGAAAGCTTTTGGAGGGGGTATATTTTGTTTTTGTATCGGTGGGTGATCAGAATATTTGATATCTGAAGTTAAGCTACAAGATGGTTTAAGGACACTTGTTTCGTTTTTAGCTTATGTTTTATAGTGTACTCTTTCATTGACCATATGACTGAGCATTCTCACATTTTAGCTTGGGGACCATCTAGATAGAACTATTGTATAGCACTGCATGTCATTTCCAAACACTCCATGTATCAATCCACTGGAACGTTGAGGTCTTTGGTAGCCATTGATCTTCTCAGATGCGTTAGCTGATTTCAACTTAGCTTAATAGCTCTTGGCTTCATTTTATAATGCCTTTTGTGGGGAACAGGGAATAATCTTTTTGGAACAGAATCTGAAACAATTTATTTTTTCTTGAATTAACAAGATTTATTTTTTCTTGAATTAAATTCTCTCAATTATTATGCAGTTCAAATGCCAAATGGGAACAAAAAAAAAAAGACCAGAAAATATTCATGAATTTTGTGTTATACCAAATGATATCACATAGTGGTTCAAATTCTCTTCATCCTTGGGAAAATTTCAGGAAGAGAAGTTGTGACGGCCAATTCACAAATAATTATTGGATTGTTGAACTGACATCAGATCATATACCTACTTCAGGCAAAGTAACCTAGCTGCCAACGTCTTTCAGTACATGAGTAAAATTGAAATGAAGCCATTGCTGCAGTTCCTAAGTGGTGGTGACTACCTAATGTTAAAAAAGAATTAGAATTATGCAGGTCTGTGCTTTTGTTTTTAAAACCTAATTCACTTTAAAAATTCAGGTATATCTAACGTCCTTATTCTTAATGTTTGACTTGTCGTTTGCTAGAAATGGTGATGTTTGATAATGAAAGGAGTGACGGACGCTTACCTTGAACCTTCTTGTCGTTGTTCACAGTGGGATCCTAGTGCCAGGAGGCTTTGGCTACAGGGGCACAGAGGGAAAACTCCGGGCAATTTCTTGGGCAAGAACAAAGAAAATCCCTTTTCTGGGTAAGACTCAACTCATACGATTAACGATAAACGATAGGATGACATGATTTATCTCATTGTAGAGAAGTAGTAGGGTCGGAATGTAACCTTTATCTGGGCTTGATAATATCACACATTTCAGTTCGAAGATGAGGGGTGGGGAGAACAGTCCCGTTTACCTGGTTGTGGTAAGCGAGGATACGCTTTTTTAGCTTTATGCTGTAGAAGCATAATGTTATAATGGAAAAAAGACTGGATTTAGAGTGTGAGGGATAACTTGCAGTGAAGTTTCCCCATTCTGAACATCCTCTATACATTCTTAATACTTCCTTATACTTTGTAACTAAGTTCAGTATCGTTTCCCATATATATGTAGGTCATTGTGTATTTCAGGGTAATGTAAGAGCTATTGAAGGGGGTGGCCAGGTGGCTCAGTGAGTAAGAGCACCGGCCCCAGAGTCGGGATGACCTGGGATCAAATCTGGGCTCAGATATTTAGCACCACACCCAGAAACACCTGGCTGTGTAACCTTGAGCAAGTTACTTAACCCCAATTGCTTTAAAAAAAAAAAGAGCTATTGAGTATTAATACAATGGATTGGATTAACTATTGAGACTAAATTAGAAGTGTTTTTAGTTTGGGGAAAGGAATGGTAGTGTGAAAGATAGCAAAGGGTTACATTTCTATAGAACTGCAAGAATTGCTGAAACAAGACTAGTGATAAAAAGTACCAGACAGTATCTTTGGGAAGAGTTGAGGCCCTATCCTTGGGAAGAAGTTGAGTTCTCAGTTCCCAGAGAACTCCTAGATAATACTAAAAATGAAATAACATAGAATAAAAGGACATGGCAGCAGCAGCAGGTGGATTTGACCAATCAGAAAGCAGACAGCGGCCTTGGGACACTCAGGCTTAGATAAGGACACATCTAGGTTGGACTGAAGAGGGTTCAGTATTCTGAGGTTGTTTCTGTGCTTGCTTAGTGGAC
Organism: Petaurus breviceps papuanus; assembly: GCF_028583685.1. Taxonomy (NCBI): domain Eukaryota; kingdom Metazoa; phylum Chordata; class Mammalia; order Diprotodontia; family Petauridae; genus Petaurus; species Petaurus breviceps. The sequence continues at coordinate 9,173,732 of NW_027186324.1, read as the reverse complement.
CTCATGTATTATATATGTTATCTAAACAAAATTAGAGCCTCGTTAGTAGTAATTAGGTTAATGAATGGAGAGGGCTTTGTCCTGATTGGTTGGCATTAATAAGGAGACTGTGAGCCTGCCTGACCAACCAATGGTAAGGTGGGACAGTGGAGAAGGTGCGGAATTCCCATGTCAGGGCTTTATAATCTTGCTTTTGCCTTCTGTAGTGCTCTCCTCCCTTCTGACTTTCTTGTTGGATTTGGGGACACCATTTCTCCAGAAAGATAGTAATAGTTTTTGCTTCTACTTTGAGAAGTCTCTGAGTCATTTTGGGTGTGTGGTCTTATGACCCATACAAGAGTTAGGAGATTTGAGTTAGAATCTCAGCTCTCAGAAACTTACTGTTTCTGTGACTTTGGGAACGTCACTTAATCTTTCTGGACCTTAGTCTTATCTGTAAAATGGAGGAGTTGACCTCTATAATCCTTCATAGTCCTAAACCTGTGATCTTAGGTAGAACAAATGTTGTTTAGCCAAAATACCACTGGACTTTGGATGAGAATTGTATCCGGTTGCCTACTGCACCACTGACTTGCTGTGTGATCTTGGGCAAGTCCTTTGAAATCTCAATTCTTCTATCTGTAAAATGGGAATAATACTTTATTTTCCTCACTGTGAAACACTGTGAGGTAAAGTGTCTGTACACTGTTAAGGATACAAATATGAGCTTCCGGTATGATGCTGATAGTGTTCCTTTTGTTCTTATTTTCCCCCTGTTGGCAGCTTCCTTGGGTGCCTATACCCTTTGTCTTTCTTCCTCCCTTTTGGAGCCCTTTGGCATTTTATTAACCTCAGCTTCTCAGTGAATTCTAGCTCATTCATGGTTACTTCAGGTGTCTTACTACAGTCCCTTACCAAGATTTGACCTCTTCTACTAGGGTGTTATATGTGGTATCATAGAAAGTACATTGACTTTGGATGTAAGAGTCCTGGGTTCAAATCCTAGCTTTTTTTTTTTTTTTTTTTTTTTTTTTTGCCATTTAGTCCTATCAGTTGTGTCCAACTCTTTCATTTGAGATTTTCTTGGCAAAGATCCTGGAGTGGTTTTCCATTTCCTTCTTCAGATCATTTTATAGATAAGGAAACTGAGGCAAACAGGATTAAGTTACTTACCCAGGGTCACTCAGCTAGTAAGGGTCTGAGACCAGATTTGAACTCAGGTATTCCTGACTCCAGGTCCAGTGCTCCACCTAGCTTTAGGATTATAGATAATTCACTTTATCTCTCTGAGCCTCAGTTTCTTTTTCTGAAAAATGGAGATTTTCCAAGATTCACCTCACAGAAGTGTTATGAGGAAGAAGGCTTTGCAATTATTAAAATGCCATGTAAATGTATAATATTGTTATCTTCTTTCTACTCCTCCAAATTGCCTTATGGGTAAAAAATGACATCCTGCAGTAGTTACAAATTTGGCATACCCTATAAATGACCTAGTTTTCTCAGCTGTAGAACCTAGCCATCATCAAAGAACCAAGTGTAGAAGGTAGCTAGGTAGCCCTGTTGATAGAGTGCTAGATCTGAAACCAGGAAGACTTGAATTCGAGTCTGACCTCAGACACTTATTAGCTATGTGACTTGGGTAAGTCACTTAAACTCGGCTTCAGTTTCCTCAACTGTAAAATAGAGAAAGTAATAGCATCTATATCCCAAAGTTGTTGTGAAGATGAAGTGATATATTTGTAAAAAAAAGCACTTGGCATAGTTTTTGTCATATAGTATGTGTTTAATACATGCTTATTTCCTTCCTTCCTTCTTTCTTTCCTTTCTCCTTCCTTTCTTCCCTCCCTCCCTCTTTTTACCCCCTTCCTTTAGAAAATATTATTTTACTGTTATATTAATAACCAATTATTAAACTGGGATCCAGTTTTTTTCTCCTTTATTTCCTCGTTAGGACCCAGCTCCTATAGTCCAGTCAGTCAGATTCTGAAGGACATGTCTAATTGATGAGATGTCCTTAATCCTTGGGGAACATGCTCCTTGATCTTAAATGGGACCCCATTCAACAGGAGACCTTACTTCTGTTTAGAGTGTAAACAGAATATAATCTAGGTAAATTCTTGCCCCAAGGAAATGAACCTTATCCTTGAGCCCCTCCACTGGAGTTTAGGGTGAGCCAGCTTATGAAGGAGAAAACCAAGCAGAGTGGTCTGGATGGAGATGGATTCCCCTGTCCAGATTGCTGGAGGCTATTGAGTCTCATAATCAGACCACTCTCTCAGCAGAAGGAGCTGAAGACTTCTAGCCCATTTCCTCATTGAATGGCCACCAATCAGGGTTGATTTCTCCTGTCAGGAGTATCCCCTTTTACAAAGGTATTTAAAGCATTCATTATCTTCATGGGTTTTATTTTTGGTTACCGAGAAAAATCACTGATCATCAATTTATTGATTATGAGCTAGCCTAATTAACAAATTAAATATTAATTACCTGGAAACTCTGTCTCTTGGGGTTTTTTATTTGTCACCCTTCCTTCTTTCCTTCTGTCCTTCCTCCTGTCCTTCCCTCCTTCCTTCATTCCTTCTCTCTAGTAGAGTAGTTGTCACTTGTATTAGTAACAAAAGGATCCAGACTGATGGAATTCCTTAATTAGAGGCCACATAAACCTGTGTTTCAGTGCTATGATTAGGAAGGAAGGACGGAAAGGAATAAGCATTTACTGAGTACTTTCTGTATGCCAGGCACTAGGCTAAGCACTTTCAAATACCTCACTGGATCAACGGAAGTCAGACAAAGACCTTTCATTAAGTATATTTGTAGTTATGTTCATGGTTTTTCATATTCAGTGATCACATGTGTTCTCCCTTGTTCTACAGGGATTTGTTTAGGGATGCAGTTGGCAGTGGTGGAATTTGCCAGGAATTGCCTTGGTTGGAAAGGTGAGTCTAGGGCTTCCTGTAGTGCCAGCACAATATTTACAGGGCTTATGGTGGCTATGAATATGCTGGCATAATTCTGAATTGCAAAATATAATAGACTCTCCATCTGGAAGACAGAAGCAAAACATTTATTCTGACCAGCAAGCCGAATCCCAGCACCAAAAAGCCAAATCCCAACACCAGAAAACAGAAACCATGATAGCAGCAAAGAAGTTAATACACCTTATCACTGCAGGAAGCAACACCATTCCAAAGCCTTCCCACAAACACTCATAAGCCTAACTATCTCCTTTCCTGCATCCTTCCTTCCTCTCTTCCTCTGCATTAACTGAGCTGACTCCCAGCTTCCTCTCAGCTTTGCTCCACCCTTCTCCTGCTCCACTCCTTCATGTTCCACCCACCACAGGTTCATGTAGCTCAGGCTTCCATGTGATTCAAGCAGGGGCCATGGGCCTATTAATGGATGTGAAAGATCTTCCCATTAAGCAGAAATACATTAACAATACAAGACCTCACTTAAATCAATTCTTTCATTAAAAAGCCTCAGATAAACAAAAACTCAAACTCATCTTATTTAAGGTAAATTGGTGAAATAAATTTTACTGAAACTTTTTCTTTCTTTATGCTCAGATGCAGACTCCACAGAATTTGTACCGAACACCAGCATTCCTGTTGTAAGTAGCTTTATGCTTTTACTGATTTTGATGATTTTTTGTCCTGTTTCCTAAATGTATATAGTATGTTTCTTATATTATCAAAATGTAATTTTAATCATAAAATTATTTTTGTATCCAGACAGTTTCAGTCTTTAGCCTTCTTCTGTCCCAATAGTTTTTTAAAGTTATTTTATAATTTTTTTCAATTTATCACCTTTCCACTTTGCCCCCCACCCCCAAATTGAACAACAACAACAACAAAAGAAAATAAAACCTTTGTAAAAAAAAATAAAGGTGGGGCGCTAGGTGACGCAGTGAATAGAGCACTGGCCCTGGAGTCAGGAGGACCTGAGTTCAAATCTGGCCTCAGACACTTGACACAAAAACTAGCATTATGACCTTGGGCGAGTCACTTAACCCCAGTTGCCTTACCTTCCCCCTCCAAAAAAAGGGAAAAAAAAGGAGTTCTAGGGGTGGCTATGTGGTGAAGTGAGTAGAGCACTGGCCCTGAGTAGAGCACCGGAGTCAGATGGACCTGAGTTCAAATCCAGCCTCAGACCCTTAACACAAAAACTAGCTGTGTGACCTTGGGCAAATCATTTAACCTCAATTGCCCTCCAAAAAAAAGCAAAATAAATAAATAAATAAAGATGATCAAACAAAGTAAATTCCCATATTGGCAATGCCCAAAAGTGAGTATGTCTTTGTGCATCTTGAGTCCTTCACCTTTCTGGCAAAGGGTGTGACCCAGCAGTTTTTAAGGTCTACATACCAAAGCAGTGAAATTTGTGTATATTATAGATCAATCATTTTAAGGCTAGTATATTCTATATTGACCAATTCCTAGGAATTATTCGATTCAAATGTCACCTCTTCCATGCATCTTTCCCTCATCCATTCCCACTATCACTACCATCTTCCTCATATGCAACTAGAATTATTCACCCTGCTATGAACTCTCCTGGTGTTTTGGACCATCTTTGGGTCACCAGAGCCTAGGAGGCGAAGAGGAAGGAGAGTAAACATAGAACGTAAGTTCCTTGAGAGCAAGAGCTGTCTTTTGCTTCTTTTTGTCTCCCCTTATGATGCTTAGCACAATGCCTGGAGCATAGTAGGTACTTAGATGTTTATTGATTGATTGATTGTTACAGTGACTATGTACCAGGCATTGTACTTATATATTTGGTACTCATAACAGCCCTGAGGAGTACATGCTATTATTAAAACCATTTTACAGTTGAGGAAATTGAGGAAACCAGAGCTTAGACAACTTGCCCAGGTCACATAGCACTTAAGTGTCTGAGGCTGGATTTGACCTCAGGTCTTCCACACTCCAGGCTTAGTTCTCTGTCCGTTGTGCCACCTACCATTTAATAAATATGTTGCTATTAGAGTATTGAATCTGAACTAAAAAAGCACAGAGAAATAATACAGAAATAATCTAAATAATTCAGACCAGCAGTTTTCAGATGTGTACTCTTTACAAGACAATCAGCCTTTAGTAAGTGCTTACTATGTGTCAGACACTGTGCTAAGTAACTGGCTTACAAAAAGAGACAAAAGATAGTCCCTGGCCTCAAGGAATCTAGAAAACTACATTTCTGCGCTAAAGAAATTCATATACTTGTACTTTTGCGTACATGTCCTAAGGACAGAAGGGAAGGGATCAAAACAAAGGTATAAGAAATAGTAGAGAGAACTTTCAGTCAGGGGGGTTAAGGAAGGCTTCATGGAGGAGAAGACCATCTGATCTCAGCCCTGAAGGAGGCCAGTATTTTGTAGGTGTGAAAAACAGCCTTCGTGAGTGCCAGGAGAAGGGAGAAGGCAAAACATGTGATCAGAAGGCACTCAGAAGTCATTTGTGGTCTCTGGTCCACATGGAGATGGCAAACAGGAGCAATGTGAAAGTAAGGACATAGAATTTGAACCTGGAGACATAAGTTTCAGCCATATTATGGCATGTCTTGACTACAAGTCTAAAGAGTCTGTATCTTATGCTCTAGGCAGTGGGCAGCTACTGAAGATGATCAGGGTAATCAGGAAGATTATGTTGCGACTTTGTGAACAGCGGATTGGAGAGTGAAGGGACTAGAATCAGAAAGATAATAATTTAATAATAAAGCTATTATTCCTGTCCAAAAGAAAGGCCACAGGGTAGTCCCTGTCATTGTAGGTGGAGAGAGAAGGGTAGAACTGACAGGATTTGGAAGCTTTGGATATAGAGTATTAGGGAAAACCAGAAAAGTCAATGGAACTGAGGTGTTTCTCAGTCCCTTTTCAGTTATGTCTGACTCTTTGTGACCCCATTTTGGTATTTTTCTTGGCAAAGATACTGGAGTGCTTCACTATTTCCTTCTCCAGCTCATTTTGCAGATGAGGAAACTGAGGCAAACAGGCTAAGTAACTTGCCCAGCATCACACATCTAGGAAGTATACGAGGCTGAATTTGAGTTTTCCTGATTCCATGCACCAAATAAAGCAGATGGTATTTTCAAGCCCTAGGTATTAGAAGCGCTGATAATAATTAGGAGTCTGTGATGACGTCTCATTTACGTGAGAAATACTCCTTGATGTGAATTTGGAAATAGCTGTACCTGGCTAACTGCACCTTAAATGGTAGAGAAGTGACTTTGCCAGTAGAGGTCACTGTTACATAGCTGCAGCAACCCCAGACCTTTAATGACTCTTTGTCCTTCATATGTTTTTCTTCTCCACCAGCTTGTTTCAAAGCTTCCACCAAAGCCAGAGCAAATAAAGTGCTGGAAATATTACTGGCTCGCCATCAGCCCGCTGAAGAAGGCTGTCTTGTCTTCAGCCTCTGAACCAGCAGTGTTTGGGTCAGGGATCGGGGGGGAAGAGATGAGGCTCCCATGTTAGACACCTGATAAAAGCATCCCCACCCACCAGATTCTGTGCTTTTAGTTAGAGCCTGTTTCATTGACAATAAGCGTTCATTGCATTGACCCTCCTGACCCTCCTTTAGGGCTTCTCTTGGGCATTAAAACCTTCAAAGAAACCAGTGGACAAAGTACAGAGCAGCTCTATCGTGTTTAGATTCCCTTAGATAAAACAGAAAGAGGAGGAGGTAAAAGGGAACAACAGACTTTTTAGGATAAGGATGAAAAGGCTCAGCCTAAAAGCCTTTTTACTTCTCTCTTTTACTCTGGAAATGTATTGAATAACATTTTGTTTCATTGATTAGCATTCTCTCTCTCCCTCTCCCCCTCCCCTTTCCTTCTCTGCCTCTTCCTTCCTCTCTTTTTTCTTCTCTCTTTTCTCCCTCACCCTCTACCTTCATTCTTTCTCTCCTTCTGCCTCTTTTCCTTTCCCTCCTTCCCACTTCCTCTCCTTTTTATTTCTCTCCTTCTCCCTCTTCTTTTCCCTTCTTCCTTCTCTCTGTCCTTCCTTCCTCTCTCTCTTTTTCTCCCTCTCCCTCTCTCCTCTTTGTCTCTCTCCCCCTCCATCCTTCCCTCTCCCCCTTCTCTTCTCTTTCTCCTCTTTCTCCATTTTTTCCGGCAGAGCTGGTAGGTTGGGAAATAAAGACATCCTATGCTTCTACAACAAATCGGATTTCCTTGGTCTGTTTCAAAGTCTTTTTTCTCTCCTCATTCATACTCCATGTGACTTGGAAACCAATGTAGCTATTTTGTACTCTGCCCAGATAAATCAAGTCATTGATAATTATTATCCTTTTTCTTTTTACTGTGCCATATCCAAATTGTTTCATATCTACTGGATAGTAAGAGTATTACTCCTGGAGTCAGAAGACGTGGGTTCAAATCCTGCCTCTGATACTACCTGTGTGACCTTGGCTAAGATACTTAACTTCTCTAGGCCCCATTCTCCTCTTCTATAAAATGAGGGGGTTTGGGTAGATGACCTCTGGGGTTCCCTCCAGTTCTAAATATATTGTACCATGGTCTTAGTCAAATGATTGAGTACTACCATGTACTCAGTGGTCTTTTTGTGTTTCATTGGTGAGAAAGAATTTCACTTTTTGCTACCTTCATTTATTTAAATTGAAGCATGATTCTAAAAAATCACCTGTAGAACAGAGAACTGATTTTCTAAAAGGAGAAAAAAATGAGTAAATATTCAAAGCAATAGCATTCTTAAGCAGATACTCTGAGACAGCCTGAGATTGTAGGCTTTGACATGCTAATGGAAGTTTTAGTCATTTATCTTGTCTATCACTTTCTCATCACAGTGCCTTCCAGGTTAGATTTAATTTTAAGTCAAGTCTTATCACAGCTGATTTGTGAAATACGCAAAGATGAACTAGTAAGAGGATGAAGTGAGAGAATAAAAAATACTGTTACAATTAGAGTTGGAAAAGATCATAAAGGTCATCTGGTCTACTTCCCCCATTTTACAGAGGTGGAAACTGAGCTGAAGTGATTTGCCAAAATTCACCCAGGTAGTAAATACCTAACACGGGATATGATTTCAGGCCTTTTGACACCACATCTGGCTCTCTCCATCTCATCACATTTCCTGCTTTGCCATCCGTCACTTGATGCTTGTTTTAAGACAGCTCTATTTTGAATGTCTCTGTAATAAAAAAAAAATAAATTACTTGAATGAAATTAAGGAAAAAAGAAAAGAAAGAATAAGAAAAAATAAGAAGAAAAGAAAGAGTAAGAGGCTAGTTCATTATAGATTTTGATTACATGTACCTATCCATGCCACAGTATTTTTTAGCTACTTAAGGAAACAGAAAAAAAACCCCAAGTATAACCAAGTATTTTATCCTGAGGCATAACCTTTTAGAGAAAGTTCATTATTTTAAAAGATGGAACTTATCCTTATGGAAGCAATAGTTGAAATCCTGAGAAGAGGAAGACTCAGGACTAAAACTGGGGATACATATTTGTAGGGTTTGAAAGGAGAGGGAAGAAAGGTCAGAGGTGTAGAAGGGGTGTAGAAGTTAAGACTTGGCAGGCCAAGGGAGCTTGTCTGAGGCTATTTGGCATGTCTGTTGCAGAGTTTAAAAGCTACCCTAATGTTTTTATACCTAATTACATCATAAATATTTTTTTTCTACAAAAATTTTGTTGATTTTGTTGCCTACAGATCATTTCAGTCATCAGTGAAAAGGGCATATAGTATAATGCTTAGGTCCAAAATGAATTGGACATATTATAAGTTCTGAGAAGGGCATCATGACTTATGCAGAAGCTTCAACAAAAAGAAAAAAACCCACCTCTTTATCCCTTGTTTGTTATAGTAACCACACCCCCACTCCAAACTTCCTTATTGCTGTTAAGCACACCCAGGCCTTCTAGCTTGGGATCAGTCTTAACACCCCACTCCCCATGAGCAATCAGTTGTTGAGTCCTGTCCATTTTACCTTTGTTGCGTATCTTAAATGCACTCTCTCCTCTGATACTGGCCCCGTTCTGGTAGAGCCCCACATCGCCTCCTGTCTGAACTATCACAATAGCCTGCTGGTTTGTTTGCTTCTCACAAGGCCAGTACAATTTCTACCCATTTATCAAAGTGAACTTCCTAAATCTCAAGTCTTATAATGTAACCCTCCCCCTGTTCAGTAAACTCTGGTGATTCCTTGTCACCTCTAGGACCAGATATACAATTCTCTGTCTGGCATTCTAAGCCATTTATAATGTGCTCTCCCTACTTTTCCAGTCTTCTGACATTCAAACTCCTCCCCAAGCCAGTCTTGCCACTGGACTTCATCTCCCAAACCTGGGCATCTTCACTGACCATCTCCCATTCCTAGAATGTCCTGCCTTTCCCTCCTGGCTACTCTCAAGGCCCAGCTAAAATCCTACCTCTTATAGGACGTCTTTCCTAATCCTTCTTGATTCTAGTGCTTTCCTTCTGTTAATTATCTCCAGGTCATCCTATATAGAACTTGTTTGTACATAGCTGTTTACATTTTGTCTTCCCCCATTAACTGTGAGCTCCTTGAGGGCAAGGACTGTTTTTTACCTTCCTTTGTATTCCCAGTGCTTAGCATAATGTCTGGCATATAGTAGGTATCTAAGTAAATGTGTATTGACTGACTAGAGCACAGGAAAAAGATGAGAGCCGGATGTGTAGATTTGGAAGTCATCTGTCTAGAGACGCTAGATGAATCCATGACAGGTGGAGATGCATTGAAAAGAATGGACAGGGACAAAAGGAAGGGACCCAGTATAGAGCCCTGCAGTATTCTGACATGTAAGAGGTGGGACATGCATGTTGATCTTGTAAAGGAGAGAGAATTAATTATCTATTTGACAGATAGAAAGAAAAAAAAACCCACAATGAGGCAATGTTGTGAAAGCCCAGAGAGGATAGGCCCTACTTCCTATGGGGAACCTGGGGCCTCAAGGGCGAACATGGCCTTGTAGGTCTTTGGGTGTGGCCTTTGACTGAGTCCAAGTTTTATAGAACAGGTTTTTCTATTAAGGGGATTTGTTCTGTGAAGTTTGGATTCAGCCAAAGGGCCTCACTTGGGGACCTGGAAGGCCATGTGTGGCCTTGAGGTCACAGGTCCCCACTCCTGGGATAGGGTATACAGAAGGAGCTTGCTATTCTCTTGTCTTGCAATCCTGTTGCCTTTGGAGTTTAAATGGAGGGGGGTTAAATAGTTCCTTTGGTAAATAGGTGCTTTAAGAACATGAGCCTCTTTGTGCTAATTAGACTTTGAAAAGATAATCATTTGGGTCCTTATGTTAGCTTAGTCACTTCTTGGTTTTCATTTTTACTTTGTCAATATAAAATATAATTCTCTTGAATTTTCTCTTTGAGTTTAGTACCTTCGGTTCTTTAATTAGGAACTTTCCATAAGAGCACTCAGTGTCATAATGAATCATAGCTTTTCATTTATATAGCCTGATTATTCCTTGCTTACTAGATCTGTCGTGATATTCTTCAGCAGAATACCTTATACCTTAAAGTTCACTTTTGGCTTGTTTATTTCATCAGTTGGACCATGTTATTTATGATGGAAGGAGTCTATTCTTGACTCTTACTAAGTATGTTGCCGTGTTAAGGTCTGTAGGAAAGCTGATTCTGCTCATTACCCTGAGAGGGATTTATTCATCCCCCTGGATGCGGAGGATACTACAGACTGGTGATGCACTTTATCAAGAACATAGTTTCTTAACCTGGGGTCCTGCTTGGGGTGAGGGGAGTGTCAGATTTCAGGGGGACTCCACCTGGATGGGAAAAAATGGCATCTCTTTCATAATCGATTTGGTTTCCTTTGTACTCCAATGTATTATTATTATTTTGGATTTAAAAGCATTCTTATAGGTTTAATCAGAATGCCCGAGGGGTCTCTGTCTCTTACACACACGCACACACGCACACACACGCACACACACACACACACGCACAAGCTTTCTTCCATGTTAACCCCCTGTTGTATCCTGTACATTTCGAGCCTTTCCTGCTTACTTGTAAGAGAAAAATCATTGCTGTATATTATGACTACTTTGGATGTATTCCATGTAGAACTGGAAACCAGAGTGCTAATACATGCTAAACAGCATGGAGTCAAAGACACTTGGATAGACAGATTGCTCTGTCTGACTTACTGGTTTTAAACTTGGAGTGTGTTTCCCAAGGGAGTTTTTCATTATTGGGAACTCTGAGTTGAAGAAGCACTTTGTAGTGGCTGGTAGGAAAGGCCATTGATTAAGGGGATCTCTGGCAGGTTATTAGTGTGATGTGAAAACTCTGAGGGTAACCAGGCCTTCTTTTGCCTCAGTTCTTACCTAGTCTTTAATCACTGAACTAAGTAATCACAAACTGAGACCTGAGAAAGGCCAAGGTCTCTTCCTGCATCAAGGACTATCATCAGTCATCCTGACCTATATCTTACCACTGGACTCCAGTGACTGTGCTTGAGAGGGTGAGGCTGATGGCTTTGTACTGTACTGCCTCACGTAAATCCATTTGACTTGTAAGTCAAGATGTCAGTCTGCTAACATCATTGGTCCTCTTGAAGAACAAAGAACGAACACCTGTGATGTGGGATCATTACTAGTGTAACTCAGTTATCATAACCCCTAATTTTCCACATGAGGAAACTGAGGCCTAGCAAGGAAGTGACTTACTCAATGTCATGCAGCAAAGTAGACTGAGAACAGTACCTAGAACCTGGGTCTGCTACCTCCCAGGCCAGGACTCTTTCCTCTACACCAGAAGCACCTTTTTGTGTGTTGTGTATTGTGGATCCCTCTGGCAGTCGAAGGATCCCTTCTCAGAATAATGTTTTTAAATGCATAAAATAAATTATACTGGATTGTAAAATTAAACAACCAAATGGAAATAAAGATATAAATTTTTTCTTCTCGTGGTTTATGGGACCCCATGAAATCAATCATATTTAGGGGGGTGGGGTCCATGGATCCTCATTTAAGAACCCCTTCAGTACATCAAGCTGCATCCTTCTATGCCCTCGTAAAATTTCTGTGGAGAACACATTTACAAAGTGAAGAATATTTCAGAATACCTTTATTAATAATACATTGATTTCCTAACCAGGACTATACAATGCTGAAGAGGAAAATCTTGTGCTTAATGGTAGCTGCTCGGGGATTTCATGGCTTATGGCAAGAGTAGAACTCTATCTTGGTAGCATGCTGTTTGCTTGTTCCCAGGGGATGAGCTCACAGGGATATCTTTTTTATCAGGACCTGGAATTCCTCAAAACTGATTTCTCCGTCACCATTCTTGTCCAGTTCTTTAAAGAGGTCATCCAGACTGGTTGGCCCCTAATTGAAGATAAATGGAATTAGTGGGTGGGGGAGAGGGAGAGAGAGAAGGCCAATTAGCTGCTGCTGTTATTTCTACCAGTAAGAAAAGGGAAAGTGTTGCCTCTGCTTTCCTGGAAAGGCTGTGAATATATGCATTTGGGGGAACTTCTGGTTGTATTTTAGTAGTGAGAAAACTGATGTCAACAGAGAGTGTGGTATGATGGAGAGAGTTGGACTTGATATGAGAAACATGTGAATTCAAACTCAGCTTTAGATATTTACTAGCTGGGTGATCCTGGGCAGATCATCTAACTTGGATAATCTGTATAAGGGGATTGGGAAGATTAAATTATATATATATATATATAGTACTTTGTAAACCTTTTTTTATTTTGGAGGAGGAAAAATAGGGCAATTAGGGTTAAGTGACTTGCCCAAAGTCACACGGCTAGTTTTTGTGTTAAGTGTCTGAGGCTGGATTTGAACTCAGGTCCTCCTAACTCCAGGGCCGGTGCTCTATTCACTACACCACCTAGCCACCCCATACTTTGTAAATCTTAAAGCATTATATATGGATGGGACCTGCCTTTAATTATATTGCTTAATGACCATCAAAATGTTGATATTTCCAGCATAGGTATCCCTCTATCTTGAACCCGGTAGACTCAATCTAGGTTTTAGAAATATCAATAGCCCATGAAGTTCAAATAGATCCTAGGAAATATGTAATACCTGGTTGCTAAATGAGCAAGCTGCTCCTACTCCCCTGTGCAAGAATATAAAAATCAGAAATCTAGATCTGGAAGGGAACTCAGAGGCCATCTAGTCCAACCCCCTCATTTTACAGGTGAGGAAACTGAGGCCTAGTGAAGTGACTTGCCCAAGGTCACACAGTTAATAAATGATAGCTTAGATTTGAATTTAGATCTTCTGACTTCAAATCCAGCATTTTTTTTAAAGTTTGATCATGTTGCCACTGCTTTCCTAATAAAGATTATACCTCATATTTATATAAGCTTGACTGAGGTTTATAGGAACCATTAAAATTCTTAAAAACCATTTACTAAATTATAGTGAAGTTACAATCTGGGTTCATGAGTGCTCTCTGGATCCTTGAAACATTCAAGTTTTGCAGGAAGAGCCTTAGTTTCCTCATAGCAACCCCGGGAGGTAGTTAGTCCAGGGATTATTCTTTCCTCTTTGTAACTGGAAACTGAGACTCAGAGACGTCACAAAGCTAGTAAGTGGATATGAGCTTGAGCTTGAATGTGGGTTTTCTGATTCCAAGTCCAATGTCATGCTCAAGGGATGAGATTGAAATCATTTTGTTTTTATTCATTCCTAAGGCAACTTCATATGAGAACAGGGAGACACAGGCAGAATCCTAGGACTTTGTGAGAGAAATCACAATTACAGAAGTAGAGTATGAATACTGTTTTGTTTCTGATATATGGGCACAAAATATGTGCTTCTGTGTTGAAGTTTGTACTAAGCATGAGACTGTAATTCATGCAATCATCATGGTGAAACTAGAGACCCAGGTATGTGCTTGTTTTAAGTGAGTAGATCAATCAGTAGGCCCAGTTAAATATTATTTGGCAAATGGATCTTTTGAAGGACTTTGGAGTGTTTTGTTTCTATGAACCTTTCAAATATACTCAAATGAATTGTCTAGATTATTTTCTTGTTGTGTACTTTTTCTGATGCATATTTTTTATTTCTTAGGACTGAATCTTAAAATACTTTTTTAAAAAAGCAAAATTTTATTTGTCTGTTTTCTTTTCTTTCTTTTTTATTTTAAAGCGGTCGGGGTTAAGTAACTTGCTCAAGGTTACAAGGTCAGTTATTTCTGGGTGTGGTGCTAAGATTTGGGTGCTCCTAGATTTGATCCCCAGGTCATCCCAACACTGGAGCCGGTACTCTTACTCGCTGTGCTACCTGGTTGTCCCTGTCTGTTTTCTTAACCTGATTTCTGTTTCAAATTACTTATTCTTCTCAAAGCCCTTTTGCATTTTACCTATTAAGGAAATGTCAGATTTTAATATGACAGTTCTGCTTGACCTGGCCCCACACTCCAGAGGGCAGGAATAAACAATGGGTTGGAGTTACAGGAAGGTAGAATTTGCCCGAACATAGAAATGCAGATTTAGAGCCAGAAGTCATCTCAGAGGTCATGCAATCCAACTCCTCGAAGTTTTCAGATGGGGAACCATGACCCATATAAGGGGGACTGGCTTCCCCAAAATCACACAGGTAGAAAATAGCATAAGTAGGATTAGGACTTAATTTTTCTTTCTCCAAGTCTAGGAGTCTTTCAATTGTTTCACATTGCTTCCTAGGGGTGAAACCATCTTAGCAATTACAGTTGGGGCACCTAGGTGGCCCAGTGGATAGAGCACTAGCCCTGGAGTCAGGAGGACTTGAATTCAAATTTGGCCTCAGACACTTACTTGCAGTGTGACCCTGGGCAAGTCACTTAACCCAGATTGCCTCCAAAACAAAACAAAAACCCAATTAGGCTTGTTAAAAAAATGGAATGAGGTGCCTTTAGAGTTAGAGGAGGGCATGGGAGAGTGAATTCTCTATCACTGTAAGATGTATAGAGATAGTAAGTGACTACTTGTTAGAAATGGATTAGATGTTTAAAGTAACAGTAATAGCAATAAAAAGAATAATAACTAATATTCATTTAGCACTTTGAAGTTTCAAAGTGTTTTACTAATATTATCTCATCTTATACTTAAAAACAACCCAGGGCGATTTGATGATGAGAGATATTGATGGGGTGCTTGGGGTGTCTATGTTTGTAACAGAAGTTTGTAAAATCACATCCCCCCACCCCTCCAGAGCATTAACTCTGCCCCTGCCCCCTGCCAGCACTCTGCCCAGCAACAACTCATGAACTGTTTATCTCTGCTTGGAACAATAACAAGCTACCCCTGTGAATCCTTCACTAAACCATCTATACACATTTTAGCTTAGGCAAATGTTATCTCCCCCTAGTATAATGGCCAGCTGTACCTATGAATCCTTCAGTGCACTATCTGTAAGTTAACTCCTCAGCCAATTAGGCACATCCTGAATCCCCATTACTCTTGGTTCCCAACATCCATCTTGTCAAACATGACACTGATAGGTAGCAGACCAGGCACTTCTCAGTCAGTCCTTGACCGTTAGCTGACTTAGTGATGTTTCAAGCCTAAAACCACACTTCCAGGTAGCCCCCCACCTAGGGCTATTTCCCAGTGAATTATGGGCAATACACCTGTGCAGTTGATATTAAAAGTGCATATTCCTTTAAGCACTGACCACTCCTCAACTCCTCCCCAGTCCCACCCTTACTCACCTAGTTAGCATAATTGACATCTGATTTACTATTGTAACTCTTTATAAACTATACCTATGACTTCTTTAAGGTTGCAGGTTTCCTAAGAACCGAACCCCTGCCTGCTGTAAAGCGTAACGATAAACTTTTACAATCCTGACTTAAAAGATTGCCTGGGTCCTGTGAATTCATTCCAGCCTACCCACTCAGGGACTCTGGTCATTGGAGCCCCTGTAACATGTATCACCCCCTCTTCAATATGATGATGAAACTTAGGTTGAGATAAGATACATGACTTACCCAGGGTCATACAGCTTGTTAAGTGAAAATAGTAGCTAATGTTCATTCAGTACTTTAAGGTTTGCAGAATGTTTTACAAATACTATCTCATTTAACTTACAATAATCCTGAAAACTTTGAAGAATGGGAGGTATTATCATAAAATGCAAACTGAGATAATATAAATTACTTACCCAGAGTCATACCGCATATAAGGTAATGGAGATGGTGTTTGAATTGAGCTACTCCAAGTCTAACACTCTATGGACTATGCAGCTTAACTATCCCAACACTGAAATGCTATAATTTTAAGATATGCTGATCTTTTGTTTGTTTGGGAACTTGAGGGATGTAGAGGTATAGGAAGGGCGAGAGAGAGGGAGAGGGAAATAGGAAGCTTCCCTCTGTGGTATCACATTGACAATAAGTGTTTCTGAATAAAACCTACAAAGTAAAGCAATTTTGTATAAAATAAATCATTGGGAGGCAGGATTGGATTCTAAAGAAACAGAATTCTGGAGGTCAAAGAGTGTAATGCTTATTTTCCATAGGAAAGAGGCTTTAAAAACAAGCAGACGGTGAGCAGAGACTCGTCCATCCCCTCTGCCCCCAAGGAAAATGGAGATGTATTTCTTTTGAATAGTTTTAAGGTAGTTCTAAAATGAGATGTTATGGCAAAAGAAAATCAGTCATTTCCAGTAATTGTCTAGAGATCAGTTTCTGCCCTTTTGAATTAAATGGGTGGCCCTGAACAACCACATGAAAACTAGTTCTTGTCCCTGAAGATTAGAGAAGAAGCTTTGTTTCTTCAATTATGGGAACCCCTGGAGAAAAAGCATATCGTGGGACTTGACTGTGTATATTTGTTGTAAGGATTTATTTTTTCTTTTTCTTTTTTTAGTGGGAAGGGAAAGAAAACATGCTTGTTAATTGGCAAAAGCATACCAGTTCCTTGTATCTTTATGCTATTTGTAAAGTCACTTAGAAATACAGAACAAACTAAACTGTCCCTTTTAGCTCCCAGCTTGGCTCCTGTCCCCCTGTGCACTGTGTAAGTTCACTAGCTTCTGTCCCCAAGAAAATGGTGGGTTTCGCTCAGTGGAATTGAATCTGGTGAGCTCAGGTACCCTCTGGGTGCTCACTTTGTGTCTTACCTCTTTTTTTTGGTGTGGGTGTTGGTGGCAATCAGGGTTAAGTCACACAGCTGGCAAGTGTCTGAGGCTGGATTTGAACCCAAGTCCTCCTAACTCTAGGTCCAGTGTTCTATCCACTGTACCACCTAGCTGCTTCTGTGTTTTTCCTCCTTTTTTTTTGCAGTGGGGAAGACAGGGCAATTGGGATTAAGTGACTTGCCCAAGATCACACGGCTAGTACGTGTTAAGTGTCTGAGGCAGATTCTAGTCATATCTCATTCTTCTCTCCCAGCCTCATCCTCACCCATGCACACATACACCCATTGTAAGGATAGGTGAGGTCACTGAAGTTTACTCACCTTCAATAAATGTGGGAACTCTGCCTCAATTAGCAGTTTCAGTTCATCCTTGCACAGCTGGTCAGGGTCACCCTCCTTAGCTGCATATTTTTCAAAAATTTTTTTGAGTTCTTCAGGGGACTTTCTGAATGTACTCATTTTGTTTCCTGTAAATTCAGAGGAAAAAGATTAATTGAAAAAAAAATGCTAGTCTTTTATAGAAGAGGTCAAATTAAAGGACCAGGCATGTCAATTGATGCCAAAATTGTATCAGAAAAAAAAAGTATCAGAAGTGGGATTTTAGCCTCGCCTCTAAGGCCAGCTCTCTGTTAATCACACCGAACTGCCTCTGTCATCGGCCTCTTAATTCCAGATGCCTTTAGTGGGGCTAAGCAACGCTGATGAAAAAAAGACAGGAGTAGAAGGAAGGGAAAGAGAGGGGAGGGGAGATACATAGGATGGAATAGGTTGATAGGGTCCCTTGCAGGAGTTAATGGATGCACCTCAGTGCCATCCGAGGTTTTCAGTGTTCCTTCTTAGAGGAAGGTAGAGAGGGATCCAAAGCTGAGAAAATAAGTCACCCATGAACTTTTTTGCTTTGGAAGTTGCTGGGTCTTTTAGAAACTGGTTCAAACTCTTACATTATTAGTAACTGGTAACATCCTTCTCTCTCTCTCTTTTTGTTTTTTGCAGGGAGGAAGGCAAGGCAATTGGGGTTAAGTGACTTGCTCAAGGTCACACAGCTAGTAAGTGTCAGGTGTCTGAGACTGGATTTGAACACAGGTCCTCCTGACTCCAGGGCTGGTGCTCTATTCACTGTGCCACCTAGCTGCCCCATTATCCTTCTCTTTTAATGTAACACATTTGGATTATTCAAGATACACCTTGGAAGGTGCATCTGAGAACAGCAGCTAGCCTCTAAGTCAGTAGGGACACTGATAGATAGAAAATATTTACCCTTTAGCCTGTTGAGGAAAAGAGTATCTTTAAATTCATCCTAGGAATGAACCCATTCTCCCTCCGTACCTCCCCCACCCCCAGTTAATTTTTATTCTTATTCTGAATTTAACCAGCACCAAATAGATTGGGTATTAACATTTACCAAGTAGAACAGAAAAAGTGTACAGGAAATTGCAGGTTTTCTTTTATTGCTATTTGCTTTTCTTTTTAAATCCGTTGACCTAAAATTTTCAAAGCATTCCTTGTATGGTTCTCTTTCTGGCTTTCTTTGTGGCCCATTCTTATACAGAAAATCCATAGCTAGCATGAGTGGTAGGAATTTCAGATTGAATTAAAATTGGACTTACCTAGTCAACCTTGCAGCAGCACCACAGCTAGAAGGCGTCCAGAAAGGAGACTCCCTGGACCTTTTATAGTGTTTAGAGACACATGCCACCCTGTTGATGACGTTTTCCTTGTGTTTGCCATTTGCCATTTAAAGGTAATAATTAACGGTTTTGGAAATCTAAGCTCGAGACCTGTGTGAACCTCAGAAGATAACTTTATAATTAAGAGGAATTACAATTAAGGGCCGCCTCATTGTATTGCCTAATGGTCCAGAGTCCTAAGAGTTTGAATTTTTTCCTCATCTATTTTCCTTCCTGATTTCTGGTGCTGGTCTTATTTTGTATTTTGAAGTTTGAATAAATACATTAAAAAAATTAAAGCTAATGAAGCATGGATTGACTTTTGGAATATAATCCTTACATTTTTCATACATTTACATAATCTCAGGGAATCCTTAGCTTTCTTTAAAATGTAGCTTAGATGTTGGCTCCTATACAGGGTCTTTTCTGATTCTCTCTAGGTATTCCTAGAGTGTTCTCTCCCTTTTGTAGTTATTTTGTATTATTGTAAATGAATGAGAATTAGCCAAGTATAGTAGACAGGGCACTGGACTTGAAATCAGGAGGACCTGGGTTCGAATTTTGCCTTGGGTACTTACTAGTTATGTCAGTCAATAAATATTATATACCTGCCAGGTATTATGCTAAGCACTGGGGATACAAAGAAATATAGAAGATAGCCCTTGCCCCCAGGGGTCTCACAAGAGATAACAGGCAAACAATTGTGTACAAATAAAATTATATTGGGGTGGCTAGGTGCTGCAGTGAATAGAGCACCGACCCTGGAATCAGGAGGACCCGAGTTCAAATTTGGCCACAGACATTTAACACTTACTAGCTGTGTGACCTTGGGGAGGTCACTTAACCCCAATTGCCCTGCCCTCATGCCTACAAAAAAAAAAAGAAAAACAAATAAAGTTATATTGGTATAAATTAGAAATAATCAACAGAGGGCAACTGAATGAATCTTCAAGCATGATCAGCTGTTTTCTTGGTGAAGGAAAGAAACATTTCCCAAGTCATTTCCTTGAAAGTTGGGGAAAAGAAATCAATTTTTAATAAAAAAAAATTGTTATTGCTGTATTTCTTTTTTTTTCAGATTGCCTAAATTTTAATGTTCAACTTCTTGGCTACTTGCATATGTGGAAGAATGATTTTGATTTTTTAGATTCTTTGGTGAACTGTTTTCTTTCCTTTATATCTCTCTCTCCTTCCTCCCAGGACACACTTTATGGATTATCCCTAAAGCTTTTTAAAAATAAACCTTATAAATGAGCTGCTGTTTCTCTAGAAGGAATATGGTCTTCTAGGGAGCTTCTGGGTTTTCCCAGGGAAACGGAATTTTCTTTTATTGGTGTATCATTCTGTGAGGGAATAAGTACCTTCCAGGATCATTTTTCTCCTGTTGACTGTAAGCTGTCCCAGAGCACCTTTTGAAGTTCTTCTTCATCCTTTCTGTGGTATTGTAAATACCCTCGTGGCAGGACTTACTTCTCTACCACTCCTGATAGAATGAGATAGGAAATCGGTGGAGACCTGAGAACAGACTTTTTAGTACAGGTTCTTTGCCTCTCTGCTCAGTTCTTCCGCTGTTTTATTCATGTTTACCAAAGTACTTGGCATGAAAGACACACTAACTGTATGTAGGGATAACAAGAGGAATTTGGTTTTCACTTGCCAAAGTATGTGATAATTATAGTTGGCCAACGGGGATTGGCCCTGTGATTTCATTGACATAGGGAACTCCCAAATGAGAAAGCTCCTTCCACCAGTGTACACCAGCAGCTTTTCTTCATCTGAGACTCTTGAGTGCTGAGAAGTTAAGTAAATTGCTTAGGGTCACACAACCAGGACATAGCAGAGACAGGACTTGGATTGGGTCTTCTAACTTTGTGGCCACTTTTCTGTCCACTGCTTTAGTGTTGTTTAGTCATTTTTCAGTCATGTCTGACTCTTTGTGACCCTTTTTGGGATTTTCTTGGCAAAGGTACTGGGGTGGTTGGCCATTTCCTTCTCCAGCTTATTTTACAGATGAGGAACTGAGGCAAACAGTGCTAAAGTGACTTACCCAGGGTCACACAGTAAGTGTCTGAGGCCAGATTTGAACTCATGAAGATGTGTCTTCCTGATTCCAGGTCCATCTCTCTTATCCACTGAACCACCTAGCTGTCCACTGTTTCATGGGGCTCTCTAATATAGGTGACCTTTATACAGTGCTTTTGAATTTCTGTGATGTGATATACATATATACCCCCACCACAACCTTATGAGGTAGGCACTATTAAACAGATGTTCAAACTGAGACTCTGGAAATTTTGCTATGGTGAGTATCTAGTGCTCAGTATAGGAACCCAGGCATTCCTGACTCCAAATTCATCCCTTTGTCTGCTATGCCACGTAGACCACTGGTGTTAAACTCAGATAGAAATGGTAGCCACTAGCCATACATAAGGATTCCTGTTATGTTGACTTAGATAATCACATATTAATGTTATATGTGTTTTGTTGTATTTTTATTTATTTTGCTAATTACTTCCTAATGACATTGTAATCTGGTTCGAGCCTTACTCTGTGTTTGATGCCTCTGTTGTAGACAGCACACATTTTGACTTTGCCTTGAAGTTTTAATTAGGATTCACCCTCACATTACAGAGAGATGGTCGGTCAAAAAGTTCTGGATATTTTTATAGTGGTGGGTTATATTAGAGCCCTGTGCTTTTTAACTGAAAGGAACTGGTATTTTTATCCAATAACTAAAGTTAAATAACATTTTCTCTTCTATATTTCTCTAAAAATTTACACATACTAGTGTTTAATCAAATAGGGAAGCTAGGTGGCACAGTGGATAAAGTGCTGGGCCTGGAGTCAGGAAAACTTATCTTTATGAGTTCAAATCTGGCCTCAGACATTTACTAGCAGTGTGATCCTGGGCAAGTCACTTGACACTGTTTGCCTCAATTTCCTCATCTGTAAAATGAGCTGGAGGAGGAAATGGCAAACCTCTCTAGTATCTCGGCCAAGAAAACCCCAAGTAGGATCATAAAGAGTCAAAAGTGACTGATCTACAATATAATTGTACCTGAAAGCACCTCACCCTTGGGCATCTTGTTGGCACAGCAGATAGAGTGCTGGATCTGAGTTAGGAAGACTCATCTTCATGAGTTCAAATATGACCTCAGACACTTAGCTGTATGACCTTGGGCAAGTCACTTAACTCTGTCTGTCTCAGTTTCCTTACGGTAAAATGAGCTGGAGAAGGAAATGGCAAGCTACTCCATTATCTTTACCAAGAAAACCCCAAATGGGATTACAGAGAATCAGACAGACTGAAAAATGCCTGAACAACAACACATTTAGAATAATATTGTCATACTAAGAAAATTGTTTCCATGAATTGTATTAGGAGGCTTAGCTATTACCAGTGAATGGTAACGTTATTATTAGTTACCAATCCAAGAAGCAGTACTTCTCTTTCGGGAACAAGCACCTGTTAAAGATGGTTGTCATTTTGTCTAGGGGAAATCCATGTGTGCGTGCACACACACATGTATACACATGTACACACATACACACATGATATTTCTAGGTATACACATATTTGACATTCCCGTGTCAAGACACCATTGTAAAGAATGAATACATGTTGGTCAGCAATGAATACATGTTAACAGAGTTTTTTAGGTAGTTTTAAGGCCACCTGAATTTTCTCTTTTCCACTTGTAATCCACTTCTAATCACTTCTATTTTCTCCCTTAGGAGGAAATTCCAGTAGAATGTAGGCTTCTTAAGATATAGGATTATGGGGCAGCTAGGTGGTGCAGTGAATAGAACACTGGCCCTGGAGTCAGGAGGACCTGAGTTCAAATCTGGCCTCAGACACTTAACACAAAAACTAGCCATGTGGGGGCGGCGAGGTAGCACAGCGAGTAAGAGCATCGGCTCCAGTGTTGAGAAAACCTGGAGATCGAATCCCGGGCTCAGACACTTAGCACCCACCCAGAAACACCTGGCCATGTAACCGTGAGCAAGTTACTTAACCCCAATTGCTTAGGGGCAGCCAGGTGGCTCAGCGAGTAAGAGCACTGGCCCCAGTGTCGGGATGACCTGGATCAAATCCAGGCTCAGATACTCAGCACCACACCCAGAAATAACTGGCCGTGTAACCTTGAGCAAGTTACTTAACCCCAATTGCTTAAAAAAGAAAACAAAACAAAACAAAAACTAGTCATGTGACCTTGGGCAAGTTACTTCACCCCAATTACCCTCCAAAAAGCAAAAAAAAAAAAAAAAGATATAGGATTGTTTTTGCCTTTGTCTTTGTAACATGTATCCCTAGAGTTTAATAAAATTCTTAGCATATAGTAGGTACTTAATAAATGCTTTGTTTATTGAGTGAAATGTTGGGTTTTCAGCAGGAGGATTACTACAGGTGGCAGACCAGGGCTGACTAGATTGATTCCCTGGTAGTTTAAAATGAGTAAGAGGAGACACTTATAATTCATTCAGCAATTAATAAAAAGAGATTTACTTATATGTATTTAATTATCTATTTTCTTTTCTTTTTTTGGAAGGGGGAGGGCAGGGCAATTGGGGTTAAGTGACTTGCCCAAGGTCACAGGCTAGTAAGTGTTAAGTGTCTGAGGTCGGATTTGAACTCAGATCTTCCTGACTCCAGGGCCATACCCTAGTGACCTAGTTGCCCCGAAGGGAAGGATTTTCAACAAGGATCTATAGTGAGGATACTGAGTCAGTTCTGCTCAGTGAAGCTTCCACTTGCTTCGGAGCTGCCTTGGTGGTCATCAGGTTATGCATCAGGGAGTAGCTGGAGTTCCTTGTGGCTTTTTATTCTTAGATAACTAGGAAGCAATATCCTGAACCTCTAGCCCCCTGAGCCAATTAAGTCCCAAGGAGTACCTTTTAAGGAAAGAGAGCTAGCCCAACCCATACGGGCTCTAGAAACTCTATGGGGAATATAGTCAATTAATTATCAGTCAGTAAACATGTATTAAGTGCCTACTACTAACGTGCCGAGTACTATATTAAGTACTGGAACGCAGAAAAAGCAGAAGACCTTGTTCTCACCTCTAAATTCAGTTGGGAGCTTGTTTGTTTTTAGGGGGAGTGGGGTTGGGGATATGCAGTAGACTCACAGTTTCATTGTTGTAAGGAGTTTTGGGTGTGGAACTTCCTCTGCCAATGTAGAGCTATGCTTGCCTTGTGATGTAGTCTTAGAGAGTCATCTGGGGGCCCACTGTCATATGGCCAGTATTGATGGGGTACCTGCTCTGGGAAACCTCTAAAACTCTAACCTAGCCTAGCCCTCCATTGTCTGTCATCTCTAGGCAGCCTTCAGCTATTTCCCACCCTTAATCCCATTCCTGGGGTCTGACCTCAGTCCCATCAAGTCCCTCAGACTCCTCCTCAAGACCCTCCCCAAACCCCTCCTCTAGACCACCCCTAGATCCCTCTCACAGTCTTTCTGTATATAAGATCCATCTGGCCTCCATGCAGGTGCTGAGATTTAATCTAGTGCAGAACAATCTGGCCAGCTTGTCAGTACAAGCTTCACAAATACTTAGGCTCTTTAAGAGTCTGTCTATTATGGTGAATCTTTAATAAACTTTGCTTTGCTTTGGCCGAGAGAAGGCTTGAGTTGAATTCATTCAGCAGGACCTGGGAGTGGTGATATTTTGGGGTCTTAAGCATCCCTACGCCTAAACAAGTAGGTGTCATCGGCGAGACTTGAACCTAGGTCTTCCTGACTCAAAGACAAACTCTCATTTGTCTTACTCTTAGGTGGATGTAAGATTTGTGAAAAAGACTTTAAAGAATGTAAAAATTTATCAACGAATAATACCATAAGTATCCACAAAAGCCCACCTCCAATGCTTCATCATGTGGAGAGGGGATTCTGAGTTCTCAAAAGCTGTGCCAGCTGAGCACAAGCTCTGGGAGGTTCTTTCAAGTGGGAAGCCTTTGGGTCTGGACCTGCTGATGGATTGTAAACCTGTTGTCCAAGGACCAGGCTAGTGAGACTCAATGAGGCCATCTATAGGTTGCCAAGGAATGATGGGTGAATTTTTTTGGTGACAGCAATCCCCCAAAAACCTACTCCTAAGTTATTAAAGGTTTCTGATCTGTTCCAATGAAGAGAGAAACCACACTGTGAACATTACAGCTTATGAGGTATTGGAAATATAGGGTCATAAACTTATAACTAGAAGAGGCCCTTGGAGATTCTGTAGCTTAATGCTTTGCTTTTATAGACTAGGACACCAAGACCTAGAGATTTTGAGTGATATACCTGAGTTCACGCAGACAGTCCCGGAGTTCAAACCCTGGTCTTTGGCTCCAATTTTCCTTGTATTGCCACTTGTCTCTTTTAGTGTGCGATAAAGTACAAAAAATGGAGGTAATTAAGTGCCAGAAAAGGTTTTATAAAGGAAGTGGGACTTTAGCCTGGTCCTTGAAGAAAAATAGCATTTAGATAAGGAGAATAAAGGCCAGTAGTAGGAACTGGGGTAGCATGACTTCAGGAGTAAAAGCAACAAAGTAGGATTTAACTCAGCATGTATGGGGATGGTGAAGGCATTAGCTTAGAGTTTAGAAAGTAGTAGGAGGTATGGTGCTGAGGTATAGAATGGAAGGTTCTTGAGGGCACAGGTGGTATCATTTTTTTGTTTGTGTCTAAGAGCTTCAAAGTGTTTACATAAACTTGGTGCTTAAAAAATGTTTGTAGATTCATTGACTTTTTGGTAGGTAAGATGGGACCAGATTATGGAGGGCCTTTAATGCCAGAATGAAGAATTTAGACCTCACCCCATTCAATTCAATAAACTTTCTTCTCTATGTCAGGGTCTATGTTACATGATGGGGACAGATGACAAAAAAAAAGCAGCCTCTTCCCTCAGGGAGCTTACATTCTACTGGAATCCCATGGGAAGAGTGTTATGATTAACATGAAGTTGTATTGAATGGACTTACACTGGTTCATATTTAAATACTGGACTTGTATTGGTATTTAATATGTAAGGTGGTAGGTATAAATATAAAATATAAAAATAATTTTTTTTAGAAATAATCAAGCAGAGAGGACATGGCTAAGAAAACTACAGAGAGCTAGAAAGCAAAGTAATAGATTCAAAGGCCAAACTTTCTGAGCATTCAGATTTTCATTTCTCTAAAGCATGCCAAGTTATTGTAGCTTACAGTGAAGGCAAGTACTGGTGAACCAAGTCATCTAGCAATAAGGAAAGCTCATGAAAATTTATTTATCCTCCATATGCAAAGAGCCATTTAGGAATCTATGATAAGAGAATTTAGTTTTCCTTCAGACTTTGCTTAAAGCAGTTAGGTCATAGTAAATGACTTGAACCCATTGCACTGTTCTTGGGCAGTAAATTAGGTGGACTTGCAGAAAGCAACAGTAAAGGTTAATGAGGGTTATTTATCTTTTACATGGAATTTCACATCTGCTAGAGCTGTAAAGCCATTTATATTAGTTACTCATTGATCCATTTTCCTTTTTCTACTCTGTGTGGCTTAGTTCCAAGAGAAGGTGATCCTACCCTAGGGATCAGACTAGGCTTACTTTATAGCTGAAATCCGAGTTTCCAGGAAGGTTGTGGGAGCCAAGTGGTTTCTGTGAATGTGGAGTGTGTAAGCAAGGTGTTTCTGCTTTAGATTTCGTTTGTTCCTCATAGGAATTCAGGGATAGAATTCAAACATGAGAGTGCTTTCTCAGTCTTTACCACTGAAGAGTGATTCCGTACTTTCTTCCATCTTAATTTCATACAGTCATTCTACAGATACTTACTAAGCGCTGTGTTGAGCACAGGGATGCAAAAAGAGGCAGAAGACAGCTCCTGCCCCCAAGGAGCTCACAGTCTGAGTTTCTTCCAAATTAGGAACAGAAGAAGTCAAATTTTGCTCCTATTTAGAAAAACCTGGCTCACCAGACTTGTTCATAAAGAGAAATAGTTGTTTTATTTATAAAATATACTCTAAATTAACTTATAAATATAAACTTATTAAATTTAAATAGAAACTTACTCATGTTAAATAATAAATTAGTTTGCTTGTAAGAGAAACAAACATAATTAGAATCATACCAAATTGTCTTGCACAAGTTGACGCAGTTATCATACACATAAATGTGTGTAAGTGTGTACATGTATGTGTAT
>NW_027186324.1:9140540-9146836 GCF_028583685.1 Petaurus breviceps papuanus | reverse complement strand
GAACTACATAAATATCAGCTGCATTTGCAGTAATCTGGCACTTATTATTAACAAAGTGCTAAATTAAGCTAAAAGTTAAAAATGAATTCATCTTCCTTATTCTCTTTATCATTTCAAGCATGTGTTGCAAATAGCGTATCCGAACAGTTAACTGCTGCTTCTCTCTACTTTTCCTTCAGTTCGTTGCTGTCACTTCTATTTTTAATTAAAGGGGCCATCCCTTGACTCACTTCTTACAGAGGCCTATTCACTGAATGGGCATTACCTCACTCAAAGTGAGTACCTGAAGAGGCCTCAGCCTAAAAGGGCCAGGGTCTCCCATTGCATCCTGGGCCATCTCCAGTTGTCCTGATGACTCTCTGGCCATTTGACCCAGAAGGCTCAGGAGGAGAAGGTGAGGCTGGTGACCTCGCACAGCCCTCCCTCACTCAGATCAAAGTCAACCGGTCATGTGGTCATTTCCCTGATGCCCTGGTCCTCTTCAAAAAAAGAAGCCGAAACACAACTCACGCTCCCTTCTTTTAAACAATGTAGTGGAAGCTGGGACTTCCCCTGCCTCCCTTTTGCTTTGTCTTCACTTTCTCAAGTCTTTATTACTGAAACAGCTATTTTTGCCCAAAGGACTATGGCTGCAGTTTGGTGCTCCTTCCGCCTCCCATTTCAAAAGAGAATTCAATTTATTTGCTCTTTCACAGGCAGTGGGCTGAGTGAATCAATGCTGTCATATAAAGGCCCAACTAATAGGCTCTCTTTTAGAAGTTTGGAGATCCTGTCAGGGTGCCAGGTAGCTTTATTAAACTTGTAAAAGGAAGTTGCCAGGAGAATTCCCAAGGCATATCTGTTTAGCAATTCAGAAAAGGGCAAAAATTCCCCCACACAGTTTTCTGGCAATATGGATTTATTTTTCTCATTCTTTCTAGCAATATGGTTTTATGATTGTACTGTACTTTATACAAGTGAGTGTTATATTTGCCAGCTATTAAAGAGATACAGGGATCATCTTCTTAGGGGCAAATGAAACAGACCACTGCATTAGATAAGTGAATAAACGTGAGAAATGCTGGAGTAAAATTGGCAACTTAAGGTTGTCTTCATGGTATCAGAGTGCCTGACTAAGCATTAGCTTTCTTTCTTTTTTTTTCTTTTGAATTTATAGTGGGTGGAGCCTTATCTGAAGTTTCCTAGAAAACAACTTGAATCCCCTTGCTGCTGTTAATAATTGCTTGATTAAATATGATTGAGGTGAGATGAATGGGAGCATTAGCTACTCTATAAACTAGTTATACAAAAGGTTGAGCTGCTAATAACTACTAAAGGGCAAAGAGAGTCAGAAGGAAAGGTCAGGGCTGAGAGTACCAAATGAAAGGAAGAATTAACTTCAGTCAGTTACTTTATCTGGCAGGAAAGTTGTATTGATGTTTTTTTAATTAATGAAGAGGGTTTCTTTATACCTTGGAATACAAGGTTCAGTGGCCTTCAAAATCCTGGGGAGCCATTGATGAGAGCAGCAGAATATCCCATCTGGGTGGAATGTGTGTGTGTGTGTGTGTGTGTGTGTAAAACACTTTTTTTCCTCAGGAAATTATAAGGTTTGAAGGTATGTTTGGAGCAATAAATAAAGCCTAAAGGAAAAGTTTTTGTTTTTTTTTTAGACAGAGAAGCCAGAAAAAATAATTAGAATGTTATTGTTCAGTTGTTTTCAGTCATGTCTGATGACTCTTCATGACCTCATTTGGGGTTTTCTTGCTTGGCAAAGATACTGGAGTGGTTTTCCTTCTCCAGCTTATTTTATAAATGAGGAAACTGAGGACTAAATGACTTGCCCAGAATCACACAGCTATTAAGTGTCTGAGACAGATTTAAAGTCAGGAAGAGTCTTCCTGACCCCAGGTGCAACAGTCTATCCACCATGCCAGGTGACTGCCAAAAATAAAATTAAATAGATCTAAAAATATTTAGAGTAAGTTTCCCTTTATCTAAACCATGTCTCTTCAGTTACTGTTGTTTGAACATCTAGTGTGGCACCTTGCGCACAGGAGCATCTTAATAAATACCTTTTTCTTTTAGTTTAGCTCATATTAATACATTTGCATTAATTTGTAAGTTTCTGGTGGTGAGGGAATTGATTCAGAAACTTATTGAGTGTAATAGGCAGAAAATAGTTCAACGTTATAAGTAATCCTCAAAATTGATGAACTTTTCAGTAGTTATATCTTTGAAAGTTAGTTTCTAAGTACAAAGATAGATTTGGTTACGTTTACTTTTAGAGCAAATGGTTCTCCTAGTGTTTGATGTGATACTTGTAAAAAACAGACAGCCAGTGTCCATGCCCCACAGGACTACTTGATAGAACTTTTTCCTAGTAAGAGGAAGGGAGTGGAAACTGCATCTGGGGTCATTAGCAGTCTTGACTTAGGTTTTGCCACTGGACTCTGATGACCCTGGAGGAGAGAGTGAGGCTGATGACTTTGCACAGATCTGCCTCACTTAAATCCAGTTCACTTGCAAGTCAAGACATCCCCCTTCTAATGTCATTGGTCCTCTTTGAGAATGAAGGCCAGACAACAACAAACAATCTGGAAGGCAGTGGGATTTGGAAGAAAGAGAGAGTAAAAGTGATATAAGCAATAACAATCATAGTAGGAATACGTTGAAGTGAAAATACAAAGTCTAAATGTATAATACCGACAATCAAGTATGTTAATGGGAGTCACAAAGATGAGAAAGAATAATAATGAAAAGATGATTTGAATAGAGTGAGAAGCCAGTGAGAACAAACAACAGGTAGGCTGCTTGATATGGTAGTATAATGGTTTAGGATTATAGTACAATATTATTGATATGGTAATATAATAAATAATTTAAGATGATAATGTAATAATATGGTGATATATTTTAGAATAAATTTTTAGGATAATATTATTGATATGATAATATACCATTATTGAAATGGTAATATAATAAACAATTTGAGATGATAATATAATATTATTAATATGGTAATATAATAAGCAATTTAGGATGATAAAGTTGGAAGAGACCTAATGGGATCAAAGTTAGATGGATCCCTATGGGCCATATTGACTTAGAAAACCTCAAGTTAGCATAATCTAGGTTATATTGTATTTTTATTTATTTTTGAACCATTTTCCAATTGCATTTTAATTTAGTTCTCTAGAGGTTGACGCTTCTGATTCTAGTTCAATATCCGCATTTAACTGAGGCCCTGAGAGGTCACAGTTAAGAGACAGAATGTGAACGTAAGCCGTCTGACTTCAAGTCCAGTGTTGTTTTTTACGGCAGACATGGAGGGAGGGTTGAGCAGCAGAATATAGGAAGATATGGGACAGATTTTACTGCCCAAAAATCTCAAAATAACAACATTTGCTAGTTAACTTTTATTACATGGTAAATAGAGCAATCTCCATAAATGTCCTGTTCTGATGATGTGTACTTGTGAAGCTTAACGAAAGCTAGTTAAAAAAATGTTTTATTGATGCCTTTTGTCATAATATCACATGTTATACCCCTCCCCTCTACATTTAACCCTCCTTTGTGACAAAGAAAAACAAGTAAAACATCTGATGCCCAGAGCATGTCTGAGAGTGTACAGAATATTCTGTCCATGAATGTAGGTTCTCAAAATTTACATGCCAGCAAAGCTGAAGCTCTCGTCAGATCCCAATGAGTAGAGATCCAGTGAGGAACTACATATCTTTTGTCCAAAAACTAGCCTACTATATTGAGAGAGGCTCAAGATCAAGTTAGAACATGAATATTTTTGACCATAGCGCTTTCAACAAGCATCTCCTAAGTGATAGAAAAATTATGGTCATTGTTAATGGATGTTATGCCCATAGTGATGAAGCTATGGCTTTTTGAAGAATGAAATCTGGGAAGTTACTATTTTCATCGATTATGATTATATTATAGTTGAAGTCATTTTCATATGAAGATGATAAGAAATATAGAAAGGAAGTCATCTAAGGTGAAGAAGAAAGTAGAACTAAGAAAACCATGTATACACACTATGACTTTTTACAATTAAATTAAAAAAAAAGTTTTTATTATCAAATGTTTTTCCCCATCTCACTTTCTTCCTCCTTTCCCATTCAAAAATGAAAAAGAGGGGGCAGCCAGGCGGCTCAGCGAGTAAGAGCACTGGCTCCAGTGTTGAGAAGACCTGGAGATCGAATCCCAGGCTCAGACACTTAGCACCCACCCAGAAACACCTAGACGTGTAACCTTGAGCAAGTTATGTAACCCCAATTGCTTTGGGGCAGCCAGGTGGCTCAGCGAATAAGAGCACCAGCCCCAGTGTCAGGATGACCTGGAGATCAAATCCGGGCTCAGATACTCAGCACCACACCCAGAAGTAACTGGCCGTATAACCTTGAGCAAGTTACTTAACCCCGATTGCTTTAAAAAAAAATGAAAAAGAACAATATTTTTGTAACAGATATACATTATTAAACAAAATAAATACCCCTTATTGGCCATGTCCAAAATATATGCCTCATTTTGCATATTTAAGCCTTCTCTTCTCAGTTAGTTAGTAGGAGGTATTTTTCATCACTGGCTCTCTAGAGTCATGGGTGGTCATGGTTCTTTTTTTTTCTAGTAGTATTTTATTTTTTCCAATTACATATAAAGACAATTTTTAACATTCATTTAAAAATTTATTAAAATTTATTTTATTTTAAATTTATAAACTAAAAGAAGCATTTCTATAATATATAAAAACATGATTGCACACGAAACTGCAAATCTCTTATGTACAATTTGCTATTCCTTTTAAATATGTAATAAAGTTACATGTAAATGTCTCCCCCCACCCACCCTAGAGGTGGCTACCATTAGACACAAACCTGTGTATGTGTATGTAAAATCATTTTATACATACTTGTGTTTATCACTTTATATTCTATTTATCAGTCCTTTCTTAGAATGCAGGTGGTATCTCTTCCATTATAATTTATTTTTAAAAAAAATCTAAATTTGAGCATTATGAAATGCAAAATGGATAATTTTGATTACATTAAATTGAAAAGCTTCTGTACAAACAATGCCAATGTAATCAAGATTAGGAGGGAAGTGGAAAATTGGTAAAGAATTTTTATAACCTATGTCTCTGATAAAGGACTCATTTCTAAAATAAACAGAGAATTGAGTCAAATCTATAATACAAGTCATTCCCCAATTGATAAATGGTCAAAGGATATGAACAGGCAGTTTTCAGAGGAAGAAATTAAAGATATCTATAAGCATATGAAAAAATGCTCTAAATCACTATTGATTAGAGAAATGCAAATCAAAACAACTCTGAGGTACCACATCTCACCAGTCAGATTGGTTTAGATGACAAAACAGGAAAATGACAAATGCTGGAGAGGATGTGGACAAATTAGAACACTAATGCATTGCTGGTACAGTTGTGAACTGATCTATCCATTTTGGAGAGCACTCTGGAATTATGCCCAAAGGGCTATAAATAATTTCATACCCTTTGACCCAGCAATACCACTTCTAGGGTTGTATCCCAAAGAGATCATAGAAGTAGGAGAAAGACCCATATGTACAAAAATATTTATAGCAGCTCTTTTTTTGGTGGCAAAGAATTGGAAATTAAGGGGGTACCCATCAATTGGGGAATGGCTGAACAAGTTGTGGTATATGCATGTTATGTAATACTATTGTGGTATAAGAAACGAGGAGCAGACAGTCTTCATATTTACCTGGAGAGGCTTGTAGGAACTGATGCTGAGTGAGAAGAGTAGAACCAGGAGAAATTTGTACACAATTACAGACACAATGTATGTGTGACAACTAACTTTGATAGACTGAACTCTTCTCAGCAATGCAGGGTTATAAGTCAACCCCAAAAGACTCATGATGGAGAGAGATGTGTGCATCCAGAGAAAGAACTCAGTTTGAATCCAGATTGAAGCAAACTACCTGATCTTTTTCTTTTTCTTGTTTGGTTTTGTTTCCTCTTTTCCATTGTTCATTCCATCTGATAAAATCCGTGTTTATAACCTGACTAATTTCTAATGTGAAAGTATTTGCAGATCCTATACTTGATTGTATGACACCATGGGGGGGAGGGAGGGCACGGAGGGAAAGAAAATTTGAAACTCAAGGAATTGTGGAACTGAATCTTGTACTAAAAGTAAACAAACAAATTAATAAAGATCAAAAAAATAAAAAAAAATTCTAAATTTTCTACCTCTTTCCTTTCCCTTCCTTCTCCACTAAGATAGTAAGCAATTTGATATAGGTTATTTATGTGCAATCAC
>NW_027186324.1:9075737-9140530 GCF_028583685.1 Petaurus breviceps papuanus | reverse complement strand
TTATTATTTTTAAAATTTTGTGTATTATATAGGTTTTGGTTTATGTGTAAAGTTGAAAAAATAAAATTAGAAAACCTTGTATTTGGGAAGTTTTATATAATTTCCTTTTAAAAATTTCTTTATGAAACCACAGTTAAATATATTTCCCTTAAGGTGATCGATATGCCTGAGCATCACCCTGGCGAAATGGGAGGAACAATGAGGCTGGGAAAAAGAACGACAGTTTTCAAGACAGAAGACTCTATTTTGAGTAAGTTACCATGGGTTCCTTTATTATCTCAAAAGGTGTTTGCCCATACTCCCGATTATATTGTTACACATTCACGAAGATCCTCTTTCTGGGCTTCTGACTCCTCTCCGTTTCAATCCTATTCAACTGTTTGTCCAGTACTAGCTCAAGTTTCATCTTGTGGAAGTTTCATCTGAAGTTTGTAGGACTCTTATCCCAATTCCCCCAAACCTCACTTGTCTCTGCATTCTCTGAATTCCCGTAGTTTTTATACCACACTCAGTTATAGATCATCAATCCTGATTGGGAGGGAGCCTAGAGACCAGTCTCATCCAGCCTCCTTATCTTACCTATGAGGAAAGTGAGGCCCAAGATGGCTGTGTGATTTGCTTCAGGTTACTGAGGAAATAAATACCAACCGTCATAATTTGAACCAACTTCTCTGACTCCAAAGGCATTTCTCTTTTTACTGCTTATCATTCTTGTTTCTCCCAGCCACATTGTAAATTCTTTGAACTGAATGAGTGTTTCCCAAACTGTGGTCTGTGAAGTTAATGCATAAACTCACAAGCATACCAAACTTGTTATTTAATAGACAACAAGAATGTTCCATGTGTGCATGTGCGTGTGTCTGTGTGTGTACCTGAGAAACAGCATGGCATGGTGGATAGAAGGCTATTCTTTTTCCCCCCATTTCTGTGTTTTTATTAATTTGTTTGTTTACTTTTAGTTTACAAGATTCAGTTCCACAATTCCTTGAGTTTCAAATTTTGTCCCCCTACCCATGGTGGCATGCAATCAAGTATAAGATCTGCAAATATTTTCACTTTAGACATTAGTCAGGTTATAAACATGGATTGTATCAGCTTCCTTCTTTCCCATTGTGACTTCCTATTTCCTAATTTCTCAGGCTGGGAGCTAGGTGCCTGGTTTTTGGCTTTGTGTGCTGTAGCCTCTGGGTATGTAGATTGAGGCCACGGCAAGGGCAGTCAGTGTTTCTCTTGAGTTGTGCTGATGCTCACAGAGTACTCTGTGGAGGAGGGGTGGTCTGGACACTCCAGATTTCTGCCTCTATTCTCCTGGGCTACCTCTCAGGCAGGCTTTTGCTGGTCAGGTGAGGTAGGGCTTGTTGGGAACCCTTCCCCTCTTCTCTTCTGACTCCTTGAGGCCTCAGTTGCACCCTTTCTCAATGACTCCCAAGCCTGAGGCTGTTTCCGCTATCTCAGGATTTCACTCTGGGTGGGACACTTATCTCTGGGTTTTCTAGGTCAGGGAGGGGGGATCGGAGCAGCAGAGTTTACTTTGCCATCCTGACCTGTGGAAAATCAGGCAGGTGATTTTTAAACTTCCAGGCTGGGGGCTGATAGCTCCAGGAGAAGCTGCTGTCTGTTGGGGGCTCGGGCCCTCTCTTAGCTGGCTCCTGTGGATCCCCCTGTCCTGTGGTGAGAAGCTGGTGAGATGGCTGTGAATCACCCTTGGGGTGGGTGAGTCTGCTGGCTGGGGCTCCTTCTCTCTCTGCTGTAGTCTGCTCTCTTGTCCGAGCTGCTGCAGCCCCCTCGTGCTCTGAGCTCCCCCTTCCTGAACCATGTGGACACTTTCCTGGGCTGGATTTAGCCATGCTTTGTCTCCCAGTGGATTCTGACACTCCAAAATCCGTTCAGATTCTAATAGGTTCTAATAGATTTTTGCTGTCTTAAAAAAAATTTTTTTTAACTAAGAGCCTAAGTTTTATTTATATGTGGTTAAGTCCAAAAGGCATAGAAATCTGGTAAGTGAAATAAGTTTGTCTATAGCACCAAAAAAGACTTTTGCTGTCTCAAAAAGAAAAAACCCAGAACCCACGAAGCACAAATGAGTATATGCTTTTCTGAGCTGTTAAGTTCCTGGCTTTTTTGTCTGTGCAACTCTCCACCTCCCAATAGAAGCATCGTTGTAAATTTAATTTAAATGCAGTTATTTAAAAATGGTACATGAAGTTTGTCTAGGATGTTTTCTTGTCCCCTCCTCCCCCAAATAGTTGCATTTGAGCAATACAATGTCTGAATCCTTTGGGAGAAAGTCTGATGTTTTGGACCTTGAAAGAAGGGGCGTGGCAATAACCATTTCTGCAGATATATATACCCAGCACTGCAAGATAGAAAAGATTCCCTTCAGAAGCCTATGATTTGGTTGAGGGAACTAAAACTGACAGCTTGAAGCAGTTTACAGCATACTACTTAGCTTTTAATCACTCTCCCCTCTTGGGATAATCTACCTCCTTCTCTGGGTAGTTGTGAGGACCTTTGTAACTCTAAATGATAGTGGGAATTATTGTTGTTGTCATTATATATGTATTGTGTGGTGTGGACCATGGGTGCTAGTAGGAAAAGGTCAGTGAACTGGAAGAATCAGGGAAATTTTAATGACAGAGCTAGGAATTAAAGTTTGGATGGGATTTTGATTAAGAAGATAAAAATATTTTTACTAAAACCTTCCTTCTCTACCTTACTGAGGTTTAGAGGTAGTCCTAGGATACTTCTCAAAGGTTGTGAAGATGGAACGTGAGCTCTGGCAAGCTTGAGTCTGGCCTTAGCGAGTAAACGGAATGTCTCTTGTCCAAAGTTCGACTTTACTAAGCTCAGAGATGTTTGTCATGGTCAAACCCACTTGGCCAGTGGTGTGGTGACTTGTTTTGGCCATATTAGCCCTATGGCAGCTAGGGGGCCCAGTGGGCTTGGAATCATCTTCATGAGCTCAAATCTGGCCTAAAATGGCAAACCACTCTAGTGTCCTTGCCAAGAAAACCTCCAGATAGGGGCATGGAACGACTCAGCAGTGGCAACAACTACAGTTCTTTGGCCAGAAAGACACCTTTCAAAGTCATGGGTGGTTGTGTCCTAGAAGGAATCAGTCAATCAACAAACATTTATTAAGCGCCTGCTCTTTGGCAGGTTCTGAAAGACAAATGCTAGCTATTCCCTCTCCTCCTTGCCTTTTTGTTTGTTTAGTCATTCATTTGTTCATTCATTTTAAATATTCGTTAAAAAAATTTTGAGTTCCAAATTCTCTCCCTCCAGGCCCTCTCCCACCCAGTGAGAAGGCAAGCAATTTGCTACCTGTTATACATGTGAAATTATGCAAAACATATTTCCATGCTAGCCATATTGCCCCCCAAAAGCAAGGAGAAATAAATAAAGGGAAAAAAGCATGCTTTAATCTACACTCAGAGTTCATTGGTTTTCTCTTTGGAAGTGTATATCATTTTTTTCCTCATGGGTCCTTTGGTGTTGTCTTGGATCTTGATGGTCTTGCTCAGAGTAGTTAAGTCTTTCCCAACTGATCATCTTTACAATATTGCTTTTACCATGTAAAATATGCTCCTGGCTCCGCTTGCTTTCAATTTTGCATCATTTCATATGAGGATGAGCCTGCTTTTTAAATAAGGTAGACAGTATGTGCACAAATAGGGATATATAAGATGCATAACAAACGACACAAGATAACCTCAGAGGCTAGGGGGCTAGCAGATGAGGAAAGGCCTCTGGCAGGGGGTGTTGCTTCAGTTGAACCTTGAAGGAGACCAGAAGAGCCCAGATGATATTGATGTTAAACCCAGCAAAATCTTTTTTGTGTGTGTATATACATAAATTATGTCATATTCTAGCTAGTTCGGGTATGTTTTACAGGCTGCCAAGACTTATGAGTCTCTCTAATCTTTCTGTGATATTTTTATGACATTTACTTTTCTAAATGAACCCCAAACTTATTCTGTACTGTTAGTTTCTGGTGCATATACAATTTTACCCATAAAAAACCCCATAAAGTAAAGAAATGAGTGTGGCAATGAGATCATATCTTTTAAAATTCTAAAATTCTTTTTTATTGCTCCCCAGTGTCTAAAATAATTTTTGATATATAGTGATAAATACTTTAGGCAGATGGGCAGAATTAAACCTATATGGTTCTGTATTTTTCTGAGCTATCAGCCACACTAAACATGGTTAAGATATTACAGTATGTATGTGATTCTCTAGATTACTCTTACAGTCCTATCTCTAAAGACTGACTCACTCCGAGAGTTTAGCATATATTATTCTACTTTATTAAGTAGACTGAGCTTCTCATTAGGCAATGCTTCAGGATTCTGAGTGTTTATTCTCTGCTAGAGAATAATAACTTACATTTATATCGTGCTTTACAGTTCAAAGTACTTTATGTAAATTATCTAGTTGGAGAATTATAGTAAATAGCTTACATTTATATGGAATTTTCATGAGTTTTGCAGATTGCTTCCTTGCAGTAACTTTGAATGGGAGGTAATTTAACCAAGACTCTGACATCACTCTGTGAGGAGGTTATAGGTCATAGGATTCAGAACCAATAGGGACATTTGCGATTATCTCATTTCGACAGTTGTAAGTGAAGTCATTTTGAGTTATTTTTCAGTCATGTCTCATTCTTCATGAATCCATTTGGGATTTTCTTGGCAAACATACTGGAGTAGTTTGCCATTTCCTTCTCCAGCTTGTTTTTGCAGATGAGGAAACTGAGGCAAACAGGGTTAGGTGACTTGCCCAGGTTCACACAACTTGTAAGTGTCAGATTGGATTTGAACTTAAGAAGAGGAATCTTCCTAATTCCAGGTCCAGCACTCTATCCACTGTGCCACCTAGCTGCCCCTAGTGATGTTATGGAAGGGGTCACAAGGTTTAGAGCTGGAAATCAGCTGATAGGACACTGAATCCAGGCTTAGATGACCTCCAGAGGCCTTTTCAATTTTGTAGTTCTGTGGACGCCCACTGTTAACAGACATCTGTTTTACTGATGAGGAAACTGAGGCTTGTAGAGGCAGCAACTACTGTGTAGCTGAGTCAGGACTTTAATACAGGCCTTTTGACTTCCAAGTCCAGTGTTACCTACCTTAGGATAGGTAACCTTAGGAGAGGCCTGGTTTTGGAAATGAGACATAGAAAAATGTTGTTGTATCATTTCATCTTTCTGGTATCATATTCTCCACTCTTTTTAGTGGGTGATTCAGAGCTTGTGGGTAAGGGGGTTGTATTTTTTCCCTATATCAGGATCATTGATCTAGAATTAGAAGGGACCATACAGGCCAGCCATTTAATTCAACCCCCTCATTTGACAGACGAGGAAACTGTTATGAGACCAAATTAAAATAAGTGACTTTCCTAAGGACGCACAGGTAGTACATACATCTTAGGTGATTTGAACTCAGTTTTGTCTTTGCTTTTTTTCATAGTCAGTGGTTTTTGTTTTTTTTGTTTTGTTTTTCCTCACTGTTATCATACTGGTTCCTATATATTAATCGTCTTCTCTTTGTTCAGGGAAGCTCTATGGGGATGTTGGTTGTGTGGAAGAACGACACAGACATCGCTATGAGGTAAGGCATCATTGATCCCGATTGGTCATGAAAAGTAGGTGCTTGCTTTAGCTATGGCTAAGAGCCTCAGAGCTGGCCTCTAAAAACTCAGGGAAGAAAGTCATTTTTTTTTTTGCTAAATGAAGGAGTTAACTATTTGAGGGAATGTCATATTCTCTTCTCGTTCTCCTTCCTACCTCTCTGACTACTCCTTCTCAGTCTCTTGCTGGATTATTAGCCACCTTATTCCCATTAACCTCACCTTGGGTGTCCCACTAGGTGCTGTCCTGACCCCCTGATCTTCTTCTTTTTTATTGTTTTGCTTGGTGATCTCATCAGCTCTTCTGTATTCAAAGATCCCATTTATGCTAATGATTCTCAGATCCACTTATCCAGCCCTAACCTTTGTTGACCTTTAGTCTCTCATCTCTAATTGCTTATTGACGTCGTGAATTGGATGGCTTATAGATGTCCTCAACTCAACACGTCCAAAATTTCTATTATCTTTTCCCCTAAACCTCCCCATTTCCAAACTTCATATTACTGTGGAGGGTTCCGCCATTCATTGAGTTGCCCAGGCTCACAGCTTCAGCATCACTCTCTTACCTCTCCCATGTCCAAATCAGTTGCTGAGTCCTATTTATTTTACCTTCACAAAATCCCCTTTTCTCCTAGGACATTGCCTCCCCAGTGGTGCAGATCCTCATGACCTCACACTTGGGCTACTGCAGTAGCCTGCTGGTTAGTCAGTCTACTCCAAGTCTCTCCCCACTTCGGTCCATCCTCTAACCATCTGGCTAAGCGATCTTTCTTTAAAAGAATTTTTTGGCAGGACATCAGGGTTAGGTGACTTGCCTAGAGTCACACAGGCTAAGAATTGTCTGAGGCTGGATTTGAACTCAGGTCTTCCTGACTCAAGGGCTAGTACTCTGTCCACTACATCACCTAGCTGCCCTTAAGTGATCTTTCTAAAGCCTAGGTCTTACCGTCTATGTCATTCTCCTATTCAATAAACTCCAGTGACTTCTTGTTTCTTCCGAGATCTACTGTACAACCCTTATGTGGCATTCAGACCTAGGACCCTCTGCCTTTCCAGTCTTCTTGTGCCCTGTATCTCCCTACGTCCTCTGTACTCCAGTGACATTTTACTCCTTGCTGTTTCCTGACCCAGATACTCTGTCTCCCACCTCTGGGCATTTTCTTGGGCTGTCCCTTGCCTGGACTTCTCTCCTTCTGCAGCTCTACCTTCTGACTTCCTTGAAGTCTCAGTTAAAATCCCATCATCTACAGGGAGCCTCTCCTGCTTCCTCTTACTTCCAGTACCTTCCCCTGATTATTTCCAGCTTGTCCTGTTCATAGCTTGGATATATATATATAGATAGATAGATAGATAGATAGATAGATAGATAGATAGATAGATAGATAGATATAGTTTTCATATTGTCTCCTCCATTAGACTGTGAGCTCCTTGACAACAGGGGTGTCTTTTGCCTTTCTTTGTAATTTTTTTTTTTTTTGCT
The DNA here is from genome assembly GCF_028583685.1 of Petaurus breviceps papuanus. Lineage (NCBI taxonomy): Eukaryota > Metazoa > Chordata > Mammalia > Diprotodontia > Petauridae > Petaurus > Petaurus breviceps. The sequence continues at coordinate 9,133,422 of NW_027186324.1, read as the reverse complement.
TTTTGGAGGGGTGAAGGCAGGGCAGTTGGGATTAAGTGACTTGCCCAAGGTCACACTTGTTAAGTGTTAAGTGTCTGAGGTTGAATTTGAACTCAGGTCCTCCTGACTCCAGGACCACTGATCTATCACTGTGCCACCTGGCCTCCCCTTTCTTTGTATTTCTAATGCTTAGAATGGTGCCTGGGACATAGTAAGTTCTTAATCAATGTTTATTTTAAAAATAATAATAATTATTATTCATACATTATATATAACACAATACATTATAAATGCCCATTTGTATTTAATAATGTAATTAATTAATATCATTGATTATGATGATGTTAATAGTGGTGAAGAAGAAATACACTGTCTGCTTTTGCCTCAGAGTTGAGAGTAAACGAACAGACAGTTCAGAGGTTGGGACAATTCCCTTCTTCCTACTCTTTACCAGAAATAAATTCTAGAAGAATGTGTGTGTGTTTTGTAAGCATGCACGTAGCCTGTTGACATTAGCGTATAGACTATTTCAGCATTCACTGTACCTGTAGTGGATATACCTTCTAGGTAAACACCATGGCTCCATTTTCCATCCTTAGTTCACTGCCTTGATGAGTTGATATGATTTAGAACCAGAAAGGACTTTAGAGGCCATTCATTCAAAATCCTCTTGTTTTAAAGATGGAAAACAGAGAGGTAAGTAAAGTGATTTACGCAAAGTCATGGAGGGGCATGGCAAGATTTGAATGAATGGCAGGATTTGAACAGAGATCAATAAATCCAGGAATTTTTCTATTTATAGCACATTGACTTTTAACTTCACAGAGTTTCTTCATCTTGCACAGGGGAAGCCTGGCACCAAGGGGCAATCTGATTATGTTCATGATTGCATTATCTAACAAGAGCGAAATAGATGTTAGCGGAAGGTATGCCATTTCAGTAGTCACGTGAGGGAGATAAGTTATCATTTTAGTTTTCTAGCTAGAATGCAGAAATCTAGATACAGCCAAAGTTAAATGACTTCTGATGCCATGATGCTACTCAAGTAATTTGAGTTCTCTTTTTCCCCCCAGGTTAACCCGGAATTAATCCAGCAATTTGAAGAGAAAGGTTTGAAGTTTGTAGGTCGGGATGTTGAAGGAGAAAGAATGGAGATCATTGAATTGTCAAGTAAGTAGGCTTGGTAAGCTTTGAAATGTCCAAATCTCTCTCTTTCTGTCTGTCTGTCTGTCCCTCTCTGTCTCTGTCTGTCTGTCTCTGTCTCTCTCTCCTCTCTCTTTCTATCTCTCCCCCCTTCCCAACCTCAAAAAGCTTTTACTGTGCTTTTATGTTTTTATATCATGCTCATTTCTCTTTAATTCTACCCCCTTCATCCCCTGTCCTCCCTCTCCCCCCTTGCCCTGGACCCATTAAATTTTTCTTGTAAAAAATAAAAGGACTTAAGCAAAGCCAATTGACACAGCCACCATGGCTGACATTATATGTGTGTGTATATGTATGCATATATATGTATATATATGTATGTGTATATGTATATATGTATGTATTTATACAGTGTTCCATTTATCTACCGAGAAGAGCAAAATGTGTTTCCTTCCTAGTTCCTCAAGGTGGAGATGATTCATTGTAGCTGTTCTTGAGCTCAGTTCTTTTTTAGTGTTTTTATCATTTGCTTTATTGTTTTTTAGTCCTTAGTCTCTTGGTTCTGCTTTTTTACTTTGTATCACTTTATACAGTTCTTTCCATGTTTCCCTGAATTCTTTATATTTCTATTCTCTTATGGTACAAGAATATTCCACCAAGGGGCAGCCAGGTAGCACAGCGAGTAAGAGCACCGGCCCCAGAGTCAGGATGACCTAGGGATTGAATCTGGGCTCAGACACTTAGCACCCACCCAGAAATAACCGGCCGTGTAATCTTGAGCAAGTTACTAAACCCCAATTGCTTTAAAAAAAGAAAAGAAAAGAAAAAAGAATATTCTACCAAATCCATATATTAACATTTCTTCAGCTATTCCATTATTGATGGACACCTGTTTTGCTTCCAGTTTTTGTCTACCTAGACGGAGGGTGCTAATGTGAATATTTTGTTATCTGAAAATCTCAGTTATAAGCTGGGTTTTGCTGGCTGTGGGATTGCTGGGTGAAAGGCTATCAATAGTTTAGTAACATTTCTTACATATTCTGAGTTGTCATCTGCTATGTGTCAGGTATAAAGATAGGCACTGTGTAAACAAATACAAAAATGCAATAATGCCTGCATTGAAGGACCTAATATTCTACTGATGAAGTCACTGTACATATAGACCAAATCCTAAATAAATATAAGATGATTAAGTATAAGGTATTAGTGAGGAAGGCCACCAGCAGGTGGAGGACTGGACTTTGTGTACGAGGCTGTTTCAGCTGGGTCTTGAAGTAAGTGAGAGCTTCTATGAGGCACAGGTGAAGAGGGCATTTCCATGCTTGGCAGAAGGCCAAGAGATGAAAAGCAAAAAAAAGCCAATTTTGCTAGACCATAGAGTGTGGGAAGGGGAGTAAAATATAAGATATAATGAGGCTAGAAAAAAATAAGTTGGGACCAAGTTGTAAAGGCCTTTGAAAGTCAAATAGAGGAGCTTATCGTTTATCCAAAGGGCAATGTGGGATGGGGTCAGCTAGGTGGTGAAGTAGGTAGAGCACCAGCCCTGGAGTCAGGAGGACCTGAGTTCAAATGTGGCCTCAGACATTTACTAGCTGTGTGACCCTGGGCAAGTCATTTAATAGTCCCAACTGCATTCAAAAAAAAAAAAAAACAACCAAAGGACAAGATGGAGCTGCTAGAGTTTGAATAGGGGAGTCGTGTTCAGGTCCATTGCTTCAGGAAAATCACTTTGATAGCTATGTGGAAGATGGATTAGATTGGGGCAAGTCTTAGGGAGGGCAGTTGGAATGGGAGTAGGGAGATCAATTAGGAGGTCACTGTAGTACGGAAATAACTAGCTCCTTAACTAATCTGGTAACTGAGTAGAGAGAAGGGGCAAGAGAAATTGGTTATGGAGGTAAAAATAGCAGGATTTGGCAATTTGATCGTATGCGTGGGGTGAGAAGAGAGTGAGAATTCAAGGATATGTTCAAAGTTATGAACCTTGGAGAGTGAAAGGATAGTGGTGTCCTTGACAGAAAAGTTTGACTGGGAAAGGATTGAGAAGACTTTTCTTTCCTTATCAGTTTTATTCTTTTAAGTTTTTTTATTAAGCGATCAGCAACAAATATGAACATTTCCACCTACAATGAAAGCCAGAAAACAGGATTGTTTGTAAAATTGCGTATCTATTTTGTATAGTTTGAATTTTAAAATCTATATTAAATTTAATGGAGTTGTCTCAACACTGTCCTTTGTGTCTCCTTCTGAACTTCCTTCTCTCTTCTGTGTATTTTTTAAATGTTTCATTGATTCTCTTTCATTCTTTTTTAATATCACTCTCACTCTCTCTTATTCCACCCCAAAATAAAAACCCTTCTTTGAAACATATAAGTATGATTAAGCAAACAAATTTATGTTGTATCAATCAGGTCTGGAAAATGTATGTCTTCTTTTGGGCTTATTGCCCATCATTTCTCCACCTACACACACACACACACACGTATAGACAGAAGGCAAGCTTCATCTTTAATTTATTAGTGCTGTGACTAACCTTTGTATTCATCAGGGTTCTTTAGTGTTACAGAATTATTTTCCTTTACATGTTGTGGTAATTGTGTAAATAGTTCCCTGTCTTCTCTTCACGTCACAGTTCTCTGCATTTCCTACTAATCTTATCAGGTTTTTCTGAAACCATCCCTTTCATCATGTCTTAGGCACTTACACATTTCTGTTACACTCATCTACCATAATTTGTTAAGCCTTTCCATAATTGATGGGCACCCACTTTTTTCCCTGCTGTTTGTTAAAATCGTGTTTTTAGAAATAGTTTGGTACATATAGGTCCTTTTCTTTTTTATTTGATCTTTTTTTTAGGGTATATTCCTAGTAGTGCTATTACTGGATCAAAGGGTATGCACAGTTTAGTGATTTTTGGGTTATAGTTTCAGATTACCTTCCCCAAATGGTTAAAACAATCTTCAGCTCCACCAACAATGCCTTAGCACACCTCTCTTCCCACACAGCCCATCCAACAATTGTCATTTTCCCTTTTTGGCATCTTTTCCAATTTGATGGGTGTCAGATGGAATTTCAGAGTTATTTTAGTTTGCATTTCTTTTATTATTAATGATTTGTATCATTTTTTCATATAGTTGTTGATGGTTTGCTTTTTTCTTTTGAGAATGAATGACTAAATAAATAAAATGCTTACTATGTACAAGGCACTGTGCTAAATGTTGGGTATAGAATTAGAAAAGTGAGACAAAACTCCATGCTCTCAGGAATCTCACATTTCAGTGGGAGAGACAACACACATGGAAGGTTTCAGCTTGAAGGTCAGATGGAAAAATTTTATGGCCCTTAGATTTTAGCAGCAAGGCAGATGTTAATACCTCTTTAATATAATTTCCCCTGATAAAATTTTATCAATTTCTGATGTTGAGAATTGCTTGTTCATATCTTTTCACCATTTACCTATTGGGGAACGGCTCTTATTCTTATATATTTGAATCTATACCTTATGCATTTTAGATGTCATATCTTTATCAGAGAAGCTTGACGCCTTTTCTCCCAGGTAAATATTTCCCTTTTAATTCTAGTTGCATTGCTTCTCTGTTTTGTATAATTAGAATTGTCCATTGTTTTTCAATGTGGTCAAGATTTTTTTCCCGTATGCAGAGTTTTGAAAGCTCTTTCCTTCCATTATCCTCCAATGTGTGTGCTATTCCCTTTTATATTTAGGTCTCTTTTTTTTTTTTTCATTTAAGGCTTATTATGGTATAAGGTGTGAAATGTTGATCTAACCTTAATTTGTTCTAGGTTACTTTCCAAAATTTGTTGAAGTTTTGTTAAATGAGTCCCTATCTCTGTTCTTTCATTTTGGATCTTGCATACCTCATCTATTCTACTTATCAACTCTCATCTTTTAACTAGTTCCAAATGATTTTGATGGTTATCCCTTTGTGTAGCATAGTTTGATAAGTAGCACTACTGGGAGGTCCCCTTCTTTCCCTTGTTTCTCGTGATTTCCCTTGAGATTCTTTTTTTTTAATTTTTTTTTATTCCTTTGAGATTCTTGATCTTTTGTTTTTCCAGATGAATTTTGTTGTTATTTTGTCTGGTTTTGTAAAGTAAGCCTTTGATGCTTTGATGGTTTTGGTGCTTAATCTATAAATTTCATTTAGCTAGTATTGTCATCTTTATTATATTAGCCAAACCCAACCATGAACCACAGATTCCTTTCCAATTATTTATCTTCCTTTTTTTCTTTAAAGAATATTTAATTTTGTATAAATTTTAATTCTTGTGTGTCTTGGTAAGTGGACTTCTAGATATATGTTTTTTTCATTTTGTAAAATTTTGAATGGAATTTTTTTCTATTTGCTAAGTTTTGTTGGTAATATACAGAAAGGCTGGTTATTTTTGTGGGTGTATTTTGTAAAGTGACTTTATTGAAGATAATTATTTTCACTAAATTTTTAGTTGAATCTCTAGGGTTCTCCAAGTAGACTATCATATCTGAAAAAAAAGATAATTTTGTTTCTTCTTTACTATATAATTTCCCCTCAATTTCTTTTTCTTATGTTACTGCTATAGCTAGGGCCCTGGTAGGTAGAGTGCTGGACCTGGAGTCAGGAAGACCTGAGTTCAAATCTGGCCTCAGATAGTCACTACCTGTGTGACCCTGGCAAGTCACTTGCCTCAGTTTCCTCATCTGTAAAATGGGGATAATAGCAGTACCTTCCTCCCAGGGTTGTTGTGATGAGCTTTTGGAAAGTGCTTAGTAAATCTTAAAGCTCTCTTCTACATAAAAATGGTAGTTGTATCCCAGCAACTAATCAAGTCTCCAGATGAGAGAGTGAGCATATGGGGATATTAGAAGAGGGCCTAGGACAGAGCCTTGGGGTGTAATTGTGGGTAATGACAAGATCAAAAGTGGGTGTAGCTGAGGTAGAAGGGAAGAATAGGTCGTGGGAGTTGAGAGGTTAAAGTATTTTGTATTTGTTGGGGTGGGGAGAGAGATTGTGATTCAGGCACTTAACTCATTGAGAAAGGAGAACAGCGACCTGCTGGTAAACATTTAACATCTGTCTCTCTGGCAAAAACAAAGCATATGCAGGACACACTTTTAAATTTAATCTGCAGTATTAACTTTTTTTCTATCACTTTTCAAAGTCTAGACAGTCAACAAAGCAATAAATCAAACCCTGATTTTTAGATATCCACAGGCATCCGGCGGCACTGGGGATGGAGTCCGGAAAACAGTTCAGTTTTAGCCTCAGACACTTACTAGTTGTGTGACCTTGGGCAAGTCATTTAATGTCTCTGCCTCCATTTCCTCATCTGTGAAATGAGGATAATAATAGCGTGGTCTATCTGCCAGGGTTGTTGTGAGGATCAAATGAGGCAGCATTTGTAAAGAGGTCAGCATGGTGCCTGGTGCTAAATCAGGTACTAGATGCTGCTTCTGCTGCTGCTGCTAATGATGACGCTGCAGCTAGGTGGCACAGTGGGTAGAGTGCTGGGCCTGGTGTCAGGACTTCAGATCTGGTCCCAAGACACTTATTAGCTGTGTGACCCTAGGCAAGTCACTTAACCTCATTGGCCTCATTTTCCTTATCTGTAAAATGAACTCAAGAAGGGAATGGCAGACAACTTCAGTACCTTTGCCAAGAAAACCCCAGATGAGGTCACAGAGTCAGACATGACTGAAATGATGAACTACAACAGCAACAACACAACACAACACAACAACAATAATAATTTGAGCCGGCTCTCACACACCCCTGAGTGACAGTATTCTGGCGATTGGGAGATACCAATACCAGCCACCAGGATCAGAATTGGGAGAAAAATTTGGATAGAGTTGATAGCCTAGTGGATAGAGCACCTTGCCTGGAGTCAGGAAGACCTGAGTTCAAATCCAGCCTCAGACACTTCCTGGCTGTGTGACCCTGGGCAACTCACTTAACCCCGTTTGCCTCAGTTTCCTCATCTGTAAAATGAGCTGGAGAAGGAAACGGCAAACTCCTTCATTAGGAATCATGACTGAAAAACGAGTGAACAACAGGAAAACCTCGGGAGGAATGACAGTGATGAGTGATGGGAGTAGGGAGAGAGCCTGGAAGTGACAAAGGGAATATTCTTATATATATCTTGCAGCCAGTGAGTGTGAGAGAAGATAAAACCAATAATGAAAAAATAACAGCCAGGGCTGCTGTGTCATCTGGGGAAGCCAGGTCTCTGAGTGTCAGAGGATGGGGGAGCAGGAGAAGAAGAGGTCTAAGCTGAGGGAAGTTTGTCAGCTATGGAGGAGTTCCAGAGGGACACAGTGGAAGGCACGAGCAGTTTGGAGTGGGGTAATGGGATGTGTGGGCTCGAGAAAGGGGGGAATGAAAGGCTGCGCAGTAGGAGGTGGAGAGGAGGGAAGATGATTCAGTATCACTGAGGCTGGGAGAGTGAGAAGGGGTGGGTGTTTGCTACCCATTGAGGAAATGAGTCCAGCATAAGGGAAGAGACTGGAAGAATTGGGAGTACTTTTGAATGAAAGGGTAGATTCATTTTGAGTCCAGAGTTGAATCCCTGGTGTTTTAATTGCCCAAGAATCTTCCATTTCCTTTTCATGCTTCTTCTTAATCACACAGTACAAATGGGAAAGTATGAATTGAATGGCAGTACTGTATGCAGAAGGAGGATGTCTGAGGATATGCACCCGCAGGGTTTTTAATCTACTTCAGAGATTCTTGTGGCTTTCCTTCCTTCTCTTAACCTGTGGTTATGACTAGAATACACTCCTGACAGCACTGCACTGATTTGGACCTTCAGTGTTTACATCCAAGCCTTGTTATTGCCAGTATGGTAAAAAAAAATCATAAATGCATCTGGGAAACATAGACGTACCAATTCACTTACTTAGTTCTGTAATATTAACTAATTATCAGCAGGTTGTTATGTTTAGTTTTAAGGTAAAGAAAAGCCCAGCAGACTACAACTGAAGAATTCACTTATCCTTCTAGAAGGATTGACAAAGCCTAATTCTCTGAAACCCATTTCTGTAGGGATTTACCTCTCTATTCTAAAAGGTACCAGAAACACTTAAAGTAAGACTTGGCCTTTATTTCATCTTGATGTCTGATTTAATACTACCTGAAAGAATGCCTTGTGGGAGGTGGGCCTGCAATAATTTTTTGGGTTCTGTATCTTTTGTAAGAAGCTCCCAGAGTCGGGGCGGCTAGGTGTAACAGTGAATAGAGCACCGACCTTGGAGTCAGGAGGACCTGAGTTCAAATCTGGCCTCAGACACTTAACACAAAAACTAGCCATGTGGCCTTGGGCAAGTCACTTAACCCCAACTGCCCTGCAAAAAAAAAGAAGCTCCTAGAGTGTGGGTCCCATTATGATTCAGCCCTATGCCTGGTGTGGCAGACGACATATAGGAGGTATTTTAAAATGTTGAAAATCCTTCATCATAGTAAAAGACAAGTCAGTTATAGCATTTTGTGTCCTCAAAATCCTTTCTTGGCAAGCCAAGTTTTTTTGTGTACATCAAACTAGCACCAACATACTTGACTTCCAAAAAATTATTTTCTGATAAAGCTTAACTATAAGCTGCAAAGGATCTGAGATGTTGATCTTTTGCATTCTTGAATATTTGGTTTGAAATGAGTGATATTTTTCTGCTTTATTTTTTTTATTATCTACTACCTCTCCCTCTCTAGAGTACACTATACTAAAAGTATTATCCTTGCCTCAAAATTTTAGTTTCCTTTGGCTTCAGATAAAAAAAAAGGCTTAGACCTTAGTTTAAAAAATGATACATATTTCATGTACTCTCTAACTGAGTGGTGTAAAGGTCTTAAAAATTTAATAAACATTCTATGGGCACATTGAAAGAAATAGAGATCATAAGCTGATTGTTTTTGATGAGCTAATTATAGTGCTGTGGTGTTCGGACTCTTATATTCAATGACATAACCAGTCCTCATTCCTGTGGGATCACTGAGAAAGTCTTTTAGACTGAAATGTTATGTAGTTTTTAATTCAGTCTGTGTTGATCACACAGTGCAGTATGAGGCCATATGGACAATACAATGGAAGCAGAAGACATTGGCTCTTGCTCTTAATCTTACAGTTTAGTTGGAAATAATGCTTAAAGTGACTAGGGAATAATATTAGTAAAAATAGCTAACATTTATATTAGAACTTTAAGGTTTATAAAGTGCTATATACATATTATCACTCTTAGTCCTTACAAGCTGGGGGTGGTAAATAATATAGATATAATTTGTGTAATTTCAGTTGTTGCAATTGTATATTCGACTGATCATGACCCCGATTTGAGGTTTTCTTGGCAAAAGATACTAGAGTGGTATGATTATTCCTATTTGAATTTTATAGATGAGAAAACTGAGTCTAGGAGAGGTTGGGTGACTTGCTCATTGCCCTACAGCTAGTAGGTCTCACAGGTGGGATGTCTCTTCCAATTCCAATTCAGCATTAAAAATGGAATTTTTTTGTTTGTACCGGACCTGTTATTTCACCAGTGCTTGGAAATTTCCCTACCAGCTCAGATCAGCTCTTGCCCTGAAACATGTAATCTTTTTAAAAATTATTATTAATTTATTTTTAACGTTCTTTCCTTTTTAAATTTTGAGTTCCAAATTCTCTCCCTCCCTTCTCCCCCACCTACTAAGAAGGCAAGCAATAGGGTGTCAATTATACGTGTGAAATTCTGCAAAACATTTATTTCCATATTTGCCAGACTTTTTTTTTTTTTTTGCTTTTTGGAGGGAAGTTGGGGTTAAGTGACAGATTTTTTGTAAGTGCAAGGAAAATCAAAAGAGAAAATTAGACTTGAGTTTTCACTCAGAGTTCATCAGTTCTTTCTCCGGAGGTGGCTAGCATTTTTTTTGTCATGAATCCTTTGGGATTGCCTTAGATCATTGCATTGATCAGAATAGCCGAGTCTTTTGCAGTTGATCGTCGTTGTGATATTGCTGTGCTTTCTCGCTTCTTCTCACGTCACTTTCCATCAGTTCATAGAGGTCTTGTGTATTTTTCTGAAACCATTCCTCTCCTTTCTTTATAGCACAATAGTACTTCATCACAGTCATGTGACAACTTGTTTAGCCTTTCCTCATTTGATGCGCATCCCCTCAATTTCCAGTTCTTTGCCACCACAAAAAAAGAACGGCTATAAATTTTTTTGTATGTAAAGGTCCTTTTTCCTTTCCTTTGATCTCCTTTGATACAGACCTAGCAGTGGTATTGCTGGGTCAGAGGATGTGTATAGTATGTACAGTTTTAAAGGGCTTAGTTCTAAATTATTGTCCAGAATGGTTGGACCAGTTCACTACTCTACCAGCAATTTATTAGCATACCTATTTTTCCCTCATCCCCTCCAGCATTGTGTTTGAGTCCAGTTAGCATTTTTCTTTGAGGCTTTGTTTGTAGCTATTTTCACATTGTTGTCTTCTGAGTTTTTGTCTTAATCTTTCCATTGTAGTAGCTTTTTATGGTCACTTTTTTTGTTTTCTCATTTTTGCAGCTTATTTTTCAGCTTTGAACTTCATGTTCAAGGGGCTCTGCTCATCTGTGAGTAGGGAGGCACTGTCCCAAGCTTCAGCTTTTTTTTGTGCTGTTGTTTTCAGAGCTAGTTCTGGGGAGTCTGCCGGTTTTTGGTGCTTCCAGGGCAGTGTGATCCTGGGAGAGGTGTGATCACTGCTCTCCTGATCCGGGCTCTGGTCTTTACCAAGGATGCATCCCTGATCCTCTAGATTTGTCCATGCTAATGCTTCTCTTTGCTTTGGCCCTGTGACCTTGTGATTGATCACCAGTGCTGCTCTCTATTCTGGAACTGTGACCCAGAGCTGCTTATGGGCAGTAGAGTGCCAATGAGTGCCGCCTGAATCCAGTGCCAGCAAAGGGTCCTCTGTAATCTTCTGACCCTTTTACGTTGTCGGGGCTGAGAGCTCTTGGAGCTGTGGCTGCTGTAGTAGTTGGCGTCTTTGCCCATCTGGGCTCTAGACAGCCCTCCCCCAGGCCTCCAGCCCATTGTTACAGACATCTCCTGCCTGCCTCTCAAGTCTTTTTTAGACTGGAAAAATATCTCACTATGACTTCTTGTCGGCTCTGCTGCTCCAAAATATGTTTTGAGGCATTGTTTTAAAGTTCTCTAGAGAGGAATGTTAGGAGAGTTCTGCCGGCTGGCTCTGCCTGAAGCATGCTGCCTGTAACACTGAGAGATTCAACAACTCCAAGGTAGGATTTGAACCCAGGTTTTCCTGACTCCAAGTCACATTCCCTCGGGTGGTTGTCCTTCATTCTCAAAGAGACCAAAATGACATCACTACGCTAGGGTCAGATGACATTAAGTCCAACCGTGAGTGATGAGACTAGTGCAAGCTCAGAATGTTACACCACCGGTCAGGCACAGACAGTCCATGTGAATACTTGGGCATCTCACGTTTCTTTTGAGTTTCAGTTCTGCTTGGCACCTTCTCCGATGTGGGCATGCCATGCTGGATAAGCCTTTGCTGCCGTCTCCCATGTTACACAATCAGTTCCAGAGTTCTTCAGAGAGACCCTGAGAGTGTCCTTGTATCGCTTCTTCTGACCACCATGTCAGTGTTTGCCACAAGCACTCACGGCAAGGCCAGGCCAGGCTAGTGTCCTTTATAGTACATGACAATGATGCAGTAAAAACAGGAACTGTAAAGCATTCCTTCTATAAATCTGGGCTGTACTCTCCCACAGATACAATGTTTATGGGAAGACAGGGTAGGCACAGAGTATGGATGTGGCCAAGTCAACTCACCAGTCCTGGTTCCGCAAGACCTGGAAGTGTTTTCTTTCTTCGTTGAGCCCTCTGCTGCCAGTTTCTTTTTAGACTTGGCATATTTGCTGAATGAATTCCCCGGCCTTACTCCTCAGTGGGTGTCCCTGTTTTAAAAAATTGCATGAATTTGTCAAACATATTTAAAAGAAAACTGGCATATCAGTGTTTGGTAAGAAAATTTTAAAAATTTAAGCTGTTACCTCCAGAATAAAATCTTAAATCCTCTGATGTTCAAAGCCATTCATAACTGAGCCCACTCCTGCCTTTCCGGTCTTTTTACCCCTTACTCTCCAACACATATTCTTTGATTTAGTAGCACTGGCCTCCTGACTATTCCATCTCTCAGCTTTGGGCATTTCTTCTAGTTGTCTCCCATGCCTGGAATGCCTTCCCTCCTCATCTCTGCCTACTGGCTTCACTGACTTCCTTCAGGCCCCAACTAAAATCCCACTTTCTCCCAGAAACCTTTTCTGTACCTCTTCCCACTATTATTTCCAATTTATCCCATATATAGCTTGTTTCTACACAGCTGTTTGCATATTGTCTCCCTCATGAGCTCCTTGAGAACAGGCACTGTCTTTTGCCTTTATTTGTATTGCTAGCACTTAGCATGGTGCTGGCATATAATACGAGCTTAATAAATGTTTATTGACTAGCTGATTGATTGATACTCCCTTAGGGAATATATTGGATGAAGCTGTGAAATTTCTCTACCTAGAGACAGTTAAGTGGCACAGTGGGCTGCATCTAGAGTCAGAAAGACCTGATTTAAAATTTGGCCTCAGATATTTGCTAGCTATATAACCCTGAGCAAATAATTTAATCTCTGTCTGCCTCAGTTTCCTCATCTGTAAAATAGGGATAATAATAGCACCTGCCTCCCAAGGTTGTTGTAAATCGAATTTGTAAAAGCACACAGTAGGTGCTTAATAAATGTTTATTTCCTTTCCCTCCTTCTTTGCATCAGCTCTGCTTTCCCATCTGCTAATAGGGAGAAACCAGCTTGCCAGATGTGCTCTCCTGTGGTGATAGAAACATGATATTTAAAATTTCTCTAAGCAGTCATTCTCATCCCAGCTAGCATTTTCAGTTTTTCTGATTACATTGTCAACACATTATATATAAAAAATGCTTCAGTGAGAGCTAACCCTTTCCTCCCTGTTGAATGGATTCTGTCTTTTACCTTTATCTGTTGTCTGCCTTTCATGGTGATCTCTAAATTGTACCCTAGAACCCAGGTTCTTAACCTGGTTTTCATGAACTTTAAAAAAATATATTTTGACAAAATTACAATATAATTCACTTTTTTCATAATCCTTGTGCAGTATTTTAATTTATTCATTTAAAAATGTTAATGTTGGCTTCACCAGAACACCAGAGGGGTAGAAAGGCGAGGAACTGGTCTCTAACCAGAAGAATGTTGCACACAGTAACAACAGTGATGATCTGCTGTGAAAGACTTGGCTTCTCTGAGTAAGACAGTGATCCAAGACAACTCCAAAGGACTCATGACGAAAAATGCTGTCTGCCTCAGAGAGACCGGTGAACTCTGAGTATAGAGTGAAGCATAGATTTTTAAAAATTTATTGTACTTTAATTTTTTATTTGGTATCATGGCTGATACAGAAATATGTTTCTCATGACATCGCATATATAATGGGTATCACACTGCTTGCTTTCTCAAGAGGTGGGAAAGAGATTGCAGGGAGAGAGAGAATTTGGACTCTTAAAAAAAGAATGTTAGAAAATTAACAAACAGTAAGAAAAATGAATCTGAAAAAGAGAACCCCTTTCGTAGAACATTGTTTTTTCTGAAGATTTAAACCAGTTTTATTTGTTAGTTACAGCTATGATAAACCCTTACAAGGGTTGCTGTGAGGATCAAATATATGAAAATGCTTTGCAAACCTTCAAGTACTATATAAATTCTAATTATTAGTATTATTATTTGTTTGTCCAGACCTGGATTTTATCTGTATAGGGAGTTCAGTGGTGAGAAAAAATCCTCCTACCAATGCAAATCAGCAAATGGTCTGCAGCTTATAGTCTTTTTTAACTTTTTTAATTTTTAAAAATTAAAAAAAATTTTTTTTAATGCAGTTTATATTCTTGGAGAGCTGCTGGAAGCACTAAGAAGTTAAACAACTTTACAAGGGTCACACAGTCAGTATGTATTAGAGGTAGGAGCAGAACCTAGGTCTTCCTAATTCTAAAGCTGCCTTCCTTTCCTCTCCATCACATTGCTTCTGTTCAACCTCGCTTTTAGAATAAATATCAACATTTGTCAGTCAATCACTAAGTATTTATTTTCATTTTTTTGGAGGGGGTAAGGCAAGGCAGCTGGGGTTAGGTGACTTGCCCAAGGTCACACAGTAAGTGTGTCATGTGTCTGAGGCCGTATTTGAACAAAGGTCCTCCTGACGCCAAGGCCGGGGCTCTATTCACTGTGCCACCGAGCCGCCCCAATAAGCATTTATTGAATGATTACTGTGCCTTGTGCTCCTCCCTTGTAGAGAGATAAATACAGTCTAGATCAGCTTATCAGCCTTATCTGAAAATGTACTTATTTTGCACCCATAGTCTCCCACTTCTCTGTCTTTTCTTTCTTTTCTACACTTTCATTCGTCAGCTTTTACGGGTTTAGTTATGCTTTCTATGCAGAGGACTTGCATACATGCGTGCACACACATGAAAGAAACAGACAAGCGTACATGTGTACATGCAGCCTCTTTTTTTTAAATGCCAGTCCTCTATCACCATCTACCTATTGGGCCATTGAAATGAAGTATCCTACTGGCTTATCAAAGTCAGCATGTCCAAAACAGAATTGATTCTATTCTCCTCCTCCTCCTCTCAGCACACTCATCCCTTTTCCAAGCCTCCCTGGTACCTTTGATGGCATCGTCATACCATCCCAGGGACCCAGGCTTGCACTCTCAGTGCCATCTTCCACTGCTCTCGCTCATTCACTGCATGTTTCTGCACCATTCTGCGCCATCTCATCACTTCTGTCAGCGTAGGTCCCCTTCTCTCCGCTCACACAGCTTCTACCCTGGGTCAGGTTCTCACCACCTCGTCACATCTTTCCCTGTTCCAATTCTTTCCCCACACAGCTGTCAAAATGATTTTCCTATAGTGTTCGTCTAACGTGTTGCTGCTCCCCAATACCCTCAGTATACTCCCGTGATTTCCTGTTGACTCTAGAATAAGACATAAACTGTTTTAGGCTTTTAGTAAAGCTATTTACAACCTGGCCCCACCCCTACTTTTTATCCTCATTATAGAACTCCCCTTCCCACCTTCTGGGCAGCCAGATGGCACAGTGGTTAGAATGCTGGGCCTGGAGTCAGGAAGGATTCATCTTCCTGAGTTCAAATTTGGCTTCAAATACTTATTAGCTGTGCCACCCTGGGCAAGTCACTTAACCCTTTTTTGCCTTAGTTTCCTTATCTGTAAAACAAGCTAATGGCAAACCACTGCAGTATCTTTGCCAAGAAAACCCCAAATGAGGTCACAAAGTGTCGGACACAACTGAAAACGACTGTACGTCAACAAATCCCACATTCTACAGTCTAGCCAAACTGGCTTTCTTGGCTGTTTCTCATATAAAATAGCTGAAATTTAAATAGTATTTACTATGTGCCAGAAATTATCCTAAGCCCTTTTCAATGAATAATACTAACTAATGATAGCTAACATTTATATAGTGCTTACTGTTTGTAAGCCCTTTACAATTATTATCTCATTTGATCCTCACAATAGCCCTGGGAGGTAAATAGCAGTAAAGTGACTTACCCAGGATTACACAGTAAGTGTTAGAAGCCAGATTTGAACTCAGGTCTTCCTGACTCTAGGCCCAACCTTCTATTCACTGTGTCACCTAACTGCCCCCATGCCCAAATAGCACTAATCGCTCTTCCATATCCCATCTGTACCTTTGCATTAGCTGTTCCTTATATCTAGAATTCACTCCCTCCCCTCTTTACCTCCACCTCATAAAATCTCTTTCATCCATTAAGACCCAGCTTAAGCTTGCTTCCCATGTGAGGCCTTTTCTGATCCTTGCAACTACTACTGTCCTGCCTCCTTCGACTTCCTTTTACTTATATATCTATACTTGTGTTTCTCTCCCCAGCTCCCCAGCCTGATGGAACCCTAGGGCCTAACACTGTGCCTGGCACAGAGTTGCTTTAGAAATGCTATTCCTTGGAGACAGGAGACATCTTTCACCATCAGCCCTTTGGTAGCGTGATTGGTTACTGCTTTGACCAGAATTATGAAGCTGAACTTTGCTTTTTAGTTACTAATAGATGTAGTTCTTGTAGGGCAGTTCATTGATTGGTGCTATTACCATTCTTGGAAGAGAGGCAGAGGCATTAGATGTTCTTAATTGAAGGTTCAGTTTTATTTGAGCATTCTCAGCTTACTGCTTTTTGGAGGGGTAATTGAGGTTAAGTGACTTGCCCAAGGTCACACAGCTAGTGTTAAGTGTCTGAGGCCAGATTTGAACTCAAGTCCTCCTAACTCCAGGGCCAGTGCTCTATGCACTGTGCTGCCTAGCTGCTCCTTTACTGCTTTTTTCAAAAGTATATACCTGTGTGAGATGAGTGAAAGTATTCTCATAAAATGGAGACAGTCATCAAACTTGAGCTAGGTCCTAGACCTCCCCAAAACCTAAGTTTCGTTTTCTTGTAAATCACCTGATTTGAAATCAGGTGGTATGCCCCTTCCCCTTTGCTTTTTCCTGTAAGGGGTTCTTATGACAGCCCCCTTCTGCTAAATATGCATAATTATAGCTATAAGGCTTTGTATTGGGTAAAGAGGGACTTTCCGGTTTCTAATATAGACTGTGAGGCTATACAGTCCCACCAATGGATTGATGGTCTAGCTGTAGGAGGAGGGTAGTGGGAGGGGGATTTCAGGGTTTTTGGGGTATTTCCTAGAATTGTTTGTGTAAGGGTATATAAATGCTTTCTTGACTCTTGCTGGGTGCCTCCCTATACCAGGCTTGTCTGGAGTAGGTGATGCCCAACTCTTGTGAGACTTGTCTTTAGAATAAAAAGCTTCTGTTTCTACCTGGAGAAACCTCTGAGTTTATTTGGGTAAGGGTCTGTGGGATCTTTATCCCACACATATCTATAGAGGATTTTTAAATTTCACAAGAATTGTAAAGGAACTCAAAGCAATAGTGAGACACTGAAATTTTTAAAGTAGACTAAGAAGAATATTTATTTCATTAAAAAAAATCCCCAGGAGTTTTTGAGCTTCTCTTCCACACAGCCATAGGCTAAGCATTTTATAAAAATCATTTGCCACATGTCACAGTTGGGCTAAAAGGGATATTTTGGGTCCAATATGAGGGTTCAATTCAAAACAAATAAGCAGAAAACATTATTTCAGAGGCTTTTCCCCTCCCCCTTTTGATTAAAGGTACATGATCAAAACTACCCTCTCCTTTCTTTACTCTCTTTTCTCATCATAATGGTATCAGGGAAAATCATTGGATAAATTTGTCTCCAAAATAGCTGTAAGTAAACAGAACAGTGGTCCATTTATTCAGACAATCTGTCTCTGGCTGTGATGAGACAGATTGCACTAATACGCTATAAAACAGTACCCACAACATTATTACTTTCTGATTCTTTCATGTAGCAACCCATCACTAGAAGCTGAAATTTAAGGATTGTAACATATAACAACAACAAAAAAACAATCTCTTAGTTGTTTCCCCAAGTAAAGTTCCATTTACTTCCATAAGTTTTAAATTTTCTCCCTCTCCCTCCCCAAGACAGCTTGCAGTCTGATATGGGCTGTACATATACATTTTCACATTAGTCATGTTGCATAGAAGAATGATAGCGAATGGGAGTAACCATGAGAAAGAGAAAAAAGAGAAAGAAAATAGTCTGCTTCATTCTGCATTCTGACTCTATAGTTATTTCTCTAGATGTGGCTGGCATTTTCCATTGTGTGTCCTTTGGAGTTGTTTTAGGTCCTTGCATTGCTGAGAAGGGCTAACTCTGTCAAAACCAGTCCTCTGAAATAAAGGTTTTTTTTAAAAGCTTTTAAAAAAGATTTGCTAATCATGCCATACAAAATAAGACAGTGGTGGAAACTGCTTAACAGAATAGACAGAGAACTCCACTGGTCCCTACTGAAGAAACTGTTACTTTGGGAGATTCCTCTGTGGACATCTATGGAATGCCATGAATTAGAATCACACAGAATGAGAAGGAATGGGTGGGTCGTGATCCACATGACAGAGTACTCACCCCAAATAAGGAGAATGAAGAATCATGAAACATGCCACAATTTAGGTTGTAGAGTTTGGAGGTTATGGAACCAGAGGGCCTTACAGGAGTTCAGAGTGCAATCCCATCGCTATGGTTCTTAAGGAGCTTGAAGGGGAAGGGACAAGATTAACTATCACTTTGCTATGTTCTTGGGGTCAGTCAGAATCTAGCTAAGCCCATCAGGTTCAGCACCACATTGGATAAATTCAGATCTTGTCCCAAAGTTAGGAGCTGGTCAGGAAACTTAGTGTCAGTAAATGCCTCGAGGAATTCCTTAGTATGAGGAGTGAGGTGAACTTGATCTGAAGGCCATGACAATTCAGGTCAAGTGGTCAAGCCTAAAGTTCTTCCGAGAAATGCGAGAGCAGAGTCCTGCTGCCTGTCTGTTTTTTGGGCTTGCCTCCGTGCTCTGCAGCAGCTCTTCTGCTCTGACAACACTGGTGCCTTGTTTCATCACTTGAAGTACTACCTAGAAAACTGGTTTTGCTAAAATGTATTCAGTAAAATGGTGGCTGTCTCCTTGCTGGAGAGTAAAAACTTTAAGTTAGGGTTTAACATTTGCTGAAATGTGTTCTCTTTTTGTTTCAGATCATCCTTATTTTGTTGCTGTCCAGTTCCATCCTGAATTTTCTTCTAGGCCAATGAAGCCTTCTCCTCCATACCTGGGTCTGTTGCTTGCAGCCACTGGTACACTCAGTGCCTATCTGCAACAAGGCTGCAAACTGTCCCCAAGGTAATTTTTTTAGTGTTTACCACAGTGATACAATTGCTGTTTAATTTCTAGAGCTTTCTCCACCTAACTAATACATAATAGGGCAGTCAGTAAAGACTTGAATTTTTCTTTAGTGGAAGTTACTGTTATTAATAAATTAAAGTTTTCTTTAAAGCCCCATCATGGCACAGAGGTGATTATATATATTTTTTCTTTCATATTTCTGTATTAGCTGTGTTGCAAAAAATAAAAATAAAGACTACATTCTTTTTTTTTTTAAGCAGTTGGAATTAAGTAACTTGCCCAAGGTTACACGGCCAGGGTTTTTTGTAGGTATTAAGTATCTGAGGCTGGAACCGATCCTGGGTCCTCCCAACTCTGGGGCCGGCGCTCTTACTCACTGCGTCACCTAGCCGCCCCTAAAGACTACACTCTTGAAGGCCATGACTAGCACACAAGTTCTGACAGGTTCTCACAAGATGGAAAAAGATGGAGTGCAAACTTGAATAGACTGTATATTAATTTGAGGACCAGCCTAGTTAAATATGGAGAGAGGCTCAACAACTCACAGAGCCCTTTTAAAAATGTGTGTGTATGTTATTTGTAGCTCTAGGTGGTGCTTTATATATAGCACATAAGAAATATTTGCTAAATAAATATCAGGATATGTCTAGTCAGTAGCAGATGGATCATAGTCTGTGTTGGTTATGCCCACATTAGCAAAATGAAAGGTCCCTGAAGTATTACTACCATAGTATTTGTAGTTTTTAACAGATTGATATTTAGACTCATCATTATGAAGTTATTTTCTTCTTCAAAATGACAAAAGGTGGAAATAGTCAATGTTCCACATTATTGGTTGTGGAAAGACAGGAGCATTAATGCTTGGTTGTGGAGCTGTGAATCAGTACAACCATTCTGGAAAGCAATATGCATATAAAGAGACTAAAATGTCCAGGCCCTTTGACCAAGAGATTCCCCTGGTGGGCTCTCACAAAGGCTACATACACACCCAGATATTCATAACCACCCTTTTTTGTGGTCACCAAGAATTGGGCACTATGCATATGACTGACAAGCTATGGTGGTTGATGACAAATGGGAACAGAGAGCACATAGAACTCATTTTGCTTTGGTTTTCCTTGCCAAAGGGATTGATTTTGGGACTGGAAGGGACAAATTATGGTTGAGACCCATAATAATGAATGATGGCATGCTTATCTAATTTGCAAATGACATCAACCTGGGAGGGACCATTAATACTTTGGATTCCAGAGTCAGGATCCAAAAAGACCTTGACAGGCTATAACACTGGGCAAAATCTCATTAGTTGAATATAATGGATTATTGTGCTATGAGAAGTGATGAATGTGATTAATAAAGAAAACGATGGGAAGACTTAGGAACTGATGTAAAATGAAGTGGACAGAGCCAAGAAAACATTATACGCAATGGCTACAACACTATAAATGAAAATCATTTGCCTCTTGTTCGTCATAATTTAAGAATGAAAGGAAAGAAAGGACCCATCTCTAAACCAACCTTTTCTGGGCACGTGTCATTGCAGAGCCCTTGTATTCTGTCCCTCGTTTTCTTTGAAAATGCTGTATCAGCATTGGATCATTTCACTGCTTACGAAGTAAGGCAATGGCTCATCTTTGAGATAACTTGAAATAGGTAGGACATTGACTGAGAGACGTGGATGGCAACGCTCACAGCATCGCAGCTTCAGAAGTAGGAGGAGATTCTGTGCCCTAGTCCAAGACCTGAAATAGAATTCCTCCTAGGACATAGTCAGTCAGTGCTTATGAAACTTTTGCTTGAAGGGAAGCCCTTCCCTAATCCTAAGGCGGAGCATCCATATTTGGGTAGCTCTGCCAGTTAGGAAGGTTTGGTTTTGTTTTTACTGTTGTCAAGTCTAGATTTATCCCTTTGTTACTCCTGCCTACGGCTCTTAGTTCTACTATCTGGGTCAAACATAACCCCCCTTCCATGTAATGGTCCACATACTTGAAGACAGCTATCATATCTTCCTGGAGTGTTCTCTAGGTAAAACATTATGAATTCTTTCTTTTTTTGCTTTTTGGAGGAGGGAAGGCAGGACAATTGGGGTAAAGTGACTTACCCAAGGTCACATGGCTAGTAAGTGTTAAGTGTCTGAGGCCAGATCCGAACTCAGGTCCTCCTGACTCCAGGGCTGGTGCTTTATTCACTGTGTCACCTAGCCACCCCTGAATTCTTTTTTTTTTTTTTAAAGCAATTGGGGTTAAGTAACTTGCTCAAGGTTACACGGCTAGTTATTTTTTTGTGTGGGAGCCAAATATCTGAGGCTGGAACCGATCCTGGGTCTCCCGACACCGGGGCCGGCGCTCTTACTCACTGCACCACCTGGCTACCCCACCATCCCTGAATTCTTCCAACTGATCCTCACATGGTCTGAATTCAAGGCTCCGTCCTCAGGACACTTTCCAGCTTGTCAGTGCCCTTTCTAACATGTGATGTCCACAGCTAAGCACAGCATTTCACAGGTGGTCTCACCAGAGCAGAGCACAGCAGAATTATCATCTTGTTCCTTCACGATGGGCCTCAGTGAATTCAGCTTTACCATGCTGCACACTCACATTAAACTTGTGATCTACTAAAATCCTTAGAACCTTTTTCAGATGAGCTATTGTCTGTGCCTCACTTCTCTTATGCTTGTAATTTTTTAAGCCCAGTGTAAGACTTTGAATTTATTCCTATTAAAATTCAGCTCATTAGATTTTGCCCAGTGTTATAGCCTGTCAGGATCTTTGGATCCTGACTCTGGAATCCAAAGTGTTAATGGTCCCTCCCAGGTTGATGTCATTTGCAAATTGGATGAGCATGTCATTATTCATTATTATGGGTATTAACTCCCTATTTATCCCTTCCAGTCCTCAGATCAATCTGTTTGGCAAGGAGAACAGAAGCAAAATTAGTTTCACCTGCTTTCTGGAGCTTCATCATCTTACCATTCCAGACAGCAGTTTCACCCCTTCTTTGAATCTCCTCTTCACCCTATTTTTACTTTTTAAAAAGTCCCAGTTGTTATCTTTAGCTCTCCTCACCAGACTCTCAGATTAATGACATCCTAAGGTTTTAGTATTCTTGACACTGTTCTTACAGGACCATGCTTATAATACATGCACAACAGATGTAACAAAAATATGTGTGTATGTGTATATAATATATATACTATACATATACACGTATATATAATTAAAAGCATATTAATTATATAGCATATAATTAATATGCTATATACTATATAAGCATATACTATTAATAGCAATTGTTCATTAATAATTTAAGAATACAATATGATACAATATATGGTATGATATGATGTTACCTATGTCGTAGAGTTGTGAGGATGAAGTCATTTGCGGTCCTTAAAATGCTATATAAATGTTAGCTGTGATGATGATGCCACACGTGCCATCTTTTGTTATCTGTCCATGCTTTGATCTCCTGTAGATGTCAATTTATGATCTAAGTTGGTTGATGTTTTTTGTGCATTCCCTTTAGTCTCTTTAGACAACTCTCCTTTTGCATCAAAATTGTTTCTATTTCCTTAGAATTTCATTTCTGAGAGCTTGCCATCCCCCTGGTTTGGAATTCTGTAACAGGATTTTCGTTCATGAGATTTTTTGTGTTTTTCCTTTGAATTTTATTGCTTTCCTAAAACCTAGGGAATGTGTCAGACTGTTCTCAGCTTTCTCCTTTGCTATCAAAAACTGAAGGAGAAAGTGGTCACTTTCCTCATCACTTTCACTCCAACAACCCGTTCCTCTCTATGAGAGGTGGGAATCAGATCAAGAATAAAATGTTCCCTTGTTGCTTCCTCTACCTTTTGAGGGAAGATTATCTCAAAGGAAAGTCAGGAAATTACTAACTGCCCTGCTTCCGACAGCATGAAAGCTTGAGCAGGTACCGGATAACTGAAGTCTTCTTTCACGGTTGTGCTGTGCTCCTGGGGCAGGTTTGTGACCTGTTTCCCAGACTCCTTCTCCTTCTTTTGTCCAAGTGGTCTGTAGTACACTCTGCTGACGATGTCACCTCTGTGTCTAGCCCTGGTGATCTTCAAAACACTCTTCTTCACTTGAGTTTATCTTCTAAATATAAAATGCCACTTCCCCCCTCGCTCACTATTACCTATCCTGTTTCTTTTGAGTGAGGTATACCCTTTCAGAGCCGTATTCTAATCCAGTGTAACAAGCATGGCACTATGCTGGAAACTGGGGACCCAAAACAGTCCCTGGCCTCAGGGAGCTTACATTATTCAGGGACGGTAGGTCTCATTCTAGGAAGCTTCAGTGTTGTCATTGAGGTTACATTTAGTCTGCAGTATTAGGCTCTCTGTTTCTTTTCTTTTTTTTTGCTTTTTGGAGGGGCAGCCGGGGTTAAGTGACTTGCCCAAGGTCACACGGCTAGTAAGTGTTAAGTGTCTGAGGCTGATTTTGAACTCAGGTCCTCCTGACTCCAGGGCCAATGCTCTATTCACTGTGCCACCTAGCTGCCCCTAGGCTCTCTATTTCATCTTGTTTGTTAACTCTTCACTGCTGGGGGAAGGAGGGATAGAAAGTAGAATCTATATAGTGCCCACTTTGTTTCAGATATTATGCTAAATGATTTTTATAAATGTCTCATTTGATCCTTACCACAACCTTGGGAAGTAGGTGCTATTATCATCCCTATTTTACAGTTGAGGAAACTGAGGCAAACAGAGGTTATGTGACTTGGCCAGGATCACACAGCTAGGTAAGTGTCTGAGGCTTGATTTGAACTTAGGTCTTCCTCACACCAGACTCAGCTTGGCCCACAAACGGTCCCCTAAAAGGAGTTAAAGGATGTTGGTTGCATATTCTCTGGCTCATACCCAGATGGTTGATTATAATACCTAGCCTTTATATAACACTTTAAAGTGTGCAAGGTACTTCACAAAATGCCATGTTATCCTCACAGCAACCCTAAAAGGGAGATGCTATTTCAGGCTTATACAAACAAAAGGGGCTTTTCACTTTAAATAAATAAAAAGCCTTTTCGCTTTCTCCCTTCCTTAACTGTCATCATATGTTTTACATGTTACATATTACCTGACTCATATGTGGTGTGAATTATACAGAGCAAACCATTTCCTCATTTAAGAAATTGAGAATAGCACTGACCCTGGAGTCAGGAGGACCTGAGTTCAAATCTGACCTCAGACACTTGATACGTACTAGCTGTGTGACCTTGGGCAAATCACTGAATCCCAGTTGCCTTGCCTTCCCTCCTGAAACAAAAATTGAGAAGTGGTCCCAGTTTTAGAGATCATAATTTACTTTTATTTAGTACTTCTTAAAAAAAAACCCAACACTTTTCTCATAAAAACCCTATTGGAATAGGTAGGGAAGGCATTATTCCTATATCCCAGAGGAGCTGTCCTGACTCCTGGGCTCCTGTGACCCCTGGTGAGAGTTTTGTAGGATTGTGTTTGCTGAGAGCACAGTGGCTTCAGCAGCAGACTGGGAGTTAAGACCTGGCTCTGCTGTTGATCCCACACTGTTTGACCCTGCATACCTCATGTTCTCTGTGTAGAACGAGCTGAGGGGACTAACTGGCTTCGTGGAGCAGTCAAAAATCTGGTCATTTGCAATACAAAGTCATGTAGAGATGTTAAGTCTTATGTGGGTGTGGTGGTTGTCTGCCTCTGTGAGGTTTCTCTCACAGACAGGGAGGGGAAACCTCACAGTCTCTGCTCAAGCCGCAGGACAACTTCCCAGAAAACCACTTGCTTGCTGATGCCCCTCATATGCTCGTGGGGGCACTAGGCAAGCAAATGACTCCTAGAGCTCAGCTCAAAACTCTGGGGTTCATGGATAAGATTTCTTCCTTGGGCCTTTTGTTTGATTAAAGGAAACCCTAGGCAGAAGGAGTGGCAGCTCGGCAGCAGTGCTGGGCCTGGAGGGAGGAAGACTCATTTTCATGAATTCGGATCTGGTTTTGGGCACTAGCTGTGTGACCCTGGGCAAATCACTTAACTCTGTTTGCCCCAGTTTCCTCATTTGTAAAATGAGCTGGAGAAGGAAATGGCAAAGCACTTCAGTATTTTTGTCAAGAAAACACTATGGACAGTATTAAAATGCATGACTTTGGACGATGAGCCCCTCAGGTCAAGCGAAGGCCTGGTGTGCTATGGTCCACAGGGTGTTAGTGCCAACGCAATATTCACAGCACTGATGACCACTTTAGATATGCCAGCTTAGTGCTCAATTGCAAAATATAACAGACTCTCCATATAGAAGACAGAAGCAAAACATTTATTCATATACCAGAAAATTGAATCCCAAAACCAGGAAGCCGATACCATCATAGTAGCAAAGAAGTTAATAAGCCATAACAACACAGATAGTGACAGCATCCTTTAGCCTTCCTACAAACCAACATTTACTCACAAGCCTAACTGTCTCCCTGATATGCATCCTCTCTCCCACCATCTAACTGCTCTGACTCCCAGCTTCCATCCTTCAGCAAACTCCTCCCACCACAGGCTCCATGTGATTACATTCAGCCTGTTAGGGGGCAGGGTGTATCTTCAAAGAAGGGAAGGTCTTTAAATTCCCTTAGGCTTATTAAGGGGCAGGGAAAATTACCATTACCATTACAGGGTCACAAAGAGTTGAACATGACTGAATGACTAAACAATAACAACCAGCTGTAATATATGGCAGCATTTAGGTAGAATTGTAAGTTTTGCAAAACACTTTAGATAGATGATCTCATTTGGTCTGCAGTTTGACCCACTGCAACAAGCTGTTCAAATAAGAACTTTACTGTTTCTTTTTCTTTTAGAATATAATGCTTGGGAGTGATCAGCTGTCATACCCAAGAGCTATATAACATGCTTGCTAGTTCCTGAGTTGGAGGGATTTTGGAAGTACCCTTTACTCCATGCCCTATCCTTTATTTGGAATACTAGATTAATTTTCTAGTTTTGGTGACTGGTACCACTGAAAAGGGCTAGGCTGGGATTATGTATTTATATTTAAAAAAAAATTTTTTATTGATAGCTTTTGTTTTGCATCACCTTTATTTCCAAATATATCCCTCCCACCTACCCCATGAGAGACCCATTCCATGTAACAAAGAATGAAAAACAAAGATTATAAAAATCCCACCACGTTAGCAAAACTAATCAATGTGTCCACCAATTCTGGCAATGTGTGGCATGTTCCACAACTATAGTCCTCAACCTCTGCAAAGGCGGAAGAGAGGTGTCTTTTCTCATCTTTTTTTCTGGGCCAACTTTCTAATAAACAGTATCACAATCTGTGACTCAACCTGAAACTCTAAGATGAATGACTTCCTACAGTGGAGATCTGGTGATTCTCTACCATATTCTAGGATGTGCACAGTTTGGTACCTTTAAGCTGTGAACAGGGGAAGCCGGTCACTTTAGCTAAATACATCTGAGCCTGGAGGGTCTGAATTCAGCCTGAAGAAAATCCTGGTGCTCAGTGCCTTTCACGCTTTTAGACAGAGGAA
This sequence comes from Petaurus breviceps papuanus, assembly GCF_028583685.1. NCBI lineage: Eukaryota > Metazoa > Chordata > Mammalia > Diprotodontia > Petauridae > Petaurus > Petaurus breviceps. The sequence goes on along the minus strand of NW_027186324.1, from coordinate 9,106,928 downwards.
TGTCTTGGAGGTTGGAAGCTGATTAGCTGAGTGCCCAGTTCTTCATTTATCTACAGCATGACATTCATTTTGGTTAGTTCAAAGCCCGTCAGGTGGGGCTGTTCTAAAGGTGTGATAAATCCCCGTAAAATAATCTTAGGCTAGCATTTCTAGACAGTTGGTTTTTCCACTTGTGTTGCATATAGTTGACACACTGAGGCACTATAATTAGTCAAGGAAAGGGTTTCGTGTTCAGACCTTTAAGAAACTGGATCCAGATATTTCATAGTATGATCCTCTTAAAAATATTTTTCTTTCAAGTAAACAAAAATTTTCAACATTCTTTTAAAAACATTTTTAAGTTCCATATTCTCCCTGCTATATTCTCTCTTCTTCCTCTCCTCCTTCCTTGGGAAGGCAAACAGTTTGATACAGATTATGCATGTAATGATCTTTTATACTGCTTTCATTGACTCTCAGTGGATAGAAGATTGCACTTGGAATCAGGAAGTCCTGAGCCCAGATGTGTCCTTATGTAATTATGAGCTGTAAGAGCCTGGGCAAGTCACTTAATTGATGTCTACCTCAGTTTCTTCATCTGCAAGATTATTGGGAAGATCAAATGAAATAATATTTGTAAAGTGCTCTGCATACCTTAAAAGTGCCATGTGAATATTAGCATTGTTATCTTCTCTAAGAGCTAATTGGAGGCAGTTAGGTGCTATAATTGGATAAAGCGCTGAAGTCACAGTGAGGAAAACTAAGGTTCAGAACATGCCTCAGATACTTGCATAACCTTGGACAAGTCGCACAGTCTCAATTTCAGTTTCCTCACCTGTAGAATGGGAATGATAGTAGTCATGATATTTATCTCACATGGTTATTGTGAAGATCAAATGTGATCATGTATGTAAAGTGTGTTCCAGCTCCAAAGCACTACAGAAGTGTCAGTTGTCATAAACACAGAGTGCATGGTGGGGCGGGAGCATTAACACAGTTATTCATGCAGAGACTAGTTCATATCATTGCAAACAACTTCACGGCATCACCACCTTTGCATTTCTCATTCTTTTTGAATGACAATGAGGACACAACATGGTACATGGAAATAGATTATTGAAAGTTTTTGCATTATGGAGCTCTTAAGTCATGGGCAGAGGTAATTCCCATTCTTCCCTGGAGACTCAGACCAAAGAAGGAACAAAGCAGAAGGGCAGAAGTGATCCAAGAGCCGAGTCATTCATTTTCTGGGAAAGCGTTTTGAAAATAAAAAATGGGAAATGGACACGAGAAATGACTGATACTGACTGTAATGATTTCATCCAGAAATTAAACCATTGTAAGTTAATTTCCATAATAAGGAGACCAAAAAGAGCCCAGAAAGCACCTTAATCAGCAAACATCTGACCTACTTTCCAGGCAGAAAAGATTACTGCCAAAGAAAATACTGGGTTGGAATGTAAACTTTTCTGTAAAATCTTTACAAAGAAGAATGAGGGGCAGTTATGAGCCCCATTATCTCATAAAGCAGAGAGAAACCATGAAAGTTAAAATAAATTTCAAGAAAACTTGGCAAAATATTCAACTATGCAAAATTACCCTAAGGGTAGTCAAGGATGAAAATGAAAGAGGATTACAAACAGAAGAAAAATAGAAAAGATTTGCAAAAAGCTCCAAAAAAACCTTTTAAACAAATTTTTCTCCATCAACAATAGTTGAACCATCATACTTGGATCCTAATATCATAGATCCTGGTGTGCTTTTGGAGAGGTAAAATGGTATTAAAGCAAAAAACAGCTTTAGAGCAGAAATAGGAAAAGCAACTGGATTGGACCAAGTATATATAGAGAGAGGACAAACGTGTTGGAGAAGATTCAATTGTGAGGGCATTGAAGGGCAGATAGATAAATTATCTGATAGCTGGGAAGATGCTAAAGGTGTGGAAAAAAAAATCTTAGACCTTAATAATGCCAAAGAAAAGAGTCAAGAGAACATCATTCATTAACTACTGATGTATATGACCACTTTTGCCTTTCTATAAAATCTGTATGAAAGTTAACTACACTTCTTGAGCACAGCAGTAAGAAGCAAGCAGATTTTCCTAAACAATATTCGGCAATCTTTACCATCTTCGATTTAACTAAAAAGATGTTGTGAATATCAGGCCCCATTGTGCTTTTTGTTGATAGAGCTTGCAGGATCTTGTACAACAAGGCTTCTCCCATGCATGCATTATTCATGTCTCCTTGAAGGATAAAACAGAAATAACCTTATTCAGTGACTGATAATAAACATCATTTGAAGAAGATGTATGTTGACCAGAGGTATTCTGCACAATGAGGGAAGTGATTTAGTGCAGAATACAGGGTGAGGAAGGCTTCCCTGTGGATGGTGAAATCTTCCAGATGTTCCTATTTGAAAATAATATTGTGCTAATAGAATTAAACCCCAAGGCACCACAAAACCTCCTGACAGAGATCTATCCTTAGTCCAAAGTGTCTGGCTTGTGCACCCACATAGAAAAGACCAAGTGGATGGCAGTCATGCATTTCGACATGTACTTGGATAGAAACCCTAGGGAGCTCACCCAGCAGCATATATATGTAGGGCAGACAGTGTAGATGGACAGTGAACTGGACCCAGAATTAAATAGCAGGAGGAGAGGGGACTCGATTGCTTTTAGAAAATTGCAGATCTCTCTTACCGATTCCAAGTTTCCTATGAAAATAAAGCCCCATTTTTCTTTTCTTTATTTTTAGGATTTCGTTTTATGTTCTTATTGTATAATGATTTGTCTAGTATTTTATTTTTTATAATTACATGTAAACACAAATTCATTTAAAAATCTTGAGTTCCAAATTTTCTCCCTCTATCCTTTCTTCCCTCCCTCCTTTCTCCCCACCCTAACTAACATGGTAAAGCAATTTGATATAGGTTATATATGTGTAATCCTCTAAAATATTTCCAAATTAGTCATGGCGTGAAGGAAGAGACAAAAACCATGAAAAAAATCTTTAAAAGTGAAGATAGTATTCTGTGATCTACATTCAGACTCTGTCAGTTCTTTCTCTGAATGTGAATAGCATTTTTCCTCAAGAGTCCTCTGGAGCTGCCTTCGGTTAACATTTTTTTAACACAATTATTTTGCCGGTTGTTGACTGTCCTTTTTATCAAAGAGGACCCACAGAAGCCTGAGAGCCAAAGGTGAATAACCCACAGAAGGCAATGGTGAGGTACGTGGTGGGTGTGATCAGGCTAAATTGCCATGGACTTTAGAACTCGACAGAACGAGAGCAAAGGATGTCATTGAGAACTTGTGTGACAGAAAGGGAAGATGGGATAGTCATGTGGTAAGAGTAAAGAGTGACAGGTGGACAGCCAGAGAGCTCCACTGTTATCTTCTTGATGTAGAGAGAAGCAAGTTAGGTGGACCTCCTGTGGCAAGCCTTTGGGAGAACACAGGATCAAAAGGCATGACGGATTACGATTGCTATTGTTAGAGGAGGTTCCTGAATCACTGGAAAGGACGGAGCTATGGAGGGAACAAGTATGTAAGGCAATGAATGTCCTGATGATACAGCCAGGTTCTGTATTATTTACAGATTTGAGTATACATTGGCAGAGCAATTCTACTGTCTCTAAAGATAGCTCTTCTATTTCTTAAGCAATGGGGTGACACAGTGGATAGATAGCTCATTGTGCCTGGTGCAGGAAGACCTGAATTCAAATCCATGTCTCAGATATCTATAGACCCCTGGTCCACAGACCCCTTGTCCTCTCCTTTCCTCAGTGTTCTCTTCTGTAAAATAGGGATAAAAGTACCTACCTCCCCACGGTTGTTGTGAGGATGAAAATGAAATCCTATTTGGAACGTGCTTTGCAGACCTTAAAAGTGCTAGTAAATGGTAGTGATAATGATGTCATTATTGTTATATTATTAATCCCTGTTATGTGGGAGGTAGTGGAGTCAATCATGCAGTGATTTAGATAGCAGCCTTTTCCACTAGGGGAGAGAATTTTGGTCTTCAGCTAGCCTTTCCTAGATCAGCTGTATTTGGGAAGCACTTTTTTTTTTCTCAATATAAAATAGAACTACTAAGAGATACTTATTTGATTAGTATTCTAGTTATACTGATCTGTTCGTTTTTCTGTCTCCACCTAGCATGTGTTACCATGTGCTCAGAAGAACATCCTTTTATTCCCAAACCAATATGGCTCTGGGTTTGCCTTATAACTTCAATTTTCCCACTTCTATAGGAATTTTGTAAGTTACTTGATCTAAAGGAGAAAGCCTATAAGAGTCTTCTTATTTTTCAGTTCAAGCCTTCCATTCTTGCTTCCCCTATGTAGTCTAACAAGAGTCTCAGGGCTTTAAAACCTTACTCTATCACTCTTTGTCCTATACTGTAGCTTCTAATTTCTGATGGAAGTTTGTGGGGATGGTGGGCTAAGTTGCTCGCATTTCCTTCCTGCTGTCTCTGGTGTTGATGGTCTTCTTTTTGCCCTTCTAAATTATATATTTGTTGTTTCCTAGCTTAGAAAGAACCAGTTATTCCCATACGCCTTAAAAAAAAAACCTTTCTGCTTCCTTTATGGCTACTTGACAAGGCCATTAGCCTTACTTAGATTTTTTTCAAGGTGAAAATTACTTTTATGTTTTTTCTGGTTACATGTAATAAAAATTTTAACTTTTAAAAGAAAGAAACATTTTGAGTTCCAAATTCTTTCTTTTCTTTCTTCCTCCTCTTCCTTGAGGAGGCAAGCAGTTTCATATAGGTTATACATGTGCAAAAAAATATATATATTTCCGTATTAGTCATGTTGTGAAAGAAAACACAGACCAAAAGAAAAAAAAAAAGAAAAATAGAATAAAAAAATATGCTTTGATCTACATTCAGACTTCAGCAGTTCTTTGGAAGTGGATAGCATTTTTCATTATAAATCCTTTGGAATTGTCTTGGATCATTATATTGCTGAGAATGGTTAATTCATTCACATTTGATCATCATATAATATTACTGTTTCTACTTAGCTTCTTTTCAAATAACTTCTCCTGTAGCATTTTGTTTTGAAACTTATAGACAGGCAAAACTGGAAACTAAGTAAGATGTGGGTTGAACTGCTCTCTGGGACTTCATGTTCATCAGAATAGAGGACATAGTTCCAAGTCAATTAACCTCTTTTTAAGATGTTCCTAGATACAGTATGGTCTAGAAGTAAAATTGTCATCTAGAAAAGTATTAACCAACAATAATTAAAGTTAAATTATGTTAAGTGTTTACTAAAGAAAATACATTTCTATTTAATATGGTTGTACATGTATAGCCTATCTCAGATTGCTTTCTGTCTTGGGGAGGGAAAGGGGAGTGAGAGAGAGAGAAAAAAATTGGGGACTTAAAATCTTAAAAAAGTGAATGTTGAAAACAAAAAAAAAGGAGAGGAAAAATATATTTCTTTGAGGAGGCAACTTGAAAGATCGCTGCATTTAGACTCAAAGGACTCCGATTAGAATCATGGCTCTGCCACTAAGTACCTTTGGCTGAATTCACCTCTCTGGGCCTCAGTTTCCTTATCTGTAAAACCATGTTGTTGGGTTAGATGACCCCTGATGTCCCAGCCATGATTCTAAAGACAGTAAGAGAGGCAACATAGTGTCAGTAGATAGGGTGCTGGATTTGGAGTTAGGAAAACCTGAGTTCAAATTTTGATTCAAACACTTACTGGCTTTGTGATTCTGGGCAAGTCACTAAATTTTTCTATGTTTTGGGTTCCTCATCGGTAAAATTGGGGGGAGGGGAGCAGAAAGTCAGGGAGGGGTTGGACTTCATTACGTCTAAAGTCACTTTGAGTCCTAAATCTGTTATCCCAAGGCTGCTTTGAGGATCCCAGTGTGTATGTACAATCTTTATATTTTCTGTGTGTAGCCATCTTCACATTTCACCCAGTGTTGCTGTTCAGAGAAATGCTTCTGTACCCCTTCTGAGAGCTGAAGTTTTTTTGCCATCAACTTTTGTATTCATCTCAAAACCACCCCAGCACATCCCTTGAGCTCATTAATGGCTGAGTATGATGCCATGCACCGTAATATATTATTAAATCTGTTCATGATAAGGCCAATAATGAAATTAGAATCAATTCCTAGCAGTTTTTCTTCCCTTTTCATCAGCAACTTAGAATACTGATGGGAATTTTCATTGAAATGGTGATTTTATTTTGGCCACACCCTGGCACATCTTCAGAAAGCAGCCCAGCACTTCTTAGAGTGCTACACTTGAGAACAGAATTGGGATGTGCCTGTCTACAGACTGATCGAGCTGGGGAAAAAAAACGTTCTGAGATATCACTGTCTGCCCTGGATTAGGCAGGGATAAGTATTCCCCTTCATTCATGGGAATGTCAGGATCATGCCTATTATAGCTTGGGACTAGAATGAAGCCTAGAAAATATTGATGAATGGTTCTCTGCTCTTCCATGACCAGAAAGTAAACAGGGGAAAGTGAGTGTGTGATGTTAATGGCAATAGAGTTTAGTCTATCTGCATTAGTCAGCAATCCCTAACATTCTCTCAAGTCTGGAAGTATTTTCCTTCTATGGAATTTATTGTCCATAATTCCCAAGGGCGTATTATTATGCTTCTGGTCCCTGGGCCACCTTTAAGGTTTGTTGTGGTTTGATTTAGGGAATGATTGTTTTATTATTTGAGTTGTAATATTTATAGCAAAACTGAAATGGTAATTGATATATTGATTAAACAGTACCTTGCTGGTAATGGGCAAAGACCTAAGTGATTTTCTTGGACTTTGTTTAAAATTGAGAAGCACTTGTAATGATGGACAGAAGCCAGGGGCAGTTAGGTGGTAGAATGGATAGAGCACTGGCCCTGGAGTCAGGTCAAATTTGGGTTCAGACACTTACTTGCAGTGTGACCCTGGGCAAGTCACTTAATTTCAGTTGCTTAAAAAAATGGATAAAAGCCAGCATCAAAAGCCTGGGTTCACCTCTCACCTATGGCATATGCTGGCTGTGTGCTATGGGCTTTACCTCTCTGTTCTTTAGGCAACTTTCTATGACTTCCTCCACTACTACCCATCTTGACTTGTATCTTGCCTTCAGGGACTCTGGAGGAGAGAGTGAGGCTGATGACTTTGCACAGCTCTACCTCATGTAAATCCAATTTACATGATGTTGTGATGTTATTGATCCACTTTGAGAGTGAATGATGAACAAGACAAGATTGTAAATTGCAGAACGGTGCTGACCTGCATTGGTAAAGGGCATTTCCTCATCTGGGAATTCCCATGCTAAAAAGTCACAGACAGTCCCTATAACTTGATGAAGTAGACATACACAGCTTTTGATTTTTAATGTTAAATAACCAACACTAATATTATATTTAGAAAGAAAAGAGTTTTGTTATACAAATATAGGTTAAAGTATTTCCCTCCTCCCCAAACAAATTTCTTTGCATTGTTTGCACATGGTTACTAGCATTGGAAGGGAATAAATCATAACATTGAATGTTTTACATTTAATAATCGCCCTTGACTGTATTCTGCATTTTTCGATTAAGTGCAAAAACTCTTTTAGAACATACTAAGCTGTTATTTCATTGCTTTCATATTTTATGGCTTCCAGGGGCACATTCAGAAAGAAGTAAGTACAGCAATAATAATGCTTTGGAGAAAACTTTTATGTGCATGGTAGCAAGCTATAAGCATGCTTATTCATATTAACAATGCTTTGATATGTGGTATGGTAACAGGAGGGTTGGTGCATCCGGGGAATTCTAATAAATGTTTTTTTTCACCTGTGTATAAGCCTAAAACCAACCCTTTCTTCAGTCAGGCAGTGGGTAATGGTCTAATTGCCACCATCAGGCAGCACAAAAATGTTGTGCAAAATGGCAGTATTGTAATTTATCCAACCTTATGCCATTTCTTGTCATAAACTAACCCTACCTTTCACTTGTAGAATTGCGTTACTTAAATCAGTGTTACAAATATCGCGTAGACTGTAAATATCCCTTTGTGCTGCGATGGGTGGCTTAGACGACGTTGCCTTCAGAGAAGAAATGGAGTGAAGAAAGCCATACCTTTTCTGTGGTTATTCTGCATTTTTTCAAAGCATGTGCATGTATGGGAGATGCTTGTTCTCAGTTAAGTATTGAACTGACAGGTAGCCATGCTGCCTTTTAAGGGAAGTATATACCTCAAAGATCCATTCCATTTGGGATACTTAGCCCCTGATTCTTTTCTCCCAGTTGCTGGTCTGTATTATTTGCTCCCTGGTGGAAATTTCTTTCTTATGGTATTGGGGTTCCTGTTACTGAGTCAGGTACAAAAATCTTTTCCTGGCAGTGTCTTTTTAGCAGAAGAGTAGGAATTGTGTTTGTTGTATAGGAATGATGTTTCCATCACCTGGAGTGTTTAGAACCCAGCATAAAGATGTTGAGAGGCAGCCTCAGAGTTAGGAAGGACTGGGTTCAAGTCTCATCTCTGGTACTTTTTGTCTCTATGATCCTGGGAAGTTCCTTACCTTCTCAGTGCCCCGGTAACTCTCTGAGACTGTTGGTTGTTCAGGGGCTACTGATCTTTTTTGATAAATTAAGTTTTTTCACTTAGGAGTGCCTGGCATACACCAGTGAAATAGCTGGTTGGTTCAGCTCTCAGGGATTAAACTCAGCAAACACTTACTGATGTATATTTTGGCTTAACATAGAGAGTGCTGAGTTTGCACTCCTGAAGATCTGGGTTCCAATCCTGCTTCAGACTGTAGTTATATGACCGTGGATGAATTTCTTAACCTCCAGAGTCTCAATTTCCTTATCCGTAAAAGGAGACTGTAACCCTTACTCTGACTATTGTAAAGATCACTTGAAATAATGTATATAAAATGTTTTGCAAGCCTTAAAAACACATGTAAATATGAGTTGTCATTATGACACTGCTATTTCTGTTGTTGCTGTAAGGCACTGTGCTTTTCCTAACAAGATGAAAAGCAGGATGGTCCCTGCCTTCAGGTAACTTACAGTCTAGTAAGGGTAATAAGACATTCACACAAATGACAGTAGACTTAGAAAGAGCAAATAACCGACTCTAATTATTTGCTGAACTGTCGCATAGAAGGAAAAAACGAAACAAACAAAAAAGACTTTAAAGTAAAGTAAAGACAGAAACAAAATGTTCCCTGCCCTCTTGGAGATTACATTCTGTTGGTCATGGGTGGGGAAGGAACATGTATAGGTCAATAGGAATAAATAGAAGCTGGGAGAACATTAACAACTGGGGTCATCAGGAAACCATGAAAGACCTCCACTAAGAAGTAGCATTTGAGCTGAATCTTCAAGAAAACTAGAGATGTTAGATCAGAATATGACATTTTTAAGGAGATATATCAAATGATTCTTCTTCCCCTCTCCCCCACCCTAATCTCACTCATTGTATTTGCCAGTTCTAATAGTATTAGAAACTTCCCTGCTAATTAGAATCAGCATGTGGTCAGTACCTTACTTTGAGTTTCTAGGACTAAGACTGTGAAAACGTGTGGGTTTTGCTTTTTTTTTTTTTTAAACAGACTAGGTCACATGTACACTTCTCTTGTTAGGTAAGTAGCTACAGTAATAAGGTCACTGAACTATATGCTGTGTCCTTTTTAGGCAAAGGGAGGTGGAAAGAGAAGTGTAAGCAGTTGCCGTGAATTGAAAGACATCTCATGACACCATTGATTCTGACTGCTGCCCCAAAGTCCTGATCTCACTTAGCCCTTCCAGACTAACCCATTTGTATCAGGGTATGAGCAAATTCAAGGGCTCTTTCCTTCCGCATGAAACAAATGACATTCTCAAGTTTCAAAGAAATTTAGAATTTCAGCATTACTAAAGTGAATAGAGTTCATAATCAGATTGCTTGTTATTGAGCCATAAAAGATGATGAAATGGACAGTTTTGGAGGAAACTGGAAAAACCTTTATGAGCTGGTACAGAGCCAAGAGAACAGAACTAGGAGAACAGGTCATATAGTGATAACAACATTATAGAAAAATACAACTTTGAAAGACTTTAGAACTCTGATCGACAAAATGATAGGACAAGGGTCCATAGGCATGAAGATGAAACACCTCCCTTACCTCCTGATGGAGGGGTGATGAACTTAAAATGCATGAAGAAACATACATTTTTGGAAACATGTGAATGTGGGAATTTGTTTTGCAGCCATTTACCGTTATATTGTTATACAACTATGTATCAAGGGATTTGGAGGGCTATTTTTTATTTTGTTTTGTTTGCTCAATGGGGGATGGGGTTAGAGGATAGGAGGGAAAGATTAATTTTTAAAAACCTACTTGTTTTAATTATTTAAACACTTGAAATTTCTTAATTTTAAAAAGAAAGCACTTCTCAATTTAAAAAATCACTGCTGTAGTAAATAATAGAAGGTATATATATATATGAGATGGGGTGGGGGAGTGAATAGGGAAATAGCTTTAGAAGCATGATGATGTCAGGTTTTAAAATGATTAAAATATGAAATTTAAATTAGAAAAGCACAAATATGTTAAATTGATGACTTCCAGTTTTAAGACATAAGCAGGGGGCTCATGTTCTTTTAGCAAAAGCTAGATCTTTGGACATTGTGGGCTGGTCATTATGAGAAACCTTCATAACCAAGTATCAGTAGCTGAGATTAAGTAGTGGAAGTCTTTGGGGGTTTAATTAGGATGGTTTCTGATCACTTATTCTTAACTCTCATTTCATAATTTTCTTGCATCATTCTCATTTCTCTTCCCAATTTTTCCTCCACTTCTCTTATCTGCTTCTTAATGTCCTCTATGGCCTGTAACCAGCTCGTATTTTCCTTTGAAGCTTTTGGTGCAGGAGTTCTGACTTCACTGTCTTCTTCCTGTTCCATGCTTTGCTCCTTTTTGTCCCCAAAATAGGAGTGTAATGTTGGATTCTTCTGTCTGCTTTGTTTCCTTTTTCTGGTCATGTTGCCCCTCAGTCACTTGACCCCTGGGCTTTTTGCCACAGTAGGACTCTGCCACCAGGCAGGGGAGCTTTCATCCCAAACGCTGGGGTTTTCTCAGCTGCCGGAGGTATTAGATGGGTGCCCTCTCTGAGGCTTCCACATGCTCTGGCAAGCTGGTCACACACCCCAGGACCTCCACCCTAGATCGCAATCCAGATCCAAGCAGGTTGAAGCAAGAGCGATTACCCCTGAGACTGGTGCTTGGTCCCCTACACTCTTCAGGCCAGTAGCTGAAGCTGCCATGTGGTGCTGGCTGGCTGTGAGGTGTTTCAGAGGCTTCTCGTCCTGGGGGCAAAAGCCATGCACTCCCACTTAGTGGTCCCAAAGTCCAGACTGCACTGACCTCTCACTTTGTCCTTTGCATCTGTGTGTTGATAAATCTGGAAATGGCCACAGCTGCTGCTGATCTGGAGTCCCTCTGGCCAGTGGCTGGTCAGGCCTGCCCTGGGGCTAAAGCCTGGGCGTGGGGCTGGGCTGGGCTCCCAGAGCGCTGAGCCTGGCTGATTCCTGGCGGGCTGTCCTCAGCAGGAGGTTAGCTTCTCTGTGTCATTTTGAGGGTCCTGCAGCTCCAGAGTTTATTCAGAGTCCCCTTTTTATATTGATTGGGGAAGGTGGAAGCTGGAGCCATGGGGAGGTCCTGCTTCTACTTTGCCATTCCTGATCACTTATTCTTTCTGTTCAGTGACAGCTACAGTGACCTTAGTGATGACAGTCTTCCAGAAAGGAAGATTTCTGAAATGGAAGCAAATTGAGGCTCCTTTGTGATCGCTCATAACAGAAGGGACCCAAACAGGTAAGATGAAATTCTCTGTCTCTTCCCCTTTCAAATTTCACTATTCGTTTGAATCCAGTGTAAAATTCATGGTGAGCCTCTTCTTGGAGTTCCAGTCGCTCTGTGCTTTCTCAGTCCTGCAGTATCTTAAACTGCCAGGCTGAAGAATCAAGGGTGGGTGAGTATACTATTGTGGACGCCACCATCCTTCTGATCACCCATGTTTAAGATCTGGGTGTCCTCCTTGACTCCTCAGTCTCTCCCACTGTCCCTGTGCAAGCTATCGCCAGCTCCTGTTGATTTCTGCATGACAGCATCTTTTATGTCCACATGCCTCCCCAGCCCCCACTTCTCCCTATTAATACTGTTGCTACTCTGGTACGGTCCGTTGTCACCTCCTATCTACACTGTCCAATGGCCTCCTTCTTTATCTCCCTGCCTCGGGCCTCTTCCCGCTCCAATTCATCCCCCACTCAGGTATTCAAGTAATCATTTTAAAATATAAATCTGACCATGTCCCCTCTTTATTCAGCAGAATCCAGGGGCTCCAGGATCAAATATAAAACCCTTTGTTTGGCTTTTAAAGCCCTTTATAACCTAGCCCCTTCCTGCCCTCCACATAGTCTGTGCTCTAGGGATCCTGGCTTCCTTGCTGTTCCTGGAACAAAGCATCTCCCAGCTCCACTCATCTCCCCTGACTCTCCCGCTGCTAGAATTCTCTCCCTCCTTGTCTCTTGCCTGACGGCTTCCCTGGCTTCCTTCAAACCTCAGCAAAAATCCTGCCTTCCTCTGGCGGTTATCTCTATATCCTCTATGTATCTTGTTTACTGGTAACTGTTTCCATGTTGTCTCTGCCATTAGACTGTTTGCTTCTTGAAGACAGGGAATGTTTTTCTCTTTCTTTATATCTTCAGCAACTTAGCACAATGTCTGGTGTCTAGTTGGTGCTTGATTGACTAACTGCTGCTCCAGGCACAGATGAAGGAAAATACTTTCAAATATTTGTTCTTTAGAATTGACTGTGGGTTTACTCTCTAGGGAAGAGACTTGCTAGTGATTGCCTTCATTATTTTTCTTCTTTAATCCTTAGTACCTAGGGAGAACTTTGCATAAAAAACTAATATTTCTGTCATATCCCTTTATTCATTTTTATTTGTTTATTTTTGTCCTGAATTTTACTAACACAAAATAAAATGGGGATTGTACATGAAATTGTAATGAAACTGAAACTGTATATACAGCTTCCTCCCTCCCTCCCTGTCACTTTCAGAGAGTGATCCTGATACTTCATGCTTTTTTCTGGCCTGCCTTCTGTTCTCTGCCTTTTTTAAAAAAATGGATTCCTCAATGACTTTTCTTGCTTACTTGTTTTCCTGCCTGCTTCCCCCTCCCCCACTGAAAAACAAAAGAAAACAAATGTAAAAAAACATGCAAGCAAAACAAGTCCCCACCTTAGTTGGGTCTGAAAATGTGTTTTATCCTGCATTTTAAGTCCATCACCTATCTGTCAAAGTGGTCATTTGAATAATTTTGATTATTATTGATGGTAGAGTTTCTTGAATGTGTTAATTTAGCTCACTAGATAATTATATGATGCCTCCTGAGGGTGTTACCCTAAGTCCTCGATGTCTATGCCAATGGAAGAGCTATTTAGAAACATCTCCATTCCAAACGTTCATATAGACCTTCTGAGCTTGAATTGGTCTGAGCCACAGTCAGACACATTGTACCATTACCCTGACATTAAATCGTTTTGGTTGTCTTCAAGTGAGGTCAGCAGCCAACCGACCAAGATCTGAAGTACAGACTTGGAACACAATTATAACCAAACCAGATCTAAGTTTTATAGTTTGTGGAGACTGCTACTGTGGAATGAGGGTTGGATCTGGGGTCAGAGGGCATTGATTGGAATTCTGACTCCGTCACTTGAGACCTTACATTTCCCCTAATATAGAATGAAGGGATTGAACTCAATGGCTTCTGAGCTTCATCTCCATTCTGAATCTGTGATTCTGTAACAAGGTTGGCCGCTTCAAATTGAACTCGGTGGCATTCATTACAGCTTTAAAATTATGATCCTAGGACCAAATGAAGATTTGTTTTTTTAAATTTTAATTTTTTGGCTATCGGAGCTCATGAACTCTCTACCAAGGTGTGGTGGAGTTGTGATTTGCACTGGTTGCAACTGTGCAAGCCAAAGTTATTGGCAGCGTGGTGCTACGGACAGAATGTTGGCTTTGGAATCAGAGGAAAGTTCAAATTCCACTTCTAAATATTTACTGCACGAGTATTCTTGGCAGTTGGGCTTAGATGGTTTCTGAGAGCCCTTCCAACTCTAGATCTGCGATTCTTTGAAGAGGTACTTAGTTGGTCAGTCATCTTTTAGTTTTTCAGTCATTTCCAACTCTTTGTGACCCCATTTAGGATTTTTTTTTTTTGCAATGATACTGGAGTGGTTTGCCATTTCCTTCTCCAGCTCATTTGTTACAGATGAAGAAACTGAGGCAAACAGGATTAAGTGACTTGCCCAGGGTCACACAGCTAGTGAGTGTCTGAAGGTGGATTTGAACTTAGATCTTCTATCTCTGTCCACTATCTCAACCACCTAACTGCCCTGAAGAGGTACTTAACAGATATTTATATTCTGTTTCTTGGTAGTTTCTTTTTTCTCTTCCCCATCACTATTTACAAATATTAGATTTCATCTGATAACAGTCTTCTGATAAACTAGTGGCTTCTGCTAATAAGATAATGTTGGAATCTCTTTTAGTTTTTTCTTTTTTGTTTCCGTTTTTCTCTTGGCTTTATTATGACATTATTATGACATTTATTATAACATTAGCCTGTCATCATAGCCATTGTCTGACTTCCCTGTTTGTGAAAAGAAGGCTTGTTGGAGATTTCTGGGATTGCTATTGGAAGCTTTTGACTGATTAAATAAGGGTCATGGACTTTTTCCTCCTTCCTTCTCTCCTGGGCTGTGTTGAAAAGTTTAAACATATTTGAGGTATTTCTTTGGTGTCTGCTTTTTCTCCTTTCTCATGCTATAGGCAATAAATAAGTGGTGCTATCACAGTATTTTTGGCTGGTCATGATGGAACATTGGAGGCCTTCTCCCTCCTTCTCTGTCATTATTCCTCTGTGGTGTCCCTAGGGCAGCGAACTTTTTAGAAGAATACCGTTTGGTTTCGAAGCTGGTTGTTAAGTAGTGGTTCACCTCACTTATGGAAAAATAAGTGTCCCTTGGATCATACATGGAGGTGACCACATTTTATTTTGTGGAAGTATGGTCAGGTTTTTTGGGGGTGGGAGAGGAGGAGAAAGAGCTGCACCAAGCTTGCAGGTAGATTACTAAAGCAGCCTCCCCCCTCCCCCCACCCCAAGGCTTTAATGACTTCATTGGAGAGTCTAGCAGGCAGAGTAATTTTATTAATTTTAAGCTCAGAGGCAAGATGCTAATAATTGTGATATCCCTGTAGGCGTTAAGGGAGGCATGGAAATGGATGAACACCAGCCTTTTAGCATGGAAAAATGTCTCAGTACTCGCGTCTTTGGGGTACAGTTTTAAGATCATAGGAGAGACCTTTTGACTACTAAAGAAGACTTATTCTCAAGTCACTAGTCATTGTTTCAGTGAGCCAAGGACTGAAATAATCTGCTAAGAGAAAGGAGAGGAATTCTCATACAAGTCCTCATTTGCAAAGACACTATGGGACAGATGATATTAAATGCTGAATTAAATATTCAATTAAGTATTGAATAGCCATCAGTCTTAACTTAAACTTATAAATGTATCTTTCACGTTTTTTTTAGCCTGCAAATCTGTTGAAGTCAATTGAAGGAACTGCTGGAATGAAACCAACATGACATACAAACTGTTCACTACTCCTTTTCCAACTGATAAAACTCTTTCACCCTTTAACAGATAGATTTGGGATTTCAAGTTGCTGTAGTAATCTGATTCCAATTCCAAACTTCTGATTTAAAAAAAAGGAAGGAAGAAAAAAGAAAAAGATGGTTTCCCCCTTCTCTTGCAAAGGTTGTGTTGGGATTGCCTTATCAGAAGGAAAATAAAACTCCTTCATGCAAATGTGTTGGTTTGGGGGTTATTGGGTTTTTTGGTCCTGTTTACCATGATGAAAAAAAGATTCATGAAAACTGAACAATGACTCATGTTAATTGAACCCTATAAGACATGTTTTGTGGAAAAGGTAGTAGGCGAGATGTAATATAACTCATTTTAACTCCAAAATCTTAGACTTTTTATCTAGTGGAACACTCCTCCAGATTTGAATGGCCCCTGAGCTTGCTTATATCTTTCATCTTGTTTAGTATTCCTTCCCATTAACATGCAGATTAAGCATTCATCAACTCTATTATAGTTCCTGATTTCTGTTATTGATTATGCATGGGAAGATTTAGGGTGTTTTGTGGCTGGTTGTGTATTTTTTTCCCCTTGAAAGCAGAATTTATCTATTCAGTTGCTGAATTTGGGTGGGGGGAGGTTGGTAAAATAATATTTCTGTATAGTGCTGCCAGACACATTATATGAAAGCATCCAACTGTAAATTTCTCACTCAAGATCAAAATAGAACTAACCAACTGAATTGTCATCATGACTGTCAATAAAACTTTAAGGAAATGCAAGGGCTTTCCTGTGAAAATGGAAGCTTAAGCATCAAAATACTCTATCCTCCAAGACACAGGTTAGATTGAAAGTTGGGCTTGGACTGCAAGTAGAGAAATTCATGGAAAACTACAGAGGCTAACTGGAAATGAGAAAAGAGTCCCAAGTGAGTTTCCAGTTTTATGAATCAGAATTTCTAAACTCATAACCTAGAGGTGAGAAAAGAACTGTTAGCCATGAGTGTTTCAGTATCAGACTGAAAGCAATCTCAGTTGTTGCCTGGTAGCTATTTCTTTTTCCCCAAAGACACCTTGTTGTGGAAGCCAGTGAAAGCCAATATGGTGGCATGGCTTTGCCCACTCGGCATTCTGTGACTTAATAGAAATAACAGGGGAGAACATGGACCAGTGGTTTAGAAACCATGGAGTTCTTAAACTAAAGACCTCATAGACAGCAATTATGTAAGAAATTGGCCAGGGAGTAGTTAAATCCTTAGAGTCACCTGACTAGAAAGGAACTGCAGGGTTGCCATCATACCAACATTGACATGGTTGCAGAAATGGCCAATCATTTCCCTTTGCCAGTTTGAATTGGGTCATAAATCAAACTGATTCCCTTGACCAGGTGTTCTACTCCCAATTTAAGGATGGAATTTTATTCATCACCATCTTTAACCATTTCATACCATATTTCATAGAAATATAGAATTCCAGAATGGAAAGAGAGTTTAGCTCTCTAGTCCAACTCTAGCATTATATGGAAGAATTAAAGATGCTTTGCTGAAACAAACCGATTTATCATTTTGAGTCACAATTTCTTAAGAATGTGGTCAAATTTCTCACTGTATGTTTTCCATGGAGCATTGTGTATGCTTTACAGGGTCCTAGTGACAAAACTACCAGTTATTAGTGAAATTATAAGCAGTTTTATAATAGTTAAATATCTTTTTAGCATCTTTATATTGCACAAATAAAGAATTGTTTAGGAACTATATAACATTTGTTCCATTTGTTTTCTCCAGGGGAAAAAAATCAAGCCCTGATTTAATACTCAAGGAGTAGACATTGGTGTGAGATTAGCTTCTCATCGTGGTTGCTTTCCATGCAGAAGACTGTTTAACACTTTGCTAAATGATTTATGAGGGCTGAACTGGAAGCAAGACCAGTGGTTTGGGAGGTGCTGCTACTCCCAGTGCCCTTAGGCTTACCTGCCTTTTGGTGACAGTTATTGTTGGTAGTGATTGGTAAGGAAAGTGGGCTCTTTCTCCACAGTGATTGTTCCTTTGTGAATAGCTATGGGACCCAAGTTGGAATGAGGGCTGATGGTTTAGTGGGTATTGCTATTCCCAAGATTCTTGGGTTCAGATTCCTGGGCTATTTTTTTTTTGGAAGGCAATTGGGGTTAAGTGATTTGTCCAAGGTCACACGGCTAGTTTTTGTGTTAAGTGTCTGAGGCCGGATTTGAACTCAGGTTCTCCTGACTCCAGGGCCGGTGCTCTATTCACTGCACCACCTAGTCACCTTGCTGGGCTATTTTCACAAAGATCTGAGGGGCTATGGTTATTTTGGTAGGTGGTTCAACTTATATGGAACATGCTTAGAAAACAAAAAGGATGGATCCTTTCTCTTCCTTAGGGTGCCTTAGTACTTCAGCTAGGTTGCCTTGCCTAGGTGGCAGTCGGTCATCAGTCAGAAGGGATGACTGGCCTCTTTTCCACAGGACTTGCTTCCCTGATGATGGTTTGCTCAGAGGATGCACCAGCTAAAAATGTTGCACTAGAGTGGAGGGTAGAGGTTAAAAAAAATGCCACTCCACTACTTCTTAATGAGTCTTTAATAATTTCTAAGCTTACCTTCTCATTTTTATATAGTGAATGTAGTGTTTAATATGTCTAAAAAAAATAGCTATGTCTTGTCACTGTCTTCATCAACATCATTACCATCATCATTGCTAGCAGTTACATAACATTCTAAGGTTTGTAAAGCAATTTACAAATATCTAATTTTATCCTCACAACAACCCTGGAATGTAGATGCAATTATTATCATTTTACAAATGAACGGTAAATAAAGGTTAAGTGACTTGTCTAGGATTATACAGCTAGAAAGTATCTGAGACCAGATTTTAACTCAGGTCTTTCAGATTCCAGCCCAGCACTCCTACCACCTGACACCTGACATTGATGAACTTGTCAAATCCAGAGGATGGTAGAAATGGGGTCCTGTTTTGGCCTCAAACACACTTTGATGGTGACAAGGGGATTGTTCTAAGACTGTACTGATTAGATTGTACACCCATCAGCATTATCACAGATACTGAGCAATGGACTTGGAAAAATGCTGACTACACATCGTTCCTACCTCATACCTTCCAACAGAGAATCCTACAAGAAGGAGAGAGGGCAACATACCCACACAAGGGAAACTCCAAGGAATTTACATAGAAACATCCATCTTAGAGTTTTATCTAGTACATCTCTCTCCTGTTACAACTGAGTTAACTAAAATCCAGGCTGATTTAAGTGACTTGCCCAAAGTCACACAGGTGGTAAATGTTAAGAGAAGTGATATGAACTTCTTTTGACTTTAGGGACAATCCTTTCCTTCCCACCCCCCATCAAAATGTATTCCTGCATTGAACACCCCCAGGTTTACTAGATCTGATCTAGGCTCCTGTGCACAAGTAACTAAATCTGCCCAAGACACCAAGAGTATACCAGCCGCACAATCCGCCAAGTAAAAGTGACAGCCCTTTTCTTCTCCTTAATAGTTATAATAATAGCTAATGTTTGTTGTTGTGGGCAGCTAGGTGGTGTGGTGCATGGAGCAGTGGCTTAGAATCAGGAAGACTCATCTTCCTGAGTTCAAATCTGGTCTCAGACACTTGTTAGCTGTGTGACCCTGGGCAAGTCACTTGACCCGGACTGCCTATAAGAAATGAAGAGAAAAGTATAATATTTTCTTTAGGGAAATAGCATGGCACAGCAGATGGCATCTTTATTGTGGCATCTACAAGACATCCGATGACTTTGGGCAAATCATATGACACGAATTCCTTGGGAATTCTTTAAGATTCTAAGTTAGGCTGGAACTCAAAGTTTTAAAAACAAATGTTAAAAAACTGTTGTTACATGCAACCAGGAAATAAGATATACAGGCAATGGGGTATAGAAATCCATCTTGCCCTACAAGAAAGTAAGGGGGAAGGTGGGAAGGGGAGCAGACTGGGGAAGGGGCATTCAGTACGCTTGCCATCTTGGGGTGGGGGGTAGGGGAGAGGGGGCAAAAATTTGGAACTCAAAATCTTGTGGAAAGGAATGTCGAAAACTAAAAATAAATAAATTCTGAAAAAAAGATTCTAAGTTAGGGATGAGTTAGTGATTTACATTAATGGAAGGAGTTTCCAGATCAGCAGTTCCCCACACCAGTGAAATCATAGGTCTGGACCAAACCTTTTCCTTTAGCAAAAATTAAAATATTAAAACATAGCCAATGTAGAACTGTGAAATAAAATTTGCTTACATAAAAGGCTTCTGGTATTGACTTCCCTGGTTCCTAACTATTTTTAACCCCCTATTAATTATATTAAATTAATTGTCACTTCCTTATCTAATGCAAGACTTCATAGGAGTTCCCTGGGAATCCTGGAACAGGTGTAAGCCTCAATGTTAATATCCAAGCCAATGGAATTTAAATGTCATTTATCAGAAGCAAACCACAAGTGAGGAGCAATGCATCTGTGAAACACCTTGTTGAAATGACACTCAGCTTCATTGAGAAGTGATAACCAGTGGTTTGGGATGCCACATGAAGTTTGCTTTAGTACATTGTGCAATAATTGCTTCAGAAGAGGAAGGCATCTCTTTTTTGTGTGTTTGTAGCATCCCTACTCTTATCAGAGAGTCCACAAATGTGGAGAGCCTCTGGGCATTTAGAGCCCCTCCTACTGATGTTGTCAAGCTCATATGAGAAGAACATAACATACATTGGTGAATGGAAGATTATAGCATTCAGTCTTTTTTTTTTTTTTTTTGCTTTTTGGAGGGCAGTTGGGGTTAAGTGACTTGCCCAAAGTCACACAGCTAATATATGTGTCAAGTGTCTGAGGCTGGGATTTGAACTCAGGTCCTCCTGACTCCAGGGTCAGTGCTCTATTCACTGTGCCATCTAGCCACCCCTTCACTATGCCACCTAGCCACCCAAATATTTTTTTTAAAGACAGTTGGGGTTAAGTGACTTGCTCAGGGTCACACAGCTAGTAAATGTCTGAGCCTAGATTTGACTCCAGGACCAGCACTGTATCTAGTGTGGCAGCAGCTGTTCCTATAACACTAAATCTTATCCTGTCTCTTCTGAAGGGCAAACCTGGGAACTAGAAAAAATTTACATAAAACCTTTAGATTTTGAAAGACTGCTGTCAACTACTTTGATGGGTACAGTCTCTGGGAAACCCCTAGAACTCTGATTGAATCTTCCCACTTGATGAGGCATTTGCCTGAAGCCATAATCCTTTCATTATATCTAGGCCCAAATCTCTTACTCTTACTAGCCTAGCTCTCCATTGCCCAGCTACTTCCCACCCTTGAAACTATCAAAATATTTATACCCAAATCCGTTACCCTTAAACTAGCCTAGCTCTGCATTGTAGGTCACCTCTAGGTAGTCTTCAGTTATTTCCCACCCTAAATCTCATTACTGGAGTCTGACCTCATTTGACTCCTTCTGAAGACCCTCCCCAAACTCCTCTAGACCTTAAGAGTCTACCCATTGAGGTGAAACTTTAATAAACTTTGCTTTACTTTGGCAAAGACTTGAGTTGAATTCATTTAGCAGAACCTGGAGTGTTGGTATTTTGGGGTCTTGAGCACCTTAAACCTCAACAACTTGACTTTTTAAAAAGCACAAGGAGAAATCTTTGCAGCCCCAAATTCTGTTTTTGAAGCAGTGTTTTCTAGTAGAGCACAATAGTCCTTTGTGATATCCCTAACTTAATGAGGACATAGCCTAAAGTCTTCTCTTCCCAATTTTTCCTCCACTTCTCTTATTTGGTTTTTAAAGTCCTTCTTAAGGTCCTCTATGGCCTGTAACTAGCTCATATATATTCATATATATATATATATATATTTTTTTTTTTTTTTTCCTTTTTGGTGGGCAGTTGGGGTTAAGTGACTTGCCCAAAGTCACACAGCTAGTTTTTGTGTTAATTGTCTGAGGCTGGATTTGAACTCAGGTCCTCCTGATTCCAGGGCCAGTGCTCTATTCACTTCACCACCTAGCTGCCCCCAATATTTTTTTTTGTTTTTGATTTTGTTTTTTGCTTTTTTGGAGGGGCAATTGGTGTTAAGTGACTTGCCCAAGGTCATACAGCTAGTAAGTGTTGAAGTCTGAGGCTGGATTTGAAGTCAGGTCCTCCTGACTTCAGGGCCAGTGCTCTATTAACTGCACCATCTAGCTGCCCCTCGTATTTTTCTTGGAAGCTTTTGCTGCAGGAGTTCTGACTTTGCTCTCTTCCTCCTGTTCCATGCCTTGATTCTTTTTGTCCCCAAAATAGGAGTGTAAAGTTGGATTGCTCTGCTTGCTTTGTTTCCTTTGCTTGCTCATGTTGCCACTCAATTATTTGACTTTTGAGCTTTTTGACACAGTAGAACTCTGCTACCAGACGAGAGCTTTGTCCCAAATTGCTGGGGTTTTTGCAGCTGCTGGAGGTGTTAGTTGGGTGCCCTCTCTGAGCCTCCACATGCTCTGGCAAGCTGGTCATGCACCCCAGGACCTCCACCCTAGACTGCAATCCAGATCCAAGCAGGTTAAAGCAAGATCAATTACCCCTCAGACTAGTTGCTTGGTCCCCCTACAATCTGCAAGCCAGGAGCTGAAGCTTCCATGTGGCACTGGCTGGCTGTGCAGGTGTCTCAGTGGCTTCTCGCCCCGGGGGCAAAAGCCTGGGGCAAAAGCCAACATACTCCCTCTTACTGGGTCCCAAAGTCCAGACTGCACTGACCTCTCACTTTGTCCTTAGCATCTATGGGTTGATAATTCTGGAAACTGCCACAGCTGCTGATGATCTGAAGTCCCTCCAGCTGGTGGCTGATTGTGGCCTAAGGCTAAAACCTCTGGTTCACATGGGTCTGGGCTTGGCTCCCAGAGCTCTGCGCTGGCCCCTTCCTGCTGGCCTGCTGGACTGTCTTCAGCTGGAGGTTAGCTTCTCTGTGTCATTTTGTGGGTTCTGTAGCTCCAAAGTTTGTCTAGAGTCATTTTTCACATGAATTAGAGGAGGTGTAAGCTAGAGCCCGAAGAAGTCCTATTTCTACTCTGCCATCTTGACTCCTCCCTAAAATCTTCTAATTTTCCTTAATGGTATATTATAGGACTGGTAACATTGAAACAGTGCATCCAAAAAATTCTAACATTTTTAAGTTAAATGCTTTATTTAACAAATGCATTAATAAAAACATAGCATCCAAAATAACAGACATGATAGTGAAGACTTATTGGAATAGTTAAGACAACTGGAAACCTGATGATGGGAAGTTGAGAAGCTAGGGTGTTTATCTTGGAGAAGATTGTATTGTGTGTGGGTGTGTGTATGTATGCTTATATGATAATTTTGTTTAGATATTTGAAGGGCTACCACATGGAAGAGGGATGAGAATTATTCCATCTTGCCCTAGAAGGAAGAATTAGAAGTAATGTGTGTCAGTAATTTTGATACTCCTAACCATTTTAATCAGCATTTATTCAGTTCTTTGTAATTTGATGGGTATCAGTGATTGTATTAGTAAATTAATCAAAATAGAATTGAGTTAAGATAATTATGTTTGTTAATGCTGCTAGGATAAGAGTTATGATTGATTAATTCATCAGGTATTGATGATTATATTAATTGTATTTGATTTATAAGATAAATACTGATAGCTAAGAATCTAATAAGAATTTAATTACTGTACTAACACTGCCCCTCCTCCCCTAATCATTTGACTTGTAAATAAGGATCATTTGCCTCTCCACCCTTACGAATAATTTCCACCCATTTCTTAGTAATCCTTGCTTCAAAACCACAACTTTCTTGCACCCTAGGATATTGTTGGTCAAACACTAGTATTTGGTGGCCTTTGGAAAGCCCAAGACTTTGATGACAGAGTCTTATGGCCTGTGTAAGGCCTTGAGATGTTGTTGACAGGGTCTTATAACCTTTGGGAATGTCTCTGCCAAGATGACTTACAGTTGACAGCCTTTGGTTGATGACCTGTAGTTAATGATCTGTGAAAGGCTTGTTGATAACATGGTTATGATTGATAGATGTTGCTGTTAGCCAACCATAAGATTTCCCTGCTTCTGGATTGTACCACTTCATTCTATTTTTGGTACTCTTTCAATGGCTGTAAAAGCAATTTTTCCTCAAGCAGAGGAGTTCCTGACCATAAGAAAGGTCTTGGACCCAATTAATTAGGGATACCTAATAAATTAAATATGCTCAGAGCTCTGTCTCAGTGACATTTATTACATATTGAAATTTTATGGCCTGCAAATGATTGGAAGTTACAGGGAGGCAGATTTGGTTCAATATATGGAAAGATTTCCTAACAATTAGAACAGTCCAATTGGGCAATAGGTAGTGGGTAGCATCGGAAGGTAATGGGCTCTCCATTATTGCTGATCTTCAAGTGAAAGCTAAATAACCACCTGACTGGAATATGGAAGAGGGGATTTATGTTAAAGGTGGCCTAGCTGATTTCTGAGTTATCTTCAAACTTTGAACTTCTTTGTTTCTATCATCTATGAATTAATTCAAACCATTCTTGAACTGGGTTTTCCACAAACTAATTTATATCTTTAGGCTTAGTAAGCATTTAATAAATGCTTGTTGATTTGATGATTTTTTTTAATAATGAGTTCATTACTTTATCCAGAAGTTTTTTGTATTTAGCACCATATTCCAGGTAGAAACATACCATAATTTTATTTAAAAAATAATCTGATTTTGGTCAAGATAGAGGAGCAGAAGCAGGACCTCTGAGCGGCTCTGGCTTCGACCTTCCCCAATCAATGTAAAAAGGGGACACTGAACAAACTTTGGAGCTGCAGAACCCACAAAATGACACAGAGAATCTAACCTCCCACTGAGGACAGCCCAGCAGGAGTTGGCCAGCGATGTGCTCTGGGAGCCGAACCCAGGCCTGGGTGAGCCAGAGGTTTTAGCCCTAGGGCCGGTCTCACCAGCTGCCGGCCAGCTGGAGGGACTCCAGATCAGCAGCAGCTGTGGCCGTTTCCACATTTATCAACACATAGATGCTAAGGACAAAGTGAGAGGTCAGTGCAGTCTGGACTTTGGGACCCAGTAAGTGGGAGTGCCTGGCTTTTGCCGAGAAGCCACTGAGACACCAGGCACAGCCAGCCAGTGCCACGTAGCAGCTTCAGCTCCTGGCCTGCAGAGTGTAGGGGGACCAAGCTACTAGTCTGAGGGATAATCGCTCTTGCTTTAACCTGCTTGGATCTGGACTGCAGTCTAGAGTGGAGGTCCTGGGGTGTGTGTCCAGCTTGCCAGATAGTGTGGAGGCCTCAGAGAGGACACCCATCTAATACCTCGGGCAACTGAGAAAACCCCAGCATTTGAGACGAAAGCTCCCCTGTCTGGTGGCAGACTCCTACTGTGGCAAAAAGCCCAGGGGTCAAGTGACTGAGGGGCAACATGACCAGAAAAAGGAAACAAAGCAAACAGAAGATTCCAACATTAGACTCCTACTTTGGGGACAAAAAGGAGCAAAGCATGGAACAGGAGAAAGACAGTGAAGTCAGAACTCCTGTGCCAAAAGCTTCAAAGGAAAATATGAGCTGGTTATAGGCCATAGAGGACCTTAAGAAGCAGATAAGAGAAGTGGAGGAAAAATCGGGAAGAGAAATGAGAACAATGCAAGAAAATTATGAAATGAGAGTCAACAGCCTGACTGAGGAAAATAACACCTTAAAAAACACACTAACTCAAATGGCAAAAGAGGCTCAAAAAGGCAATGAGGAGAAGAATGCCTTAAAAGGCTGAATTTGCCAGATGGAAAAAGAATCTCAAAAGCTCAAAGAGGAGAATTATTGCTTCAGAATTAGACTGGAGCAAATGGAAGCTAATGACTTTATGAGAAATCAAGATGCTGTTAAACAGATCCAAACAAATGACAGAATAGAAGGCAATGTGAAATATCTCATGGGAAAAACCACTGACCTGGAAAATAGATCCAGGAGAGAGAATTTAAAAATTATTGGACTACCTGAAAGCCATGATCAAAGTAAGAACCTAGAAATCATCCTCCAGGAAGTTCTCAAAGAAAACTGCCCTGATGTTTTAGAATCAGAGGGCAAAATAGAGGTTGAAAGAATCCATCCCCCATCTCCTGAAAAAGATCCCAAAAAGAAATCTCCTAGGAATATTATAGCCAGGCTCTGGAATTCCCAGATTAAGGAGAGAATAATACAAGCAGCCAGAAAGAAACAATTTGAATGTTGTGGAAACACAATCAGGATAACCCAGGATCTGGCAGCTTCTACACTGAGGGATCGAAGGGCTTGGAATATGATATTCCAGAGGCCAAAGGGGCTGGGATTAAAACCAAGAGTCACCTACCCAGCAAAACTGAGTATCATGTTTCAGGGGAAAATATGGTCATTCAGTGGAATAGACGATTTTCAAGCATTCTTGCTGAAAAAACTAGAGTTGAATAGAAAATTTGACATTCAGATACAAGAAGCAAGAGAAGCTTGAGAAGGCAAACAGGGAAAAGAAATCATAAGGAACTTATCAAAGTTGAACTATTTACATTCTTACATGGAAAAACAATAATTG
Source organism: Petaurus breviceps papuanus (assembly GCF_028583685.1). Classification (NCBI taxonomy): domain Eukaryota; kingdom Metazoa; phylum Chordata; class Mammalia; order Diprotodontia; family Petauridae; genus Petaurus; species Petaurus breviceps. The sequence goes on along the minus strand of NW_027186324.1, from coordinate 9,080,698 downwards.
TAACTGATGAAACTTTTCTCAGTAGTTGAAGGGAATAGAAATATATATTTCTATATGTGAGGGTATATGGGCATATGAGTACGTATGTGAATGTGTGTATATATGTTTACAGGTGTACAAAGATAGAGGGCACAGGACCAATTTAATAGGAAGGGATGATACTTAAAAGAGATGAGAGAGGAATATAATAAGAGGAGATGGGGAGAGACAGAATGGGGTCAACTATCTCGTATAGAAGAGGCAAGGGAAAATGGTACAATGGAGGGGAAGAATAGGAAAGCAAAAGGGAATGGGTCAACCTTATTCTCATTGAATGTGGCTTGGGGAGGGAATAAAATACACACTAAATAGGGTATCTCACCCTATAGGAGAGTAGGGGGGAAAGGGATGAAAGGGGGATGATAGAAGGGAGGGCAGGTTGGGGTGGGGAGGGAAGTTGGAAGCACCCACCTTTGAAAAGGGACGGGATCAAAGTAGAGAACAGAACAAGTGGGAGGTGGGATAGGAGGGAGGGAAATATAGCCAGTCTTTTACAATATATCTACTATTTTATTGTTTTGCTTTAGCCACACATGTACAACCTATACTGAACTGCTTATCTTCCCAGTAGGGTGTGTGCCAAGGGAGGAAGGGAATGAATCTGGAATTCAAAGTTTTAAAATCAAATGTTTAAAGATATATACTATTCTTAATACTATTTTACATGTAATTGGGAAATAAGATATACAGGCACTGGGGCATAGAGATCCACCATGCCCTACTGGAAAAGTCTAAAGGTGTATGGGAGAAGATATGGGAGAGAGCAGATTGGAGGAGGGGATATCCAGTGGGATCACTGTTTTGGGGTGGTGGGTAGGGGAAAAAGGGAAGAAAATTTGTAGCTCACAATCTGGCGGAAATGAATGATGTAAATTAGAAGTTAATAAAGGATTTGAAAAATGGAAAAAAAAATAAAAATTATAAATAAAAATAATCTGATTTCTCATTTATTTACTGTTCCTAACGCGGCCTTTTGGTTGACCTTTTAGAAGCTATTATTCTTTTTAGCTTAAAAATCTGAAGTTTCCACCTATGGATCTGTCATGTCTGGAGTTGGCATTCCTGCCACCTAATCTTCAAACTAATAGTTTGGCTCGTTGAAGAAATAGCTCTGATTAGACCTCTTTTTGGTTCCAGGGACAAATCAGAAATTCTGAGATGATATGAATTGGAAAAAAAACACACACACAAAAATCCCTAGTGAGTTGCTTAAAATGTGTTTACAGGTTATCTCAGGCATGTGCATCACATAAATCTCAAGTTAGGTCAAAATACAAGTTCTGTTTTTGTCCTTTTCTATCTTTTCCCATCTCCTATTATATTTCCACTAGTGACTACTAGAAGCTTGAGTCAGCAGGGAGAATTGCATTTTAGGGACAAAAAATATCTATATAGAATTTGAATCCAACAAATCAGATCTCTTATGCTGAGATATGTTTTCAGCCATTCTTAAGTTGTAAGAAAATGCAGTGTCTTCCTACTGTTTCTTAAGAAAAGGTTTGAAAATATTTAAAATGCTAATAAAATAGTGTAATGCCATGCACAAGCAGCTTTCCAGAAGAATACTACTATGAACAGCTTTTAAGATTCTGATTACACAGTATAGTGATCACTCTATTTATTGCATAATAAATCAGAACAAAACTTTCACAGAAAATCTAGGTGTAGCATTCACAATATTACAACTTATCACAGAAAATCATGATATAATATTCACAACACAGTCTCAAAGTACAATAGTCAAAGACTTCCACTCATGGGGCAACTAAGTTGACTCAGTCAGTCACTTATGAGTAACAATCATATAATAGTTAAAGTCTTCCACTCTTGGAGCAAATTCTTGATTAACTCAATCAGTCACTTATTCAGCAAGCAATTAGTAAGTATCATACACAAAATCCTCCACCCCTTAGGTCACTAGTAAACTATAATTACATAATTACTCAGTACCCAAGGAGAGGTCTTTTCATCTTGACTTGGGGCCTGTTCTCAGATTCCCTGGATCCCCTTCCATGGTCCCAGATTCTACCTGGATACACCAGATTGTCACCTGTGTTCAATGGCAGACGGCTCCCAGTTCCTTGACCAGCTCTCTGGGCAGGTCCTGCTTCATAGTGAAGTTCACATGGTATGGTCCATGTCAGATCCTTCACTATTTCTGCTCCAGGGAATTCAAGGCTCAACCAAGCCACAAACAAAGTCTCAGCATCCCAGTCATGCTTCCTCAGTCACCTGGGCTCCTGGCTCCTGGCTCTTGGCCTCCTGGCTCCAGGCTCCTGTTCAGAAGAAGCTCCACCATCACAAGTTCTCAGGACTCAGTTCTCCATTCTTCTGTAGCTACTCTGCCACCAGATCTCAGTCTTAAGAAATTCTGACTGTGCCTCTCTGGGGCTTTTCCTTATATACACACAGCTCGTTCAACCAACCCCTTCCTCAGTAACAGAAGACAGGAGTTCATACCTTCCATTTCCCCAACAGAGGCTTGATCAGTTACTAAGTGCTAAGCACCTGCTACTTTTGCCAACACAAAGGGATCTTCAAATTTAAAATTACATTACTATTACAAGTAGTAAAATGAAATTCTGCATAATCATGATGTGAGGAATGACTTGCAGTGAAGTTTCCCCATTCTGAACATCCTATATACATTCTTATTACTTCCTTATACTTTGTAACTATGTTCAGTATTGTTTCCCCATATATATAAGTCATTGTGTATTGCAAGGTAATGTAAGAGCTACTGAGTATTAATACAATTGATTGGATTAACTATTGAGACCAAATTAGAGGTGTTTCTAGTTTGGGGAAAGGAATGGTAGTTGAGAGGTAGCAAAGGGTTAAGTTTCTACAGAACTGCAAGAATTGCTGAAACAAGACTACTGATAAAAAGTATCAGACAGTAGCCTTGGGAAGAAGTTTGAGTTCTCAGAGAACTCCTAGATAATAGTAAAAATGAAGTAATGTTAGCAGCAGCAGGTGGATGTGACCAATCAGAAAGTAGACAGCAGCCTTGGGACACTCAGGCCCAGATAAGGACACATCTAGGTTGGACTGAAGGGGGTTCAGTATTCTGAGGTTGTTACTGGGCTTGCGTAGTGGACCTCATGTATTATGTATATTATCTAACAAAATTAGAGCCTCATTAGTAATAATTAGGTTAATGTTTGGGAGGGGCAGGTAACCCTTGCTTATTTAACCCAGTTTCTGCTTCTGTACCTCGGCCTCCTCTCTCTTGGTGCTGTACCAGAGACTGGACCACCCGCTTCTCAAGAGATTCTGATAAAACTACCTTCACTTTGAGTGGTCTCTGAGTAGTCAATTTGGGTCAGGGTCTCCGCACCCCACACAATGATAAGCCTAGCTGTGGTCATTTGTCCTGCTATACTAGATAGGTGAGCAGGGTGATTTAGTCATTTCTACCCTCACCTTTATGTGACCCAGGCTCCTCCCACCCCAGACACTTCCTTGGCTCCTCCCCTCCAGAAGTGGTTTTCCTCTTGAATTAAACTGGGGGAAAAGGGTAGAAAAATGGCAAAGGCCCCACTCCAATAATGGCTTAGCTAGTTCAGCCTTGTCCCCCTGCCTTAACATAGATTGCTGATTTATTGCCCTAATGAGTGTTATTGATAAAAGTCTTACCCATGAGAAATTCTCTCTCTCTCTCTCTCTCTCTCTCTCTCTCTCTCTGTCTCTGTCTCTCTGTCTCTGTCTCTGTCTCTGTCTCTGTCTCTCTCTCTCTCTCTGTCTCTGTCTCTCTGTCTCTGTCTCTCTCTCTCTCTCTCTGTCTCTCTCTCTCTCTCTCTCTCTTTCTGTCTCTGTCTCTCTGTCTCTCTCTCTCTCTGTGTCTCTCTCTCTCTGTCTCTCTCTGTCTCTGTCTCTGTCTCTCTCTCATTCTGTCCCTCTGTCTTTCTCTATTTATATAAGGCCCTCTGAGGCCCTACCCAGGGAACCATTCTGGCAAAACAACTTATACATCTATCTCTCCCTCCAAGTTGTTCTCTTATGGTTCATTTCCACTTTATTTTAGCAATAAATTAGTTCCTTCCATCTAGAACATTGTGTGGCTCTCTGAAGTTGAAGTTAAAGAAGAAATAAAGCACATCCATCAGACTGGAAAATTCCCCCAGAAAGAGGAAAATGTCAAATGTTGGAGAAGCTGTGGGAAAACAGTCACTTTGATGCATGGCTGGTAGACCTATGAATTTGTCCAGACACTCTGGAAAGCCATTTGGAAATATGTCCACAAAGTTACTAGTTAGTAACATACTTATTATTTTTTTAGTAACATTTATTAATCACCTACTATGTGCAGGCACTGTGCTAAGCTCTGGGGATGCAAAAAGAGGCAACAGCAGTCATTGCCTTAAGGAGCTCACAAATCTTGAGAGGGAGGGAGGCGACAAGCAAACACATATGTATGACACAGAGGGAAAACAGGAAATGATTAACAGGGGCAGGCACTAAAATTGAGAGGGTTTAAGAAAGGCTTCCTGTACATCCTCTGACCCAGTAATACTTCTTCCAGGACTGTACCCCAAAGAAACAAAAGAAATAGGAAAAACTCCTACATGTACAAAAATATTTAGAGTAGCTTTTTTTGTGTGGTGGAGAGGACTTTAAATTAAGAGCGGTACCCAATGACTGGGAAATGGCTGAATGAATTATGATATATGAACATCATGGAATGCTATTGTGTTACAAGAAATGAAGAAAGAGGCAGTTTCAGAGAAACCCAGGAGGACTTTCTTGAATGGATGCAGAATGAAGTGTGAAGAATCAGGAGAACAATTTATGTTGTTGTTCAGTTGTGTCTAATTCTTCACGACCCCATTTGGTGGTTTTCTTGGCAAAGGCAGTGGAGTGGTTTGCCATTTCCTTCTCCAGTTCATTTTTTTAAATCTTTTTTTTTTATTATTAATTTG
>NW_027186324.1:9038858-9075337 GCF_028583685.1 Petaurus breviceps papuanus | reverse complement strand
TTCTTTCTAGTTCTTTCTCTGGATGCACATATTTCTCTCCATCAAGAACTCAAGTTCATTTTTATAGATGAAGAAACTGAGGCACAGAGGGTTAAGTGACTTACCCAGGGTCACACAGCTAGTCAGGGACCGAGACAAGATTTGAATGCAGGAAGAAGCATTCCCCACTACAGGCCCAGCATTCTGTCCACTGTGCCACCTATTAACCATCAACATTATGAAAACAAACAATATTGAAAGACTTAATAGCTCTGATCGATGCAGTGATCCACCATGTTTCCAGAGGTCAGTGATGAAGCATATGCAACCCACCTCCTGACAGGTGAAGGGCTGATATTCAGAATGAGACATCTTTTTGGACATGGGCAATGTGGGAATTAGTTTTGTTTGACCATGCTTCTTTGTTATAAGAATGTTTTTTAGAAATTTCTTAAGGGGCAGAAGGTGGAGAAGAAGGTGGTAAGGACAAAAAAATGCCTGATAATTGGAAAAAAAAGAAAAAGGAAAGTACCTCTTCCACAGAGATTTTCAATGCTAGCTAGCCACATTTATCAATAACAACTGGCTTAAAGGACAAAGTAAACAGAAAAGAAAACAAATTTTTATGAAGTAGATAAATTTTAAGATTCAATCATATGCTTTCTCAGGAGAGAGAGAGGGGAGAGGAGGGAAAGGGGTGAAGGAGAAAAATGGAAAAATCACTGCTTTGGGTCTCCAGTCCTTCCAGGGAAGGGTTCATCCATTTTCAGTCTTGAGCATAGCTTTGGTCTTGGAATCTGGTGCTGTGGCCGCTTCTCTTCTCCAGTTGTAGTATTCTCTAGCTTCCAGCTCCATTGATTTTGGGGTTAGCTGCTGCCCCTCTCTGGCTTCAGCATGTTCTGGTGCTAAAATCCTTTGTCCTTCTGCTGCCCACAGCTCTTCAGGAAAAGAGGGGCCACCTTGTCAGTTCAAGCTGTGATTTATCAGTCACACAGTTGAGGCACTTCCCTGGGGATTAAAGAGGGGAACTCGGATGTGCTGGAGTCAACTCAACCAGGTTTAGGACAACCTAGGGATAAACATTCAGTATGAGTATTTACACCCCAGAAATAGGCAAAGCTACAAGTCAGGGCTTGATTTATTGTTTTATTTATTATCTAGACTTGAGAAACTGATGGGACAATATTAATAGTATAGATTAAACTTAAAAATGTGTTATGTATACATTTTTTCCCTAGGCAGCTGGTTGTTAAACAATTACTACCATACTCTTGCCTGTGTGATTTCTGATCACCCCAGCAGGCATCTATCTTTACTATTCTAGTTTCTTTGGCAAATCCATGACAATGTTACATAAGGAGAACAGACCATGGGCTAGGAGAATTTGGATGTCAGATCTTTCAAAAGTCTGCAATGAGACAAGCTTTATTGTTTCTTTAACCTAAAGCTCACACAGCTATAGAATGTTCTACCTGGAAGGAACCAGAGAGACTTCAAAGTCCAACCCCCATCTCGTCCAGGTTAGGAAACAGTCCCAGAGAAGGGAAGTGATTTGTCTGATGGTATTTGTGTCACATCTATAGAAAGAACAAGCAGGTTTTCTTTGTGGTGGTTTTGACTTTCAGCCAGGCCAATATTCCTACTGATCCTATGCATATCGTGTTTATTTTTACTTTGTGCCTTTGATTGTGACTTTTTTCTTCTTCCTATCTGTTCACCAAGACTTTAATATTCACTATACCTTGTACACAAATGACTTCAGTCCTCCCTTATCTTTCTTTTCTCTGAATTCCTGGATCATGTATTATCTGTATTAAGGTCATAAACTTGATTATCGGTTATATGGTGACCTTTTTATCTTTCCTTTCAATCCTTCCTCTCTTCCAAGTGTCTCTGTGGCTGCTGAGGGCACCATGATCCTTCTTGTCACCTGGGTTTAAAATGTTAGGAATCATCTGTGATTCATCACTATCAGCCCACATAACCAATCAATTGTCAAATCTTGTTGTGTTTGCATTTACAACATCTCTTCTATATGTCCTCTTCTCTCCGCTCACATAGCTACCATCCCATTTCGGGCCCTCATCACCTCTTTTCTGGATAATTGCATTCATTTTCTAATTCTCTCTCTGCTTTAGGTTTTTGTCCTCTACTCAGTTGCCAAAGAGATGTTCCTAGTGTGTAGATCATCAATGTCCCCTCCTACTCAATAAACTCCAGTGACTCTCTCTTGTTTCCAGGATCAGATAGAAAATCCTTCGTTTTGGTTTTTAAACCTTTTCATCACCTGAGCCCTTCCTATCTTTCCATCTTCTTACATTTTATTTCCCTCCATATGTGCTGGTCTACTTGCTGTTCTTTATATATGACACCCCTGTCTTCCATCTCTCCTCATTACCTCCACCTTTTAGAATGCTGGTTTACTTCAAGACTTAGCTTGCATGCTACCTTTTGCAGGAGGAGTCTATTAGAGCCTGGCCTCTTAGATCCTTCTCCTCATGGTTACTTTCCATCTACTCTGAATGTATCTTATATACACCTATTTATTTACATATTATCTTACTCATTAGAATATAAGGGCAAGACTGTTTTTGTCTTTTTTGTAGCCTCTTACTATACCTGGCACATAGTAAGCCTTAAAATGTTTGTTGATTGATTAATTGCTCTCATTGGTAAGTTTCCTTTTCTCAATTAGAGTGTAAGCTCCATGAAGGCAGAATCAGTTTTATTTTGGACTTAGATGCCCTAATAGTGCCTAGAAGTAGGTGCTTAATAAATAGAGGGTAGTACAGGCACTATAGGAAGATAAAGCCCACTAAAACAGAATTGGTAGAACTGTGAATTGGTTCAACAATTGTGGAAAGCAATGTGGAAGTAGTTTCATTTTTGACTAGTGATGGAAGACTTGCCTTTTGTTCTTGATATTTGTTGAACACTGTTGGTGCCAGGTCCAATGCAATTCTCCCACATTATGTCATTTTAATTTAAAAGAAACCAAACAAACCCCAAACCTTTCTTATTTTGCTCATTTCTCTTGATATGACATTACCATCAATAGGCTTCAAAATAATGAATCTTTCCTGAAGTAAATTTCAACAACATAGTATACATATATGTAATCAAATGAACACCCTTAACTACATTTGCCATTTCATCCAATTGGAATGCACACTAAAGATTTAGTTTCCCAATTAATTGATGACAAAGGTTGTCTTCAAACAAATGGGAAATTCTCCTTCCAACTGCACAATCTGTACATGTGACTATTCAATGCTACTATGTCTAGATAAGAAATATATGCACTCCTTTCTATTCCAATTGAATAAATCACCAGAAATCTACCCTATCAGACTTTTCTCAAATACATTCAGGGGCTTAACTTCTTTCTTGTTTATATTTTGGTTAGATTTGTCTAAGACTGAAAAAGGCACATCGAGTCCCCAATTATTATAGTTTTGCTGCCCATTTCTTCCTGTAATTATATTAGATTTTGTTTTAAAAAAAAGAACTTAAATACTATGCCATTTAGTCCACATATATTAAATATTCATGTTATTTCATTGTCTATGCCTTTAAGTATAATATATTTTCACTATTTATCTCTTTTCATTATATCTGTTCTTATCATTGTCTTGCCTGAGATCACATTTGTTAACCTTTACTTTTCTGAGTTTTCCAGAAGCAATAATAAATTCTGCATCAGTCTCTCAATTTAACTTTGAATGTTATATTTTGAGTCTGTTTCTTGTAATCAATATATAAGCAGTGGCATGCTGGAGCTGGCTTGTATTGTCTTGAAAGCCAATAGTCAAATTTTCAGGAAGTTTGTGAACTGATTGCTAAGTACACCCAGTGTACAGGTCAATCAGCTCATGTATTTGTAATGCTATTTGTTGTTTTTAATAAAGTGGTGTCAACGAAGCAGAGTGTGGAATTTTCAATATGTTATTATCTAAATGATGGTGGGTTTAACAATGAATATTTGAAAGCAAATTTAATTATATTTTGTTCTGGTGGTGCTAATATGTTTCTGGGAAGAAAGTCTAGAGTAGCTATGAAGTTGTTAGAAAATTTTCCTGAAATTGTCAGTTAGCAGTGTTTAAATCATTGATTACAATTACCACTTGTTAATTCAATATCTGAAATAAAATATATTAATCATTTAAAAATGTTTTCAGATAAAAATTTATTCTATTTAGCACCACAATAAAAATCAAACTGAGGAGCTAAAGAACTTGAAACCGAAATTAAAATTAGTTGGGTACTAGAACTGAGATGGGCAGCATGTGATTTATGAGGTGCTACTTATGGATGGCACATATATCCTGAATTACATATGCATTTTTCTTCTTACTATTATTATTCTGGTTGGGCAAAGAGATTAACTTGTATTAATTTCTTGCAAGACCTTGTTTTAATGATTGACGGTCTTAAAGAATTTTCATTACTTTTGATTGCATTGCAGTAAAGATCAACTAATATCTAGAAAGCACAAAAATTAATCAAATGTACCATAAGAGCTTTGGGAAATTTAAAGAATGGAATTTGAAGGCATGATTCTCAAGTTGAAGATTTGATTAAGCCAGTTAAGTTGAAGAACATTTCATTTAATAAAAATAATATATTTAATGCTCTTCCTAGAAATATCTTACTAGAAAATAAAATTCAATACGTAAACTTAGGTCTTTTATTGGACAAAAGCAACAATGAAAGTATTTTAAATTATTTTGCTTTTTTAGAATCATTTACTTTGCCTTATTAAGAACTGACTTCACCATGAATAGTTGCCAAAAACGCATTTCATTTAAGTGAAATTTTAAAGCATGAGATTGATTTTAAAACACTTCAGAGTTTTGTAGATAACAATGTAGACTCAAAGTTCCAATCCCTGCAAATGCACAAAAAGCCAAAAAGATAGTTATCACTCTTACAATCAATAGTGCTAACGTTGAAAGAGCTTTTGGTTTAATTAATATAATTTGTATGAGGATGAGAAATAGTTTAATAGTAGATGGCACATCAGATTTAATGACAGTAAATTTGTTGGGAAAAGAAAAGGCAGATTGGGATGCAGTTCTATTAGGAGTCAAATCGTGTTTGAATTGCCACTATAGACTGGCTCCTGAGAGTTTGGCATAATCAACAGAAGCAATTGGGTATATGAAATTTACAATAAAGGATGTTATGTATTTTATCATTACTAGTAAATCTTATGCTATACAGCCATCATGTTAGTAATATTTATAATAAACTTATGTACATATGTGTATAGAGGTATAATCACACAAAATTTTTCCCCCAAGAAGTTTCTCTTGACTTTATTGTTTGTGTTTTGAAGTTTCTACTATTCTCTACTTTTCATCAGGGATTCTTGGAAATGTTCTATTCCACTAAAGGACCATATTTCCCCTGTAGAATTATGCTTAGCTTTGTAGGACAAATTATTTTTGGTTGTAAGCCTCTATCTTTTGCCTTTTGGGATATCATAACCCAGGATTTTCTCTTTTTTCCAGTAGTTGCATCATAGTCTGACATAGAGGCAGCTGGTGGCACAGTGGATAGACAGACCCTAGAGTCAGAAGACCTGACTTCAAATTTACCTAAGCTATTTACTAACTTTGTGACCTTTAACCTTCATTTGCTGCAGTTTCCTCAGCTATAAAATGGGAATAATAATAATAATGCAAGGTTGTTGTGAGAATCAAATGAGAAAATATTTATTAAAAACCACTTAGCACAGCACCTGACATGTATTATATATTATATAAATGCTTCCTTCTTTCTTCCTTAGTTTTCTGTGATAGTAATTGTGCTTAGTACTTGAACTTTTTCTTTTTTATTATTTGCAGTACTTTTTTCTTTGACTTAGAAGTTCTAGAATTTAATTATACTGTTACTGGATGTTTTCAGTTTGGGGTTTCAGGAGGTTATTGGCAGATTCTATTTTAATTTTGCCCCCTGGTTCTAATATATAATGGCAGCTTTCTTTTATGATTACTTGCAATATGATATCCAAGATTTTTGTTTGTTCATGGTTTTCAGGGAGTCTGATTTTACAAATTGTTTTTTCTTGCCTGTTTTCCAGGGCAGTTGTATTTGATAAAAGATATCTTGGGGCTGCTAGGTGGCACAGTGAATAGAGCACTGGTCCTGGAGTCAGGAGGACCTGAGTTCAAATCCAGCCTCAGACACTTCACACAAAAACTAGCCGTGTGACCTTGGGCAAGTCACTTAACCCCAATTGCCCTCCAAAAAGCAAAAAAAAGAAAAAAGAAAAAAAGAAATAAAAGATATCTTACATTTTCTTCTATATTTAAAAAATTTTTTTATTTTCTTCTAATATTTCTTGTTGTCTCTTGAGTCTTTAAATTCTATTTACTCCAGTCTTTTTTTCAGAGAGTCTGGTATTTGTGTAAGCTTTACATTATGTTGAGACTGTTTATCATCCTTTCAATTCTTTCCTCCTGAACTCCCATTTAATTTTTAATTGCTTACTCTAGTCACTCTTGGAGACCTTGTGGCCAACCAGTGCTTGGTTTTTTCTTCTCCTGAGTGCTCTAGGATCTTTATCCTCTGTGGAGCATCCCTTGTCTTAGTGCTGGCAAATCCAGGACTATTTACTGGCTGCCTGGAGGGGTCCCTCTCTCAGGGCCTGAAGACTTGTGTTTTCCTTTTTGTGCAGTCTCAGCCTGAATGCAGGAGCTTACTGTTCTCTTTCTTGGTAGTTCTTGATCATTATTCTGTCTGGATTCTTTTAGATCTTTGCTGGAATATATATGGGAGAGCTGGGCTCCTCTGTGGACGTCCATATTGCCGGGTTAATCCGAAGACCTGTGATAGTTATTTGTGCATTTGTGTTCCCTCTTCTTTTACTATTAGATTATAAATTTTTTGAGATCAGGTCTGTCAGATATCTTTCTTTGTATCTCCATAGTCTACAAAGTGCTTCTTGTATAGAGTATTTAATAATGTTTGTTAGTGTAGTTAATGAAAAATTGACTGCAATTACCTAAATTTTTGGGTTTTAAGGTTACTGTTGGAATGTCTGAGATAGGCTTGTTTTAATACTTAATAATTTAGAAAATAGGATAATTATCCAATTAAAGCACTTAATAAGCTAAATATTCTGAACTGTATGCTTTTGAATAGGGAAACTTTTCCTGCTGTGAGAATTACTGAAAATATTAGATTTATGATTTGGTTGGAGAAAAGAAAAAATTACATTTAGTCAATTTTCGGAGCATAATTCAAGCACTATTTTTTTTTTTGCTCCTTAATAGGTTAAAAATATCATTTTCCCTTTTCTAAAAGTTCTCTTCCAGTCTAAAGGCTTTCCAGTTTTGTCATATTTCTGGTCAGATGCTGCCATAGAAATGCAGGGAAGAAGTCTAGAAAAGGACACACAAAGTCATTACAGTGTTAGTGATCACTCACTGTCCGCTGGGTAGTCTTGTGCCTCCCATTGGAACCCCTGGTGTTCCCTTTTACTATGCAGAGACTACTGGAGGCTCAGAGGTCACCCCATTGCACATTGACATCTGCCAACGTTTTGTCCTCACAGTGCCCCAGATGCTGGTATTGCTTCCTGAGCCCTGGCATTAAGATCTAATCTTGTTGTTTGGACTCAAATTGGGGTTGCTTTCCTCTGGGCAAGTATTACTTCTCAATCTCGCCCATACTTCACAGGATCATAAATTGAGAGCTAGAAGGGATCTTAAAGGTCACTGGGTCCACCACATTTTAGAGATGAAGAAACTGGAGATTTGCTCAAGGGTTGGAGCACAAAATCCCTTGTGATCCAAACCCAGTGGGCATGTTTGAATCACCTGAATTCTGTGCTTGCAACACAACCCCACATAAACTTCTGCCCCATTAATAATACACTGCTTCACAATCCTTATATTTACGCAAGCAACTTGAGTTAACTAATAACTTTACTTCCAGATACTCTGTCCTCTCCACATTCAAACTCACAATTCATTCCATCCCAAACAAACAAAATTCTAACCATGTCTACTCCACTGATTACCAGTGTCAGGATACTGATGTTCTCTGATCCTCTCGATATTTCCCTATAGGCTTATTTTAATTTTATTTTTGCTTAATTTAAAACTATGTTAAATTGGTTAAACCGTTAGACCTTTGTATTGTTGATTCTGATAAAAATTTTAAAATAAGTAAGGTCCCTTTGGCAGCCTTTAATTTCCCAGGACTTTCTTTATATTATAAAAAAAATCATCTTTCTCTCCATTTTATGGTATGTAATGCCAAGCAAAGGCAACTTCCCAAGGTTCAAAATACCAGCATAGCCGCTCTCTATTTTATTCAGTGACAAATTAAGAACAGAGAAAATAAAAATACAGCATAATTCAAAATACAGCATTCACCAAGTGTAATTCAATCAAGTACTACTCCACCCCTGGACATTACATTCATTTAATCAATCACAAAGTCCCTCTTCTAACTACTACTCCACTCCTAGGCAGTACATTCATTTAGTCAATCACAAAGCCCCTCTTCTCAAATGGAGATTAGTTTCCAATCATAAGTAAAGTACATTCATTTGGTCAATCACAGAACACAAAAAAGTCAACAGTTTCCCACCCTTGGATTACAACTGAATAGGCCATCTTCCCCAGAGTTACAACAAGCTTAAGTACAGCATTTAATATCCAAAGAGAGGTCTTTTCTTCATCTTGACCCAAGGCAAGTTCTCAGCAATCTTTGTTCCTGCCCAGAGAGCTGGACAAGGAACTGGGAGCCCTCTGCCATTGAACCCAGGTGACAGACTGGTGAATCCAGGTAGAATCTGGGACCATGGGATCCGGGGAATCTGAGAACAGGCCCCAAGCCAAGATGAAGAAAAGACCTCTCCTTGGGTACTGAGTAATGATGAAATTGTAGTTTACTAGTGATTTAGGGGTGGAGGGTTTGTGTATTTTCAAATGATTTTACTTAGTGATTAATGATACTTAGTAATTGATTGCTGAATAAGTGACTGATTGAGTTAATTTAGTGTGCCCCATGAGTGGAAGACTTTGACTATTGTACTTTGAGATGACTGTTCTTTGTTCTAACTGTTGTGACCACTTTGGTGAAAACTATGTGGCCATTTTAGTGATAAGTCATTGTGAATGCTATACTTTGATTTACTGTGAATGTTTTGCCTTGATTTGTTATGGAATAAATAGTGTTCACTATACTGTGTGATCAGAACCTTAAAAGCTGTTCATGGTAGCATTCTTCTGGAAAGCTGCTCATGCATGGCATTACACCAGCTAGGCCCCATCCTTGATCCTCCCAAAATATCTATACCCAAATCAACTGCTACACCCTTGAACTGGCCTATCCCACCACTGTCTGTTATCTCCAGGTAGCCTCCAGAAACTTCCCACCCTTAATCACTCATTACTGGAGTCTGACCTCATTGACTCCTCCTGAAGACCCTCCCCAAACTCCTCCTCTAGACTACCCCTAGACTCCTCCCACAACCTTTCTGAATATAAGACCCCATCTTGCCTCCACGTGATGTGAGAGCACCATAGAATTTTCCAATACAAGCCTTAAAGATACTGAGGCTCCTTAAGAGTCTACCCAATATGGTGAACTTTTAATAAACTTTGCTTTTCTTTGGCTGAGAGAAGACTTGAGTCGAATTCATTTGGTAGGACCTGGCTTGTTGGTATTTTGGGGTCTCAAGCACCGCTAGCCTAAACCTCATCATTTTATGATGACCCTCTACAAAATCAGTCAATACTTAAAGAAATTAATTCAGACTGTTCACTGGAAGATCAAATACTGAAGCTTAAATTGATACATGATGAGAAGACGGAAAAGACCCTGATGTTGGAAAATATTGAAAGCAAAAGGAAAAGAGGAGAGCAGAGACTGAGATGGATAGAGAGTGTAACAACAAAAATGAACTTGGGTAGACTTTGAAAGATAGTGGAGGACAGAAGGGCATGGCATGCCATGGCCCATGGGGTCACACAGTGTTGGATATGACTGAGCAACTGAACAGCATTTATCATTTATCTGGCTGTGCATACATCTCTTTTCTTTCTCCCTATCCACCCATCTATCTGTGTTCCTGTTAGTTCACCCATTTTTTCATTAATTCACTTATCAATTGAGTGATTTTTGTCTTTGAATCTTCAGCATCCCTTACAGCATATTTTCTTTTGGTGGGGGGGAGAGGGAGAGTCTAGTAGACTCTAGGATCAGAGATTCTTCACTTGGGGTCAACTTGATAATTGTTGTTTGTCAGTTTTTAGTTGTGTCCAACTCTTTGTGATTCCATCTGGGATATTCTTGGCAAAGTTACTGGAGTGGTTTGCCATTTCCTTCTCTAGCTCATTTTACAGATGAGGAACTGAGGCAAACAGGGTCAAGTGACTTGCCTAGGGTCACACAGCTAGTAAGTGTCTGAGGTCAAATTTGAACTCAGGAAGATGAGTCTTTTTGATTCCAAGCTCTGTGCTCTATCCACTGAGCCACCTAGCTGTCCAGTGTAGTGATACAAGAAAATGGTAAGAACCCCTGCTCTAGAAGCATGATTTTTCATTGTATAAGGAGCTATAAATTTGAATAGGAATTTTTCTAGGAGAACCTGGTGATTTGAGTGAGAAAAACCTGAAAAAGTTAATTTGTGGAAGTATTTTTTTTTTTTTTGCTTTTTGGAGAACGATTGGGATTAAGTGACTTGCCCAAGGTCACAGGCTAGTTTTTGTGTTAAGTGTCTAAGGCTGAATTTGAACTCAGGTCCTCCTGACTCCAGGGCTGGTGTTCTATTCACTGTGCCACCTAGCTGCCCCTGGAATTATGTTTCTTAAAGTGACTGGGATAGGCTTAGATGAGTGAAAGCAAAGGGATTTGGGGAGAAAATATTGGAACTGCAAGTTCTTTTGCTTATAGGTTGAAAACCTATATGAATAGTTTTATTGGTGAAGGGGAAAAGCAAACAAATAGTAAGTTAATAGAATCTCTGTGACTCGGCATTTAAAGACTTTCAGCGTCTGGCTCTAGCCTACTTTTTAGATATTTCATACTGTTCCTCATTATGCACTTTCTGTTCCAGGCAAATTGACTCAGTTGTTCCTTAAACTTGGAGTTTCATTTTTCTGCTTTCATGCCTTTGCACAGGCTTTTGTTTATATCTGGAATATACTCTCTCTTCACCTCTGACTCTTAAAATGCCTTTGGAGAGACTAGAGGTGTCATGGGCTAGACAAGTCAAACTGTTACCATTACCTGACTGCCATTTCTCTTCAGATCCCGATGGAAAACAGCCCAGGATCCTGAGCCCAAGAGCCTTGGGAGTAGTAATTCTCCCCAAACCATCAGACCTAGTTCTACCCAGCCCCTACAGTCATCATTGAGGAGACAGTTAATTGTCACCCCCAGTGACAACTGCTGACCAACTGCTGTCCATGGGCAGATAGGCAGGGGAGGTCTAAGAGTAGCAGCATCTCTAGACGACTGGTCCTATTTCCAGTAACCCCTCATAGCCATTAGCAAAGAAAGCAACTGCTCTGGAGAAGAGACTAATCACCCCCACCATCTGTCAACCGACTGCCATAACAGGGGCCGGCAAACTAGATTAAGTAAAGCAGCAAGGCACAGGGAAGGAGAGGCAGGAGGAAGCATGTTTTAAGCCAAACAAACCACTACCATCTCCCTTCAGACTCTACTGGGGATGGACCAGAATCCTCAACCCAAAAGCTTTGGGATTAGCACTGCTTCCGGCCTAGCGCCTTTAGCGGTCATCCTGGGAAGCAATCCTGGTGGGAGAGCTGGGTAACTGCCCCAAAGAAAGTTCTGGTCACCAAAGTCAAATGGTTCAGCATCAGAAAAGACTTGATTTTATCAGCGGAAATGCCATTAAAAAAGAAGTATTAAGATCTGCTTTGTCATTATGCCCTAAGGGACTTTTCCATCTGACTTGAAGCTGAAACCATCCATATGCATTTTCTCCCCAGTCAGGATGGGAAGTCCTTGGGAACAGTAATTGCCTCGATTTTCTGTAATATCCCCAGTACTTAGCACAGGGCTTTAAACACACTAAGACTCAATGAACCTTTCATTCACTGCCTTCAGTGCTCACCTCAGATGCCACCTCTGGCCAGAAACATTTTTGATTCCCCAGTTAGTGTTTTCTTCCAATTAGATTGCATTTACTTACTTGCTCAAATGTTGTGTCTTCCACTTCTCCCACTCTCCAGTAGAATGGAAATTCTTTGAACAAAGGGACCTGTTTTCACTTGGTCTTGGCATCTAGTACCTATTTCACTGCCCTGAACATGGTAGGCACTTAATACATTATTGTTGAATGGGACTAACAGATTTTTTTTTTTTGGCCTTTTGGAGGGGAATTGGGATTAAGTAACTTGCCCAAGGTTACACGGCTAGTGTTTTTGTGTGGGTGTTAAGTGTCTGAGGCCAGAACCGAATTTGGGTCCTCCCGCCCTGACAGAATTTTTTTGAGGCCAATTTTTGCTTACTCAAAAATCTCCAAATACCTGGACTTGTATTTCTGAAGGTGAATGCTGATTTTATAGAATCAGTGTGGGTGAGCATGGGTTTACTTTTTGTACTGACCCACAAGGATCCCCAGGCTTAATTGTAGGTCTCTGAAGTTCTTTTAAAAATATTTTGATGGCTGTATTCAATATGATAGGTTTCCTTTGTAATTCTGTGTCTTTTATTTTATATATTTAAAACATTATTGTGAAAAGGAGTTCATAGACTTCACCAGACCGCCCAACAGGTCCATGAGCCACCCTCTTCCCCCACCAAAAATTAATAAGGCTTAAAGGTTAACTTTAAAATATAGGTTAAATAAAAGCTAAACCAATTCACCTCCCATAGGTGAACTGAGAACTTTCCCTAATTGTTTTATTTGCTTTTATGTTTTTTAATTTTTTTATTTAAAAAAATTTCTAAATTAAATTTTAAGTTTATTTTTAGTTTACATCATTCATTTCTACAAGATTTTGAGTTACAAATTTTCTCCCCATTTTTCCCCTACCCAGCACCCCAAAACATCAGTCCCACTGTATACCTCCTCCCCTAATCTGCTCTCTCCTTTATCCTCCCCCATCCACCCACACACCCCCCTTCCAGTAGGTTAATATGGATCTCTATACCCCAATGCCTGTATATCTTATTTCCCAGTTGCATGTAAAAAAAAAAACAAATACAAATTTTTTTTAACATTTGATTTTAAATTCTTTCCCTTCCTCCCTCATCACCCACCCTTACTGGGAAGATAAGCAATTCAGTATAGGTTATACATGTGTAGCTATGTGAAACATTTCCATAGTGGATATATTGTAAAAGATTGACTACGTTTCCCTCCATCCTATCCTGTCCCCCACTTGTTCTATTCTTTACTTTGACCCTGTCCCTTTTCAGAAGCATGGTTAAAACTTCCCTCCCCCCCAACCTGCCCTTGCCTCTATCATCCACCATCTCATCCCTTTCCCCCCTACTCTCCTGTAGGGTAAGATACCCCACTTATGACATAGTGTATATGTCATTCCCTCCCTAAGCCAAATTCAATGAGAGTAAGGTTGACCCATTCCCTATTGCCTTCTTGTTCTTCCCCTCCATTGTAACAGTTTGCCCTTGCCTCTTCTAGATGGGATAATTTACCCCATTCTGTCTCTCCCCATCTCCTCTCATTATATTCCTCTCTCACCTCTGAATTTCACTTTTTAAGTATCATCCCTTCCTATTCAATTGGTCCTGTGCCCACTGTCTATGTACACCCGTACACATATATACAAACACTCACATATGTATTCATATACCCTCCTATATAGACATATGTATGTATATATATTTATATTTCCTTTAACTATTCTCATACTGAGAAAAGTTTCTTCAGTTATAATTATCATATTTCCATGTAGGAATGTAAATAGTTCAACTTTGATAAGTTCCTTATGATTTCTTTTCCCTGTTTACCTTCTCATGCTTGTCTTGCTTCTTGTATCAGAATGTCAAATTTTCTATTCAACTCTGGTTTTTTCATTATGAATGCTTGAAAGTCCTCTATTCCACGGAATGACTATATTTTCCCTTGAAACATGATACTCAGCTTTGCTGAGTAGGTGACTCTTGGTTTTAATCCCAGCTCCTCTGACCTCCAGAATATCATATTCCAAGCCCTTTGATCCCTCAGTGTAGAAGCTGCCAGATCTTGTGTCATCCTGATTGTGCTTCCACTATATTCAAATTGTTTCTTATTGGCTGCTTGTAAAATTTTTTCCCTCATCTGGGAATTTCAGAATCTGGCTAAATATTCCTAGGAGTTTTCTTTTTGGGATCTTTTTCAAGAGGTGACTGGTGAATTCTTTCAATTTCCATTTTGCCCTCTGGTTCTAAAATATCAGGGCAATTTTCCTTGAAAATTTCTTGAAGGATGATTTCTAGGTTCTTTTTTTGATCATGGCTTTTAGGTAGTGTAATACTTTTAAAATTATCTCTCCTGGATTAATTTTCCAGGTCAGTGGTTTTTCCAATGAGATAGTTCACATTGCCTTCTATTCTTTCATTTGTTTGGATCTGTTTAATAGTATCTTGATTTCTCATAAAGTCACTAGCTTCCATTTGCTCCAATCTAATTCTGAAGGAATGATTCTCTTCAGTGAGCTTTTGAGATTCTTTTTTTTTTTTTACTTTGTAAACTGGGGTTTATTTCAAAATAAAGACTCTTTGTAAAATATATGCATTTCATAGAAAAAGGTATAAAATCACCAGCACTTTGAAAGGCTGGCCACTGCACTGTTTAGAGAGATGAGATAGAGGATATCAAATATTTGAGCTGGAAAGGAAAGGACCTTAGTCCAAGATTTTCATATTTTACAGATGGGGAAGTTGAGGTCAAGAAAGATAGCACAAAATCACTCCTGAGTTAGCAGAGGGGGATTGAGAACCCTGGTCTCTCCTACTCAAAATCCTGCTTGGCAGCCCCTGTGCCAAGCTTTCAGACCCCCTCCTTCTCAACTAAGAAGTTTCTCCCATTGCTGGAGAACTGGTCACACCATCCAGCCCACAGGACACTGCCATGCACCTGCAAAAACCAAGGGATGAGCTCTCCTAGGGCTGGGTACTGGGGGAAACATGTGAGTAAGTAGGGATAGAGGGAATGAAAAGGGAAGAATAAATACCTGGAGAAAACTGGCCTCCCCCAGCCTAACAAACATGGACACAGAGCCAAGTCCCCTCAAGTGTATATTTTGTGTGTACACACACACATACACACATACACACATGCTCTCACTGCTCAACAAGGAGGGTCTAGGGGCAAGGAATCCAGATGGCACTTGGTGGATGGTGGTGATCAAGGAAGAAATAAGGGGCTGAGGGGGAACTGTTCCTGATCTAGCCCCGCAGCCCCTTTAAGGAGGGGATGCAGGGCTGAGCAAGGGCAGAAAATGGTCTCAAGTCAAGGCTTTAACTGTGAACAAGCTCCTCTTCTCCCCCAAGTCCATGTCCCAAAGTCCTCCAGGTTCATGCATTAGAGAAAGGAGTCAAATTCGAATATTAAGGCAGGACAAGTTTCCTTCGGCTCCTCGGGGAGCACAGATTGTGCTCTGGACCCAGGGGTGAAGGAGGGGCATCATGCGAAATGCCTGCCAGGGGGCAGCGGGTGATCCCCTCGGTGGTCCAACTGGTCCTGCAGCTGGGCAAACTCGGCCAGCTCGCTCAGCACCTGGAGCTGACCGTTGGTCTTGTGGCTGACCAGCGAACGGTATGGAAGTGCATGGTGAAGACGATGAAGACCAGGCCGAAGGAGGCCATGATGGTGGTGGAGGAGATGGCCGCCTCCTGGCCCGGGGTGAAGCTGGCGTTGGACGCGGGGGGCGGCTTGGGCTGCTTCTTCAGTGGCAGGAACTTGACCCAGCAGAGCAGCACCACCTTGGCCAGGAGGAGCAGCTTGCCGATGACTATGGAGAAGGCCCAAGCCAGTTCGATGTGTGGGTGCATGCGCTCGTGCGGCAGCTCCGTGACGGAGTTGAGGTTGTTCGTGTTACTGACCATCTTGATATTGGGCAGGATGCAGGTGCTGATCATGAGCTCAAACAGGTGCTTGGCCACCAGCACCGGGGTGCACGTGTTAAAGGCGATGACCAGCCCCTGCGGGTAGTAGTGGCTGCTGTCCAGCTGCACCTCCACCATGGCCACCACAGCGAAGTCCAAGAGCAGCGCCAACATCTGTCTGGAGGCTTTGAGCTTGGCCGGGCTGAGGTGCAGCTTGCACCAGGACAGTGCCTGCATGGAGTGCTCCTTGAGACTCATCACCTCCTGGTAGCTATGGCCCACCCACTCCAGGTAGGAGATGGTGTTCCCAGGCAGCGGGGGCTCCTGGGGCTGCTGCTGGTGGGGGGTGGGGAGCTGCCACGGTGGCCGCTGGCAAGGGGAAGGTTGGGGCTGCTGCTGGGCTGCGAAGGCCCGCCCTAGCAGCGGCTGGAGAACGGGAGGGGCCTGCACGCACTCTGGCACCTTGGTCTCCCCTCTGCTTCACAGCATGTCCAGAGCAGCCCTCCCCACCAACACTCAGCAACCGAGATTCTTTTTCCATCTGGCAAATTCAGCTTTTTAAGGCATTCTTCCCCTCATTGACTTTTTGAGCCTCTTTTGCCATCTGAGTTAGTCTATTTTTTAAGGTGTATTTTCTTCAGTCAGGTTGTTGACTCTCATTTCCTAATTTTCTTGCATCGTTCTCATGTCTCTTCCCAATTTTTCCTCTATTCCACTTATTTGGTTTTCAAAATCCTTCTTAAGATCCTCTATGGCCTGTAACCAATTCATATTTTTCTTGGAAGGTTTTGGTGCAAGAGTTCTGACTTCATTGTCTTCCTCCTGTTCCATGCTTTGATCCTTTTTGTCCCCCAAAAGGAATCCAAAGTCAGATTGCTGTGCTTGCTTTCCTTCCTTTGCTTGCTCATGTTGCCGCTCAATTACTTGACTTTTGAGCTTTTTGCCACAATAGGACTCTGCTTCCAGAGAGGAGAGTTTTGTCCCAAATCGCTGGGGTTTTCTCAGCTGCCAGAGCTATTAGTTGGGTGCCCTTTCAGAAGCCTCCACTGGCTCTGGCACACTGGTCACGCACCCCATGACCTCTACCCTAGACAGCAATCTAGATTCAAGCAGGTTAAAGCAAGAGTGATTTCCCCTCAGACTGGTTGCTTGGTCCCCCCTACAATCTGCAGGCCTGGAGCTCTGATGTAGCCATGAGGCGGTGGCTGCCATGGCGCCTTAGGGGCTTCTCCCTCCCAGGGGCAGAGGCCAGACTGTACTCCCGTACCCCCAGTTCCCAAAACTTTGTCTCTGGCACTTATGGATTGATAATTCTGGAAACTGCCACAGCTGCTGGTTATCCATTCTCCCAATGTGCCCCTAGGCATGACTGGTTGGGTTGCCCTAGGGCTAAAACCTCAGGGGGTTGGGCTCTGTTCCCAGCCTGCTGCTATCAATCCTTCCTGCTGATATGCTGGGCTGTCTTCAATGGTAGATTTGTTTCTCTCTGTCACTTTGTGGGTTCTGTAGCTCTGAAGTTTGTTTAGAGTAATTTTTTATAGATATTTGAGGTGGTTATGGGGGGAGTGAAGGGAGTCTTCCTGCTTCTATGCTGCCATCTTGGCTCCTCCCTGCTCTTATGTTTTTATTCTTGAATTGAACTGGTAGAATTCAAAGGCAACTTTAGAGTAAAGTATATTTCCTGAAGAAGGTAAGATGAACATTATTTTTCATTTAATTTTAAAATCTGCCATCTTGTTAAATTTTTAAGGTTAGATCAAACTCAAAATAAGTGGAATGTTCTATACTTCATACATGCTCAAGAAGTGCATCTTGATCAATTGCTCTTGCAGAAATTACAATGATGAAAGAAGCCTTGAAGACTTCAATTCCATTTATTAAGTATCTACTATGTGTCAGACACTGGGCTTGGCTCTCAGGATACAAAGACAAAAAGAAAAATAGTCCAAAACCGAAACTTGCTATTTTTCACCCCCTAAACCTTCCTGTTTCCTACATTTCTTTATTACTTTTAGAGGAAATCCCAGCTTCCCAGGAATTCCGCCTCTCAACCTAGTTCATTCTTGACTCCACTTTTTCTCACTCCCCATATCCAATTAGTTACCAGGTCCTGTGGATTTTGCTTTCATGGCGTCTCCTGCAGACACCCCTTTCTCTTCTCTTAAGCTGCCACCATCCTCTTGCAGGCCCTCATCACCCCACACCTGAACTATTTCACTAGCTCATTGCTTGTTCTCCCTGATCCAAGTTTCTCTCCACTCCAGTCTATTTTCCATTCTGCTGCCAAAATCATTTTTCTAAAGTGCGGATTTGACCATATCATACCAACTCTCTGTCACCAATAGGATCAAGTATATAATCTTCTGTTTAGGCTTTAAAGTCCTTCACAGCCTCACCCCCCTCCTATCTTTCCAGTCTTCTTCTATGTTCCTGCATCCCCTCTATACTCTACAGCCAGTCTGTGTCCTTGGTATTTGTTTAACAAGAGACTCCATATCCAAACTCCAGGCATTTTCACCGCCTATCTCCCATGCCCAGAATATTCTCCTTCCTTATCTTTGCCTCCTGATTTTCTTGGCTTCCTTGAAGTCCCAGCTAAAATCTCACCTTCTACAAGAAACTTTTCCTGATGCCCCTCAATTCTAGTGCATTTTCTTTATGATCTCCAGTTTATCTTATATATGTCTTGTTTGTATAAACAAGTTGTTTGCATGTTGTTTCCTCCATTGAACTGTGAACTCCTCGACAGCAGGGACTGTCTTTTGCTTTTTTTTTTTTTGTACCCAGTGATTAGCACAGTGCCCAGCAGCACATAGTAGGTATTTAATAAATGTTTATTGACTGACCAACCCAAGAAGTTTACAATCTACTGTATATGTAGAACTATGTTGTTTTGACTTTCCTTCCCAATCTTTATGTCTTCGTGTGGGGTTTTCTACCTTCTATTATGGAGGATTTCCAAAATGATCATCTCATCGCATGACATGTAAAAATTTAAGTTGACTGATTTGGGTTAGGAAGAGGGGATGACATTGAGAGAGCAAATATGGAGGACAGATGCTTACTAAGTTCTCTTTCCTGTTAGGACTCCCTTTGAGCTGGGAAGAGGAGAGCAAGTACATGTTTGCCTCTTTTTTTTCACCCTCTATATCAAGTCCCCCATGCCAAGACCACTCATCTTTTTTCTTTTTCTTTTTCTTTTTATAAGCAATTGGGGTTAAGTAACTTGCTCAAGGTTACACGGCCAGTTATTTCTGGGTGTGGTGCTGAGTATCTGAGCCCAGATTTGATCCCCAGGTCATCCTGACACTGGAGCCAGTGCTCTTACTCGCTGAGCCACCTGGCTGCCCCCACTCATCTTTTTTCACTACTTTTTTTCCCCTTATTATTGGGAGACACTGTTTTCCAGAGCTAAGGCTCAGTAAGCAAGCTGTGTCCTGAGCTCCGCATAATAAAGGTCCTTTGTTCTCACCTCGAAACCCTGCTGCTGCTTAATCACAGAATTGGCTTAAACCAGCCCCAGATGGTCATTGAGGTTAGGCAAGCAGCTGTAAGAAACCATATTCTAATCATGAAGCCCTGCTGTGAATGGATTTTTTGTCACTAGGCCAACTTGCCACATGGTTGCCATCACATCTTACTGTTGCTGTTATACTTCGATTCTTTGTCTCGCCACCTCTATATGTATCAAGGCTTAGCCTTGCTCCTTGGGTCTCCTTGGTCCTCACCCAGGGCCCTGGCCATGTTTTGAGTTTCTCTCTTCCAAAGGAATAAAGAAGGCCTTTTGGTATTTTATTTTCTTTTATTTTATTTTTCAGAGTTAAGAGTTGGTGTAAAGCTTTTTGCTATAACCTCCGTGGGCTCTTGGGTTATTTATTTTCAGAGCTGACACCTAGAAGGTCTTTATCTAGTAAAGGATGCCTGACCCGGACTATGAAAGCGTTTGGAGAAAGGGTTTAGAATTTTGGAAAGTTACATAGGAAACTTTCTAGAACGGAAGATGAGAATATTTCTGATAGGCTCTGATTATCTGAATAAATTATGCCATCAGTTTAGACTTCCAAATTCTTGTTTTTGTATCCAATTACAGACATGATACTCTTTGCCAATGGGCTCTCATTAAAGATGATGGATGAAACCCTAGGCTTGAAAACCTAGTTGATTATGAGAAAGCAAAGACTACAATGCCATCTCAGTCATCATCATTATCATTAGTCCTAAGCATGTAATGGCTGCTCACTAAATAATAGTTGTTTGATTGATCATTAAATAGTATTTCATAAGTGCACATCATTTCATGGCATGAAGAGATATTGGTTTGGGTTAGATGGGAGTTCAGCTTTCAGAATCCGTGTCCTCCCTGCGGGCAATCACATCACAGTGAATTTTCAATTATACTTCACTTCTCTCTGGGGGAGCTCCCAAAGCATATGTGGTTTCATTAGTCATCACCATATCCCTGTGAAATAGATTGATCTTCCTGGCTATGAGGAATTCAGTTAAGTTCCTCTGTGATTTAGTTTTTTTATACATAAAATGAGGGTAACCTTCAGAAAGATAGACCAGACACTGAAAGATCATTTAGGACAGTTACCAAACAAATCCCAGGAAGATGTTTGTCTGATCCCACTCTTCAACACCTCCTTCAGCCGTGTTGGTGACTCATTCTCACAGCTGTTGGCTACTTCTTACTAATATCTGAATGCCACGTTGGCACCACTTGAAGGAGCTGGGAATGCTTAGTCTGGAGAAGAGACGATTTTGCGGGTGAATGGGGATGTGGTGGGGGTGGGGGACTAGAGAGCTGTCTTCAAGTATGGGAAAGGGCAGGACTGGAGGAGGGACAAGACTTCTGCTTGGCCCCCAAAGGGCAAAACTAGCAGCAGTGAGTGGAAGCTGCAGAGAGGAAGGCTGACTTTGATAAATATTAGATCTTTTAAAAATTAGAGCTATTCAAAAGTGGCATAGACTGCTGCAGCAGGTCGTGGGTTTCCCCTCACTCAAGGGCCTCAAACAAAGGATGCATGACCACTTCTTGAGTAGAAGGCAAAGGAGAGTCTTGCTTAGGCACAGGTACAGGACTAGATGACTCTGAGGCTTGTTCCAGCTGCTAGATTCTGTGAAATCTAACCTGTTAGGTGCTGGGTGCTGTTAATTTTCTCAAGTAAACATTTTTTTTTTTTGTCTTGGATCTTAATTCAATACCACTTAAATGCTTCAAAAGACTCACGATTTCATAGTATAGGCTCTCAATGTCACACCACAATTTCTTTCTCCTTTCTCTCTCTTCCTCCCTCCTTCCCTCTTTCCTTTCCCCCCTTTCTATTTTTCCTGCTCTCCCCTTAACTTTTCCCCAACCCTTCCCTCCCTTTGCTTGTTCTCTCTCCTCCTCTCCCCTTTCCTTTATTCTCAGATGATTTCATGATTAATAATAATAATAACAATAGCTAGATTTATAGAGCACTTTAAGGTTTGCAAAGCACTTTACATGTGTTACCTTGTTTTAACCTCACAACAATTTTAAGGACTAGTCATTATTATTATTATCATCACCATTTTATAGATGAGAACACTGAGGCAGGCGGTGGTTAAGTGACTTGCCTAAGGTCACATATCTAGTAAGTGTCTGAGGCTGGATTTGAATTCAGGTATTTCTGGTTACAGGTTCCTGACCCATACTTCTTTTATGTTGAATGATGTGATTTGTCATATTCTTGTCATTTCCCCTAAGGTTTTCAGTTACTCAGGAATTCAAGGTGACAAATAAATGTTAGGAAAGGATGAAATGAAAAAAAGGTGAAATGAAAGGACAATGGTTTGTCATTCATAAAAACAAAAACAGAGGTGGCTAGGTGGTGCAGTGAATAGAGCACCAGCCCTGGAGTCAGGAGGATCTGAGTTAAAATCCGGCTTCAGACACTTATCACACACAAAAAAACTAGCTGTGTGACCTCGGGCAAGTCACTTAACCCCAATTGCTCTACCTTCCCCACCTCTGAAAAGCATCCCCCCCAAAACCCTCCAAAAAACCCCAAAACATAAAAACAAAACCATAGCACTATATCTAATGTTATGTTATGATTATGTTAATATAGTAATAATTATATGATTTTAAATTATATTTTTATTATAATATAAATATATATAATATAATTAATAATAATATGATAATGTTAATGTTATGATTAGTCTCCCAATGGACTACCTTTCTTATGATTAAGTAGTCAAGCTTTAAAAAAAACCAACTTTGAAGGAGTGACATGATCATTTTTTAAAAACTTTCTGTGGCTGAGCTCACAGAAGTCAGAGAAGACTCTGAAAAAGGTAATTCATGAAAACCAGCAGAATGTCTTGCTTGGTGAGTCCTAGATTTTCATGAGGAGAGGCTGCCTTTGATTTCTCTGGAGGCTTATTGCTGATTTAGTTTAAGGAAGGGTACTGACTGTGCAAGTGATTGGCTGGAGCCTTAGGAAAATGTCCTGATGGCAGTGGTCAGCTAGGCAGTGATTCAAGACTAACTGATAAATTGAGGTTGATCATTTTGTAGCATGGCATACCTGGAAAGGACTTTAATGACCACCTCATCCCACCCTGCTTCTCCACTTTTTGTTTGTTTTTTTGCTTTTTGGAGGACAGTGGGGGTTAAGTGACTTGCCCAAGGTCACACAGCTAGTTTTTGTGTTCAGTATCTGAGGCTGGATTTGAACTCAGGTCCTCCTGACTACAGGGCCCGTTCTCTATTCACTGTGCCACCTAGCCACCCCTACTTCTCCACTTTTTGCAGATGAAAAAGGGGCCCAGAGAAGGCACATGTTTTGACCAGTATCTCCTCGGTAGTTGGTGGGGGAGCAGCACCTAATCATTCGAGAATTGTCCCAATAATTCCAGGTGAAAGAGTTGGGGATACAGGTAGAAAGAGAGTCTTTTGATCTTAAGACACTTTCATTCCAATTGGGGAGACCTCACATAAAGAGAAGCTGAAAGGGAAGTGGAGGGGGATGCACAAGGAAGAGGAATGGGGAGTAGAGGAAGTCCTGAGTGAGAGCTGTAGAGGAAGGAGACATGAGTGGCCTGAGAGTACTTGTAGTGTATGAATTCCACAGCGGGAGTGGGGCTTCAGGATGGAGAACTGGAGCATGCTGAGGCTTCAGGAAGGTAGAGGAAGTTTGAAGAGAGAATGGAAAGAGAACGAGACACGACTGGCCTCAGTGCTTTTTCAAATACAGGCTCTGAGAGAGAATACAATCAGAGAGAGAAACCACAAAAGGGGCTTTCAAATCTCTAGGCTTCCAATCTAGGGCTTTTCCAACCAGGAGTGCGGAATCTGCGGTTTCAAGGCCACATGTGGCCCTTTAGGTCCTCAGGTGAGGCCCTTTGAAGGAATCCAAACCTCACAGAACAAGTCCTTTTATGGGAGGTTTGGATTCCTTCAAAGAGCCCCACTTGAGGACCTAGAGGGCATGTGGCCTTGAGACGGCAGGTTCCCCACCCCTGAACGATATACCATGTTGCTTCTGACCTGATGAACAATACTCTGGGAATGACAAGGGGATATTGTTTTCTCTGTCCTTGTCTTGAGTGTTCTGTTCAGTTTTGGGCAGCACATTTTAGGACAGCTGGATGGCAAGTGGCTAGAGTGCTGGTATTGCGCCCTATTCCATCTTCTGATCCTTCCTTCAGGGAGGTAAAGTCCAGGTCCCGGGCATATCTCTTGGAATCTCTCAAGGCATTGTCACTGGCCCTGTTCTGGGGACTGAAACCTAACCTGATTCCAAATAAGGTCTTAGACTGAGAATGAACCAATTGCATTCCTCTGCTTCTGTAACTTCCTGCTTTCATGTAGATCAGACCATTGCTTTGTGGGTTTTGTCTTTGAATACTCTGGCTCTGCCCCTGCTTGAGCCTGTCTGATTTGAGTCTACACTCTGGACAGTGGGGCCCTCATTAAATCCACATTAAATTTGGATTAAATTTATGACCTGGTCTCGCTTGCTAATTTTTCGGCACAACACAGGCTGCAGGAAGATTTGTCTTCCTGAGTTCAGTAGGTTTTATTTTTTGTCTCTGTGACTGCAAGTTACCTCTGACTTTTTAAATTTTTTGCTTTTTGGAGGGCAATTGGGGTTAAGTGACTTGCCCAAAGTCACACGGCTAGTAACTGTGTCAAGTGTCTGAGGCTGAATTTAAACTCAGATCCTCCTAACTCCAGGGCCAGTGCTCTATTCACTGCACCACCTAGGGCCCCCCCCCCATCTTCCTTAGTTCAAATCTGACCTCAGACAGTTATCTGTGTGATACTCAGAAACTTAACACTGTTTGCATGAATTCTCTCATCTGTAAAATGAGCTGGAGAAAGAAACCACTTCAGTATCTTTGCCAAGAAAACACCAAATGGGATCAGGAAGAGTCAGACATGACTGCACAACAAAACCACATTTTAGGAAGCTATTGATCAACTAGAATGTGCAGAAAAGGGCAATCAGGATGAAGAAACTTGAGTTTATGTCATTTGGGAATTGGGAATAATTAGCTTGTTATTAAGGATAAGTATCCTTACATTCTGCTGCATTTTACTCTGATTGGATGGCTAATTAGAAGGAACTGAAAATAACTAGAAGAAAATGGATGTCAAGTCATGGAGTTTCTCCATCTTGTTTCACCTGGACTCCTTTATTAAAAACATACCTCTTCTTCATAGAGAGTGGACTTTTCTTGCACTTTTAATTTAAAGCCCATTGTCTTCCTTTGCTAAAGCACTTTTGAAGAAAAGGCAGAAACACACATTCAACAAGGGAGAAAAATATACTTAAGGAAAAAAGAATCCTTCCTGACTAGTTTACAAAATAGTGTGCCCAGGAAAGAAGATGTTTCACAGAGAAGAAGAAGCATGAAGTATAGAGCACTGTGTGGGGAAGATAACATTGATCAGGGTGTCACAACAGGCTGGAGAAAGGTCCATTTTATCTGGGAGCCAGGAAGGTAGGGAAATAACACAGAAAAAGGAGTGGGGAAATCTGTGAAGACAAACCCTGACTTTTAAAGGGATTTACAGTTTTTCCTTGTCTTAGCTAGGAGTGATCTCTATTTTAGAATGAGGGTGCTGGTTGCCCTGTGTAATTTTCCCATTTTAAGAGTAAATATTGAAGGGCTCAGGAAAGGTGATGTTTGTTTATTTATTTTTAATACAGAAGGTCAAAACTATAAAGACATATATAATCATGAATTTTGCTTGGAAAAGGCATTGCTTTCATTATTAATATCGCTATAGAATTAAATGGGATATTAAGCGAGATTAAATTGCTTTTACAGACTGGCCTCTTTATTAATCATGTAGTATGATGATTTATTTTTTAAACAAAATTTCGTTCTGCTAAAAGCTAAGAAATCTGAATCAAATCCCGCCTTACAGATACTGTTTCCCTTTTGTACTAATGGGTTTTTCCTTTGCTTCTACTGATCAATAAGAATTTGGTTTTGACACAGCCTGTTAATTAAGCTGTCAAAATGGTGGAGAGCTACAGTGGAATTAAGCCTTATTCATCACCTCTTAGAGGAATAATAATCAAATCTCACTTGTATTTCCACTTCCTGCCAATGTATTTATTATTTACTTTTCCTGCTCAATGCTCATTAAGTTTCAAGGATTCTTGAGAAATAGTTCTAAGAGTGTCTAAAAGGCAGAGCAGACAGTGCCTGGTGGTTTGGAGCATGGAAGCTGTTCTGTATAGAGCAGCTAGGTGGCACAGTGAATAGATTGCCTGATCTGGAGTCAAGACACCTACTAGCTGTGTGGTCCTGGGCAAGTCACTTAACCCTGTTTATTTCGGTTTCTTCATCTGAAAAATGAGCTGGAGAAGGAAATGTGAACTGCTCCAGTATCTTTGTCAAGAAAATCCCAAATGAGGTCATGAAGAGTTGGACACCTCCCAACATCAAGAAGTTGTTCTATGTGTTTGTTCTAAAAACAGTATTTGAATGGTTTGGGAAGTATCTAATACAGGTAGAATTGAGGGCCGTAGTAGACTTCAAGCTGAGGATGAGTCTGCATAGTAATGTCATCATATAAAAAATAAATTAAAAAAGAATACATTGCATGTATTGCATGGGAATTTTGCCCACAGGGAACCAGAAAGTATTTCTCTTCAGGTACTCAGTTCTGATTAGACCTTTGATAGAGGATGAAGAGAAGGGTACCACAGAAAATAGGTTTAAATTATAGGAAGAATGTTTCAAGTGAGATACAAGAAGACTATCCTTAACTGGTTAGGCAAAGGAACTTAGGGAGGGTGCTCTCTGACTTCCATAAGTCTTTAAGCATTTACTTGGGATCAATGAGGAATACTGGATTTCCTTCCTAGAATACCCTTTCTTGCCCCCCCCCCCCCAGTTTCAGGGCCCCCCTTCTCTCTTTTCCTCCCTGTCTTTCTCTCTTTCCTTGTCTCCCTCTGTCCCTCTGTCTCTGTCTCTCTCCCTTTTCCCTCCCTGTCTCTTTTTCCCTCTTTCTACCTTCAAACACACACACATGTAAACATGTTTTTGCATTTTTGACATCTTTTCGAGAATTCAAAATCCACCTATTTTAGATTGCTTAGATTCTTCTCGAGTCTTCTTGATCTGAGAGTGCAGTATGTAGGTGTTTTCTCTGGAGATTTTATTTCTGATATGATTTATTTCTTCCTTTTCCAAGATCATTCTAAAACGTTTCTCTCATAAATTTGACGAGAGATTTCCTGTGCTGTCTGGAACTGTGAATGGGGAAACTTCAGTTTTTTTAGACAAACTCTGCCTTAAAAAAACTTTAGTCAAAATAAGGTTAGGATGATGGTCACCAGGCATCTAACAAGAGAGAGGGCTTTTCATCCTTCCTATCTCTGACTGCAGCTAGATGTATGAAAGCGAATGCATTTCTGTGACCCAGTGTCAGCCAGGGTCTATGGAAGCACAAATGTCCATGTAAGCATCCTGAAAATAGGTTGAGTTTGGACAAAGTATTCCCTCCCTGTGCCTACATTTTGGCTTCCAAATCTTTTATCTATTCCTCAGCTTTGCACTCTAACTGGGAACTGGTTCACTAACTATCTGTACCCAGCAGTCATTCAGGTAACAGACTGACATTTTAGTTATCTTAACTCATTTCAAGACTCCAGACCTCCCTCCTCCCCACTGTGGAAATTACTGGCACATGCTAGTCTTTACTTGGAATACAATATAGAATACATTTTGTTGTTAAGCAAACAGCTCCCACCACTTTTTTAGTGAGTTATCAAAAATAGAAGTGTGTTTACCAACAGAGACAAAGATTTTTAAAGGCAAAAAAAATTAAATCTTATGCAATGAAAATGACCAGGGATGTCCCTGAAGTCATTCAATCAACTTGATAAGATTTTGGAACCATGAAATTTTGTTGAAAGATCACATGATATAGAGGACCCTCTGTAGCAGCAAGCACCTCAAGCGTCCCCAGGGTTTGCTGCTACCACAGGTTCTTGGATCTGCTTTGATAGAGGAAAGCAACTCAAAATGGGTTAACAAGCTTACTTTAATGAGTCAAATATGTATCATTTACCTAGTTCAGGAGAAAAAGGTCAGCACCCTGAACTTCAGAGTATACAGACAGAGTTATCAAGACAGAGAAACAGATCAAGTAGACAGCTTTCCAAACTGTGCAACCATTACATCCTTACCAAATCAACATCTGGGTTTTTCAAAGGGAAGGGGAGTGGGGGGGGGCTCTCTACAACTGGCTTCCCAGAGTTTGATGTGATCAAATCACAGAACACTTCTCAAAGTGAGCCCCAAAACAAAGCTACACATCAGGGCTTATATAGCCTTCTCCTGGCTCAGAGAATGTAACAACCTTATTGACCCACTGGCCAATTAAAAAGAATCTACTAAAAACAAGCCTCCCACCCCAGGCTCCAGGTGCACTTTAGCCTAGGGGCAGGGAAGATCTTCAAAATTTACATTCCCATTACACCCTCATGCATCGCTGAGAGGATACAAGTAACTTCTCTAATTGGTTCCCTGTGACTGGAGCTTCCTTCAAGGATATTGGTGATTGGGGGCCAGGGCTTTCCTCCATGACCCATAAGAGGGAATTGTAAAACAGCTTGTCCTGATTCTTTTCAGGGACAGGTCCCTGAAGGGAGGAAAAAACTCTGGGAAAAAGTTAAATTGTAAGGGAACCACAGCGAGTAAGAGCACTGGCCCCAGTGTTGGGATGACCTGGGGATCAAATCCGGGCTCAGACACTTAGCACTCACCAAGAAACACCTGGCCATGTAACCTTGAGCAAGTTACTTAACCCCAATTGCTTAAAAAAAAAATTGTAAGGGAACCAAGTCAGCATTCCTGGGACACAGCTCATAACCCTACCCCTAGCTTGTTACACTAGAGACTGTAGAATTTTCCCTAGAGGTAATATCTGAATCTTTCTTATCTTTCTGTTGAGCTGAGATATCTCACTCCCAGTAGGAGAGCCCTTGTTTTCTGGCATGTTCTCATCTCTCATACCTTCTCTTATTTCTGTTTACTATAGACTTGGATTAATGGACTTATTTGCTATTGTCTACATATGTTCATTGTATAACAGGTGTTTAGTGGGAAGGAAGTCAGGTCTTGGATATAGAGCTTGGGGGCAGTCCTTCCTCACTAAGAGATAGTGATTAAGAGCCCAGAATATATCTTAAAGTGACTTCTTCCTCACTAACAATATTTAGCGCGGTGAACTGATGTAATTCTAGTCTGGCATCTCCCTCACTGAGGAGAGAGGAGTGGCCAAACCTCTGGCACAAGTCTCCTGTTTTCCAACCTGGCAAGAGTCAAAGAAAGAAGGGTGGAGAGAAAAGACTCCAGAGGTATCTCTTAATGCCTCCCTGTAAACTACATCTAGAGAGATTGGTTGTCTGAGTACAAAACACAATAGTCCACACCAGCTCTCGCATATGTTATTACTCCAGCCTAGCAATAATTCCTAAACTCCCTGCCGATATTAGCTTCCCTGCTCCACTGCTCCTCATTCTTGACCAGGATGATTCCAGTTCATCTTCACTTTCTTCTTATGGAAATAACTGCCCCCCCAATGGCATTTTACCTAAATATTGTTTTTATGGAGTCAATATGGGATATTATTGTTATTTATATGTATACTTAAAACATAGACAGTGCATTGGACATTAAAAACAATAACTCAACTTTACATAGTGCGGTAAGGATCCCAGAATGGAAAAGGCAGAAGAGAGCAGGTTAGAATCCATTTTCAAAACTGAACAATACTTAAAAAAAAAAAATTATTTTTTAGTGTACAGCATTCAGTTCCACAAGCTTCCAAGTTTTACATTTTTTTCACCCTCTCTCTCCTCCCCCCTTCCCAAGATGGTCTTCAATCCAATATAGGCTCTCTCTATGCATGCATATCAAACATATTTTCACATTAGTCATGTTGTAAAGAAGAATTATAACAAATAGAAGGAGCCACAAGAAAGAAGGACCAAAACAAAAGAGAGAGAGAGAGAGAGCAAACAGTGTGCTCTGATCTGCATTCAGACTCTCATTCTTTCTCTGGATGTGGATAACTCTTTCCATCATGAGACCCTTGTCCTAGAACCTTGCATTGCTGAGAAGAGCCAAGTCTATCAAAGTCAGTCATCACAGATACAATGTGTCTGTAACTGTGTACAATGTTCTCCTGGTTCTGCTCTCCTCACTCAGCATCAGTTCATAGAAGTCTTTCCAGGTTTCTCTGAAGTCCACCTGCTCATCATTTCATATAGCACAACAGTATTCCATTACATTCATACACTACAACTTATTCATCCATTCCCCAATGGATAGACATCCGCTTGATTTTCAATTCTTGACCACCACAAAAAGCTGCTATAAATGTTTTTGTACACATGGCTCCTTTTCCCATTTGTACGATCTTTTTGAGATACAGGCCTAGAAATGGCATTACTGGGACAAAGGACAGGCACGTTTTTATAGCCCTTTGGGCATATGAACAATGCTTCTAATGATCCCAAGGTGCTCCTTGCTTACAAAGCTCATCAACACAAATAGATTGTAAGGATAGCAATCACAGAATACTGTGATCTCTGAAGGATCATAATTAAAAGTTACTCAAAGAAAAATGAAAAGAAACATTGTGTAAATAAAGCAACAGCATATTACCTATTCTGACTTAGCTATGAAAGATGATTTAGAAAAGCTCATCCTTTATGGCATTGTGTTTGTCCTTCCTTTTCTAAGAGGACCAGGGTGTCAGGAAATGTTGGCATGACTTGCAGTTGACTTTGATCTGAATGAGGGAGGGCTGTGCAAGTTCACCAGCTTCACGTTTTCCTCCAGAGCCATTAGGATCCAGTGACCAGATAGTCATCAGGATGACTGGAGATAATCCAGGATGCAATGGGAGACCCTGGCCCTTTTAGGCTAAGGCCTTAGATAGAGCAAGAGAGCCCTGAAGGGACAAAGGTGGGGGAAGAACAACACCGGAAGGGAAGGCGTTGATTTCCGGGGAGGTGCCACCCCCGCCCCCCCGTGGTGGTGGGGGGGAGGGGACTTCTTTTTCCTCTCTGTTCATTGTTTCTGCTTCTCCTCCTTTATGAGATATTTGAATGGGAAAGAAGATCTAGCAATGATATATTGAGAACAAAGGGAGTTGTTAATAATTGTAATGATATGATAATAAAGATGATGATAATTCTAGAAATATTGCTGCTAGTCTTAGGGTACTGGGTTATGGCACTCTCTCCTTCTTCTCTAAACCTATTGGAGTTCAGTCCTAGGGCAGCCTGACTACCTAAAAGAAAGAATTAGACTCTTTTTATTGTATTCTTTGACTATGTCCCCAGCCTGATTCTACTCCCTGGAAAAAATCATTTTAAGTGGAAAATTTGGCTCATGTCTAGTGTCTCCCTAAGAGGAAAGGGTATGGAAAGCTATCCAATGTCTACTATGGATCAGATATAAGACAGCTCTTTATTCCCTTCACACAAAAGAAATGCTAAACACAAAGATTCACACGTACACATTGACAGAGACACAAATAGAATCCAGTAATTTATAACAACTGTTATACTGGAGGTTGAAACATTAAACCATCAGAAAATAAATAACTTTTTAGGATGATTAAATTAATAATTCAAACTCTGCATTGTTCAAACAATTCTCTTATGGTCCATGTCTTTTGGCAAGTCAGGTTGAGGACTGAACATCTCCCTGTGTTAGTATTATTCTCTCTATGCAGAAACTCCCCCTGACCAAGGGACTTAGGATCTCCCAACTTCTTGAATTGACAAGACTACATACAAGATGGACACATCCATCTGGATATTGCTATTTAGTCACCCATGTGCAGAAAAAAAAACACAAAGTAAAAAATATCGACCAGGGACCCTGAGGCCTGGGCTTAGCTCACGTAGCTAAACCCTGGCTTTAACTGCCATGTGTGGCAGGTGAATTGCTGCTGGGGGTGGGGTGGGGTGTGGGGGAAGGGCATTGCCCCTTTCACCTCCCCTCAAGGGAAGTCTAGTGAAAGACAGCTATGTGCCACATGCAAAAGTCCAAGGAAGAAAGGGAGTCAGAAGCTGTCTCTCCTTTATAAACTGATGCAACCTTTCCCCAATGCTGTCATGGGGCTAAGGAACCAAGAAAGGGAATGGCAAGTGCTAGTTCTTCAGTGTTTATCTAGCACATATAGTCACCTCAAAACAAACAAAACAATTTTGTACATGCTCTGCGGGGTGGGGTTCAACCTTTGTTTTAACATTATTGATGACGGATGGCTCCCAATAGGTTCAGCAGGAACTCTGATCTTATCTAAGACCAGAACCTTCGATTCCGTCTGGAAAGAATTTAGCTCAGGATGACTTGGAGTCAGAGTTGAAAAAGTTTATTATACGTCTTGCAGAGGACAAGGATCCTTAGGGGACCTGCAACTTTAAAGGGGTAGAATTAGGATTTGTATAGAATCATTCATAGAAGAACCTGTGCCAATTAACGCTAACTAGGTGATTAAGGGTGGGATTAGGGTGGATTTAAGGTGGGGACAGTGTAATGTAACTGCACAGGCGTATTGCCCATGATTCACTGGGAAAAAGCCCAAGCGGGGCTACCTAGAGGTGTGGTTTTAGGCTTGAAAATGCCACTAAGTCAGTGAGCGATCAAGGGCTGTTGGAGAAGTGCCCAGTCTGCCACCCATCAGTGTCATGCTTGACAAGATTAATGTCTGGGAACCAAGGCTAACCAGAGACTCAGGATAATGGGCTAAGGAGTTAACCCAGAGATAGGGTCCTGAAGGATTCATTGAGGCAGCCAAGGAGTCAACCTAGTGATAGGGTATTGAAGAATTCATGGGGACAATGAGACACTATGCAAGGGGGAGATAATAGTTGTCTATGCTGGAATGTTTATAGATACTTTTGTGAAGGATTGATAGGTATAGCTTGTTAGTGTTTCAAGGCTGAGATAAACAATTCATGAGTTGTTGCTGGGCAGAGTTAATGCTTTGAAGCTAGGGCGGGGGCGAGGGGGGGGAGAGAAGGGACACAGTTAATGCTCTGAGACTGGGGAGGGAGGGGGAATGGAGTGCGATTTTACAAACTGGTTTTACAAATTGATGTTACAAAGTTTTACAGACTGATGTTACTAATATAGATCCCAAGCACCCCATCCTGATATTACAGATTGGTGTTACAAACTGAGTTTACAAATTGATTTTACAAACATAGATTCCAAGCACCCCATCAATTATTATTACAGCTATAAGGCAATTTTAATTTATAGCATTCATTTAATCCTTACAATAGCTATGTAGATAGGCAATCTTCATTATTATCCCCATTTTATAGATGAGGAAATTGAGGCTTAAAGAAGTTCAAGTTCTGGTCGATAAGTACCCACCTAATAAATCTGGAGGTGGGATTTGAATCCAGGTCTTTCCCAGACCAAAGTCCAACATTGTTTCTATTATACCACAATGACTCTCCAGTACCATGCTATCCTCCACAAAATAGTTCAAAATCCAGAGGATGGCTTCTAGCCCATTAGATCCTCCATGGAAGGTTTCTAGAAGAGACATAGAAAATAATTGTTGAGAGATAGAGTCATGAGTCAATATCTGTGTTGCTGGATGATGGGCCAACGAGATTGTTGTTTGTCCATTTTTGAAGAGGATCAATGACATCAGGAGGGTAATGTCTTGACTTGCTAGTGAATGGGATTTAAGTGAGGCTGAGTTGCACAAATTGTCAGCCTCTCTCTTTCAGAGTCATCGAAGTCCAGTGGCAAGACAAAAGTCAAGATGACTGATGATATCCCAGGATGCAGTGGATGACCTTGGCATCTTTGATGTCTGACCAAGCTCTAAGTATTCCAAAGACCCTTTGGGCTTCCCCCTCCTTCCCTCCTCAAGGCCATATGACCCACTTGGGTCTTTTCCATTTTTATCCCTTTATAGGTACAAGAAGTAAACTTTCTGTCTTTTTTTTTTGCCTTTTGGAGGGCAATTGGGGTTAAGTAATTTGCCCAAGGTTACACGGCTATTTTTTTTTTTTGTGTGTGGGTGTTAAGTGTCTGAGGCTGGAACCAAACTCAGTCCTCCTGACTCTGGGGCCGGTGTTTTACTCACTGTGCCTCCTAGTCACCCCTACAAGGAGTAAACTTTCTGATCTGGGCTAGGAGTTCCTAGGGAGATCATGAGGTATAGGAAGTCTAGGAATCTAGGCTGGGTGTTGCAGCTAGTGTAGGATGAATGAGCTAGGATCTGGGACTCTAGCACAGCAGAAACTGTCAGTGATGCCATCTTTGGAAGTGAACTTGGTTGGACCAATCCTATGTAGGAACCGAGCTAAATTAAACTATAATACTAATCTGCTACCAGAGACTGAGTTGGTGTAGGGAGAAATTGTGTCCCTTACTCCCCAGGTATTGGAGAAAATGGTTGCTTATATGCTTTATCTGTGAATTAAATGTTCCCTAAATAGCTAGGTGATAGAATGCTGGGCCTAATGTCAGAAGGATTCATCTTCCTGAGTTCAAATCTGGCCTCAGATACTGACTAGCCATGTGACTTGGCAAGTTACCTAACCCTGTTTGCCTCAGTTTCCTCATCTGTAAAATGAGCTGGAGAAGGAAATGGCAAAC
This sequence comes from Petaurus breviceps papuanus, assembly GCF_028583685.1. Taxonomy (NCBI): domain Eukaryota; kingdom Metazoa; phylum Chordata; class Mammalia; order Diprotodontia; family Petauridae; genus Petaurus; species Petaurus breviceps. The sequence goes on along the minus strand of NW_027186324.1, from coordinate 9,041,167 downwards.
CATTCCAGCATCTCTGACAAGAAAATGTGGCCCCAAATGGGGTCACAAAATGTCAGAAATGACTTAACAACAAACATATTCCTTAGTAAAAGCCAACCTATACTTAAATAGAACTGAAGTTCTAGTCACTGGTTCCTAAAAATGGGGGGAATACAGCTGGTGCAGGTTTGAGCTGATGGTGGAGAAAAGAAACATCCCAAATCCCTTAGGGTAACTGAGAACCCTAAAGGGAAAATGTAATAGGATGGACTTGGCAGAGATGAGCCAGAGTCGTCAACTTCCTTACAAAGTGTTTTATACATCTCATTTGATCTTTGCAACAAACCTTACATTTCACTGTTGAGGAAACGAAGGGTCCGAATAATGAAATGACTTTCTCAATGTCATGTAACTAGTAAGTTTCAGAAATAGAAGCCAGGTCTCTCTTTCAAGTCCAGCACGCCTTATATTACACCATGAAGTTTCCATGGGTATGATTCAAGGTTATTTTTTTTAACATCTTCTTATTATAGAATTTATTTCTCATACATGGCAGAGGGTGGATGTGGGTAGCTATATTTAGATATATGATGTCCTTTACAGTCGTAGCAGGCCTGCTGCTTAATTATTAGGGGTAGCCCTTGAAACTTTATAATGTATAGTTTGCAAACAGATCCTGAGCTTCTTAATAAATGAAACAGTAAGAAAGTGCCTATTTGTGTCAATGGCTACTTTTATTATTTTATTATTATTATTTGCTGCCAGAGTGCGTTTGTGTTGGGAGCTGTTTAAATGGCTATCTTCATGGGGGCTCTCAAGCTATGGATAGTCCATCCTATTTTTTGAGGGGGTAGGAAGAACTGCTGTGCATGAAAGAGACTGGGAGGTCAAAATGAGATTGTTCTAATCACTGGTTAATCTACTAATAAAGGCTTTATTTTATTGCATGAGGCCAACTAAAAACTCTCTGGAGAAACAATTTCAGAATGTAACTCCCACTTATTTAGTTTTCAGGGGTCTCCTGAGAAAATGCCAAGTTTTCAGAAATGAAGGGTTGGCTTATTGGAATGAAAGAAAACCTTTATTTCTTGGGATGGAGGCATCTTTGTAGAGCTGAGAAACCATTGGCTCTAGGGTGGGGACCTTGTATCTACTACCTGTGAGACTTTGAACAAGTGATTTCACCTCCGGGGTTTTCAGCTTTTTCATCCATAAAAAGAAGGGGTTAAACTAGATGGCCTCCGAAGGGCTTTTCAGCAATATATTTACAGTCTTAGCCTCCTATGTGCAGAGTTCCTGTGGTTAAACAAACACGTGATGAGAAGGTTTTCACCAGAATGGTTCAGTCAATCAATCAGTCAACATTTACTGAGTGTCTACTATGTGCCAGGCACTATGTTAAGTCCTGGGAATACAAAAAGAGGCAAAAGACAGTGCCTGCCCTCAGGGAGCTTATAATACAATGTATAGTTCATGCCATTTGGGCAATGGGCGAACAAAATGTAAGGCTTCCACAAGGTGAGTGGGATAATCATTCCCTTTGAGTAGAGACACCATCTTTCCCCCACCCAGAAAAGAATACCGTGTTATTCTCACTAATATTTCCTTGGTTTTACTTTTATTCAGCACTACCCTCAAGCATACATATTCCATAGCTGAGCCAGTTGTGATGAGGCGAAGAGGAAGCTCGCTTTAGTCTTCCCTTCCTCTGTGTCCCACCACAGGTTGCTTCAGGCTCCCCCAGGGGGCATGTCTTCAGTTCTGTGTAGTAACATACCCAAATTCAGCGCAGGTTCAGCGGATGAAGGTGGAACAATCTGACTGCTTCAGCTCTTTCCTTTTTATCCTGAGTGGAATCTATGCTCTCCCATTTTTACCTGTGATTTGGGACTTCTCAGGGTTTCATTTGCTTGGGACAAGTCTAGCTTTCCATAGCTGGTTCCTTGAGGATTAAAAAAAAATATCTATCATAGAAGAGGCAGTGTGGTTCAGTGGAAAGAGCCCTGGCTCTGGAGTCAGAGGACCTTGGCTTTGACACTGCTTATGTGACCTTGGGTAAGTCATTTAATTTCTTTGGGCTTTGATTTCCTTATCCATAAAATAAAGTTGACTTAGATGGCCTCTGAGTTTCTCTCCAGTTCTATGATCCAATGACATGCTACACATGTATTCTGGGCTAGTGTGTATGTCTTTTTCTCTGACAAAAACACACACACACATACATACACAGAATCCTATAGGGTAGGGCCTTGTGCTGTGAAGTTCAGAAATATGACAGGCAGACAGATTTTTGCAGTGTGTTTCGTTTAATGATGTCCATACGTTAGAGA
>NW_027186324.1:9013693-9038848 GCF_028583685.1 Petaurus breviceps papuanus | reverse complement strand
CAGATTTTTGCAGTGTGTTTCGTTTAATGATGTCCATACGTTAGAGAAGGGCTGCTAGGTAACATAGTGGATAATTCATGGGACTTGGAGTCAGGAAGACCTGAGTTCGAATCCTACCTCAGATACTAGCTCTGTGACCCTGGGCAAACCTGATCAGTCTTTCATCTTTGCTTCTCCACTGTGTGGGAAACCCAAATAGTGAGGTCTCAAGTACTATTCCCTGCCCTGCCCCTCCTCCCCCAACAAAAAATTCATGTAGAGCAAGAAATTTCATAATTAGACCTTTAACACAGGAAGCTTCCTAGACTCTCACTTTAATTTGCTTTTGGATAATTCTTTAATGTATTGCCAACACTCAAGCCTCGGCTTCATTACTCTTTTACTGACATTCTACTTTCATGGGAATGAAGCCACAGTGTGAACACACTCCTATAGAATGGACATTCTACACATGAGAGTAGGGGGTGAGTCAACACACTCTCTTAGAAACAATTGTTTCTCCTTCCTTGCTACTGCGTTCATAATTTTCAGTCCGGCTCCTAAGTTCTCAAATGGAAATATACAGTGCTCTCATCATTTTCTGATTTTCCTAACCAACCGACTGATCAATCAGTTAACAAACATTTATTAAACACCTGCTAGTCTCCCATAACCTAGCCTTTGTGCTAGGATCTGGGGATTCAAAAACAAAAATGAAACAGTCTGGCTCATGGAGCTAACAAAACCACATTGGACAAGAGTGCATGTAACTAGACCTAAAGACATGCAAAATAAATCCAATGTGAATTTGGGAGGAAGGATACTAGAAACTGGGGGAGTTAGGGAAGGCTTCATGCAGAAGATGACCCCTGAGCTGAGTTTTGAGGGAAGTGGGATTCCAAGAGTTCTTGTCTCAGATTTGCAATTACTTGCCTTTTGTATCACAGTAACATTCAGGAGATGGGTAGATGTTCCTGTAGAGGCCAACAAGCTACTTCTGTTTTCCTTTCAGTACCATAGCAACCTAAGTTCCCAAACAGTGCCTCTTAAAAATGTTGCACCCAGAAGTAAACACAGTACTCTCAAGTGTGCTCTGACTTGTTGGAGTGGTACCATCACCTTCCTCATTCTGAATATAAAGTATCCTAATACCATCTTAACTTTTTTTGTTTTCATATCATGCTGACTAATGTTGAACTTATAATTCACTCATTCGTATATAATTTATTATATATTAAATATGCATATACAATATTTTATGTTAATATATATTATAGCATATATACATTTTCATGGCTTTTCCATATATACTTATCTGTTCATCTGTAATGATAACAATAATGATGATAGCTAGCATTTATATAGCACTTTACATACATTAACTCATTTGATACAACAACCCTATGAGATAGGTGCTATTATTATCTTCATTTATATCTGGGGATACTGAGGCACTGAGTGGTTAAGTGACTTGCCCAGGGTCATACAGTTGGTAAGTGTCTGGGGCAGGATTCAAACTCAGATTGACTCCTGACTGTCTACCTAGCTGCCTAGAGCATGTGTGATGGGCAGGACTGACACTTTAGTTTAGGACCTACACTAATTAGGACCCCTTAATAAGAGAATTTGTTCTGTGAAGTTTGTGTTCAGTCAAAAGGCCACACTTGAGGACCTGGAGGGCCACATGTAGCCTTGATGCCACAGCTTTAGGCGTTAGAATGAAATGAGACACTTGAAGCTCATTCAACAATTAACAAAAGCAGGTTTGTTTAACTATAGCCTAGAAAGGATATTCAACAAAAATAGTGTAGCACTTAGCTAGATTAGATGTGGCTCTCACCTCACCCCTGTATAGAAATCTTCTGGTCAGCAGGGTAGTGTTTGGTGATTCATATAGTCTTGAGACATCTGCCATATGCCAAGTAGACCCTGGGTAAGTCATTTAACTCTCTTTGTTCAGTTTCCACTTTTGTAAAATGAACGGGAGAAGGAAATGGCAAACCACTTTGCCATCTTTTCTGAGAAAACATCAAATGGGGTCACAAAGAATTGGACATGATCGAAATGACTGAACAACAGAAATCTAACAAGTCATACCAAAATGGTCACTGGCTGTCAGGAAGCTGAGTCAAGCAAAGTGTAGCTTGAAGCCATAGCTCCTTAAGTCAATTAAATTCCAGGAATAGTTTTGTGGCCCATCAGGGAAAAACTAGTCTAACCCATAGGTGTGTGTGTGTGTGTGTGTGTGTGTGTGTGTGTGAAGGAATTCTGGTACATGGTGGTCCTCTCACACCATGGTTCTCCCCAATCTGTGCTTGTACAGATATTTAAAAAACCAACTATAGACTTAAAAAAATTTGATTGAATATTTTAGAATCAGACTTTCTGCTCCATAACCAGAGCAGTAACTAATTTCCTCAGCACATAATATAATGTCATCTTAAAATGTGAAAATCATGCTATATATGTCTCCATTCAATTTAATTTCACAAATATCTATTAAGCACCTACTATTCAAAGCACAGTACTAAATGTTGAAGGAAATATAAAGTTCAAATCAAACATGATGAATCAAATATGTAAGAATACAAGTCATTCCCCAATTGATATGAAAGGATATGTCAAAGGATACGAACAGGCAGTTTTCAGAGGTAGAAATGAAAGATATCCATAAGCATATGAAAAAAATGCTCTAAATCACTACTGATTAGAGAAATGTAAATCAAAACAGCTATGAGGTACCACATCTCACCAGTCAGATTGGCTAACATGACAAAACATGAAAATGATAATGCTGGAGAAGATATGGGAAGTTGGAACACTAATGCATTGTTGGTAGAGTTGTGAACTGATCCAACCATTCTGGAGAACAATTTGGAATTATACCCAAAAGGCTATAAAAATGTGCATACCCTTTGACCCAGCAATACCCACTTCTAGGGCTGTATCTCAAAGAGCTCATATAAGTGGGAAGGGGACCAGTATATGCAATAATATTTCTAGCAATTCTTTTGGTGGTGGCAAAGAATTGGAAATCAGGAGAATGCCCATCGACTGGGGAATGGCTGAACAAGTTGTGGTATATGAATGTAATGGAATATTATTGTGCTATAAGAAATGAGGAGCAGACAGACTTTATAATAAGCTGAAAAGACTTATATAAACTGATGCAGAGTGAGAGCAGCAGAACCAGGAGAACATTCTACACGATTACAGACACATTGTATCTGTGATGACTGACTTTGATAGACTGGGTTCATCTCAACAATGCAAGGTTATAAAACAATTCCAAAGGACTCATGATGGAAAAGGTTATCCACATCCAGAGAAAGAATTACAGAGCCTGAATACAGGTTGAAATAACGCTCTCTCTTCCGTTTTGTTTCGTTTCATTTTGTTTCTTCTTTCTCGTTCATTCCATTGGTTCTAATTCTTTACAACTTGACTAATGTTTAATGTGAAGGTATCTGTAGAACCTATATCAGATTGCATGATGCCACGGGTGGGGGAAGGAGAGGGAGGGGCAGAAAATTTGGAACTCAAAAGTTTGTGGAACTGAATGTTGTAAACTAAAAGTAATAAATAAAGAAATTTTTAACAATAAATCAACCATGATTCTTGCTTATGTGGAGTTTATGATCTAATAGAAAAATAGATATAACTAAAATACAAAATAATATGTGAAAAGTGAATCAAAAAAGTGTAACTAAAGTGTATGTGAAGTCTAAATTAAGGGTGGTTAGATTGAAATGTTATTACTTATTAGGCAGATCAGAACAGATTTCTAGGAGGAGATTGCATTTCAGCTGGGGAGGTAGGAAACCACGAGTGTCAGTGGCAGGGAATTGTAGGCATAGAGAAAAAAGACATGGAGTTGGATGGGATAGACTGCAACCCATTTCAGGGGATGAAAAAGTCCAGTCTCCTGGGAGTATAGGATATCTATAGGAGAACAGTAGGAGACAAAGCTAAAGAAGAATGGCCTCTAGCATGTGAAAGACTTTGAATATCATGCAAAGGATTTTGAAATTTACTTCAAGGAAAGAATGCCATGACCTGATATGAAAGATGGTTTGGAGTAAGGAACGAGTGGTGATGGGAATATACCTTGTGAGGCTCTTAAAACAATTCAGGTGGGTGACGATGAGTGTCGATACTAGGAATAGGGGAGAGGGAATGGACACAAGAGATATTGGGGAGATAGAATCAAAGCGATTTGGTAACTTGTTGGATTTGTGATGTGAGGGAGGGTAGACTCAAAGATCTCCTGAAAGCATTGAACATGGAAGACTCGACAAATGGCAGCATTACTGATAGAAATTAGGAGGAGGGACAGGCATTTTGGAAAAAATAACATGCTCAGTTTCAAGGATTTTTAGATGCTGGTAGGCGATGTAGGCAGCTGGATATATGGGTCTGGAGAATAACAGAGGGTTTACTGCTATAGTCTTTCCTGGAATAAAATAGTTAAGTAGAAGGAGGTTAAAAATGTTGGAAACCACAGAGACAAGAGTAATTCCCTATAGCATTCCGCTATAGGGCTCTTTTCAGGTGGACCCTGATCCATTAATCAGCTCCTGCATTGGCTCATTCAACCAGCTGATTGAGTGATATGAAACTTGTCAAGTCTCATTTAGCCTGATCCAACATACAGCATCAGAAAACCCTTGTCTGAAACATCTTTTCTTTTTTTTTAAAATTCTATTTATTTTTTTAATCAAATGCTTTATTAACTTCTAGTTTACATCATTCATTTCTGCAAGATTTTGAGTTACAAATTTTCTCCCTCTTTTTCCCCTATCCACCACCCCAAAATAGCAATCCCACTGGATATCCCCTCCTCCAATCTGCTCTCTCCAATATCTTCTCCCATACCCCCTCCAACTTTCCAGTAGGGCATGGTGGATCTCTGTGGCCCAGTTACATGTAAAATAATATTGATAATAGTATATATATATTATATATAATATATATGTATTTGTAAACATTTGATTTTAAAATTTGAATTCCAGTTTCATTCCCTTCCTCTCTTGTCACCCACCCTTACTGGGAAGATAAGCAATTCAATATAGGTTGTACATGTGTAGCTATGCAAAACATTTCCATAGTAGATATATTGTGGAAGACTGACTATCTTTCCCTCCCTCCTATCCCACCTCCCACTTGTTCTGTTCTCTAATTTGATCCTGTCCCTTTTCAAAAGTGGGTGCTTCCAACTACCCTCCCCCCAAACCTGTCCTCCCTTCCATCATCCCCCCTCTTATCCCCTTCTCCTGTAGGGTGAGATACCCTATTTAGTGTGTATGTAATTCCCTCCCTAAGCCCAATTCAATGAGAAAAAGATTGACCCATTCCCTTTTGCCTTCCTGTTCTTCCCCTCCACTGTAACTATTTTTCCTTACCTCTTCTATATGAGATAGTTTACCCCATTCTGTCGCTCCCCATTTCCTCTCATTATATTCCTCTCTCACATCTTAATTTCACCTTTTAAGTATCATCCCTTCCTATTAAATTGGTCCTGTGCCCTCTATCTATGTATACCTGGACACATATATACACACATTCACATATGTATTCATATGCCCATATAACTTCCTATATAGACTTATATATGTATGTGTGTGTGTGTGTGTGTATACACACATTTCTATTCCCTTCAACTATTCTCATACTGAAAAAAGCTTCATAAGTTACAATTATTGTTTTTCCATGTAATAATGTAAATAGTTCAACTTTGATAAGTTGCTTATGATTTCTCTTCCCTGTTTACCTTCTCATGCTTCTCTTGCTTCTTGTATCTGAATGTCAAATTTTCTATTCAACTCTGGTTTTCTCATCAAGAATGCTGAAAGTCTTCTATTTCACTGAATGACCATATTTTCCCCTGAAACATGATACTCAGTTTTGCTGGGTAGCTGATTCTTGGTTTTAATCCCAGCTCCTTTGCCCTCTGGAATATCATACATATTCCAGGCCCTTCGATCCCTCAGTGTAGAAGCTGCCAGATCCTATGTTATCCTGATTGTGTTTCCACAATATTCAAATTGTTTCTGCCTGGCTGCTTGTAATATTTTCTCCTTGATCTGGGAATTCCAGAACCTGGCTATAATTTTCCTAGGACTTTTCTTTTTGGGATGTTTTTTAGAAGGTGATTGGTGGATTCTTTCAACTTCTATTTTGCCTTCTGGTTGTAAAACATCAGGGCAGTTTTTCTTGAGAATTTCTTGAAGGATGATTTCTAGGTTCTTTTTTTGATAATGGCTTTCAGGTAGTCCAATAATTTTTAAATTATCTCTCCTTCATCTATTTTCCAGGTCAGTGGTTTTTCCCCATGAGATATTTCACATTGCCTTCTACTTTTTCATCTGTTTGGGTCTGTTTAACAGCATCTTGATTTCTCATAAAGTCACTAGCTTCCCTTCTCTCCAATCTAATTCTGAAGGAATGATTCTCCTCAGTGAGCTTTTGAGATTCTTTTTCCATATGGCAAATGCAGCTTTTTAAGGCATTCTTCTCCTCATTGTCTTTTTGACCCTGTTTTGCCATTTCAGTTAGTCTATTTTTTAAGGTGTTATTTTCTTCAGTCAGGTTGTTGACTCTCATTTCATAATTTTCTTGCATCGTTCTCATTTCTCTTCCCAATTTTTCCTCCACTTCTCTTATTTGGTTTTCAAAATCCTTCTTAAGGTCCTCTATGGCCTGTAAACAGCTTGTATTTTCCTTGGAAGCTTTTGGTGCAGGAGTTCTGACTTCACTGTCTTCCTCCTGTCCCATGCTTTGGACCTTTTGTCCCCAAAATAGGAGTGTAAAATTGGATTGCTCTGCTTGGTTTGCTTCCTTTGTCTGCTCATGTTGCCACTAAATTACTTGACTTTTGGGCTTTTTGCCACAGTAGGAATCTGTCATCAGACAGGGGAACTTTGTCCCAAATGCTGGGTTTTTTTTCTCAGCTACCGAAGGATGCCCTTTCTGAGGCCTCCACACACTCTGGCAAGCTGGTCACACACCCCAGGACCACCACCCTAGATTGAAATCCAGATCCAAGAAGGTTAAAGCAAGAGTGATTACCCCTCAGACTGGTTGCTTGGTCCCCCTACAGTCTGCAGGCCAGGAGCTGAAGCTGCCACGTGGTGGTGGCTGTGCTCCAGGCCTTAGTGCCTCAGTGGCTTCTCGCTCCAGGGGCAAAGGTAGATGGCATTCCCAAACTACCAGATCCCAAAGTCCACACTGTACTCACCTCTTATTTTGTTTTTAGCATCTATGTGTTGATAATTCTGGAAACCGCCACAGGTGCTGGTGATCTTAAGTCCCTCCAGACTGTGGCTGGTCAGGCCACCCTGGAGCTAAAACCTCCTGCTCGCTCAGGGTTGGGGTCAGCTCCCAGACTGCTTTTGTGGTCTTTTTCTGCCAGCCTTCCTGGCTGTCCTCAGCAGGAGGTTAGCTTCTCTGTGTCGTTTTGTAGGTTCTATAGCTCCAAAGTTTTTTTTCAGAATCACCTTTTACATCAATTGGAGGGGGTGGGAGCCATAGCCACATGGAAGTCCTTTTTCTACTCCACCATCTTGACTCCTGAAGAAGGAAGAACCTCAAACATTTAAAGAACAATTAATTCCAATACTTTATTTATTTATAGAGTATTTGGGAAAATTGGTGAAGAAGGAGTCCTACAAAGTTCTTTTTATGATATAAATTTGGTACTGATACCTAAATTGGGAAGAATCAAAACAGAGAAAGAAAATTAGTAAAAAAAATTCTTAATGAAGATCATAGCAACTTATCACAATTATAATACACTTCGAACAGGTAGAGTTTATTCCAGGAATGCAAGGCTCATTCAATATTAAGGAAACTATCAACATAATAGATCACATCAACAACAAAACTAGTAGAAACCATATGATTATCTCAATAAATACAGAAAATACTTTTGACAATGACCCACTCCTATTAAAAACAGTAGAAAGCACAGGAATAAATGGAGTCTTCCTTAAAATGATAAGTAGCATCTACCTAAAACCATCAGCAAATTTTATATGTAATGGGGATAAACTGGAAGCATCTCCAATAAGATCTAGGGTGAAACAAGGATGTCCACTATCACCCCCGTGATTTAACTTGGTATTAGAAATGTTAGCTGTAGCAATAAAAGAAGAAAAAAAATGGAAGGAATTAGAGTATGCAAAGAAGAGTCTAAGCTATCACTCTTTGTAAATGATATTATGATATACTTAGAGAATCCTGAGAATCAAATAATAAACTAATTGAAATAATAACTAGGAAAATTGCAGGATATAAAATAAACCCACATAAATCCTTGGCATTTCTATATATTTCTAAGAAAGCCCAATAGCAGGAAATTGAAAAAGAAATTCCATTTAAAGTTACTGTAGTCTTTATAAAATATTTGGGATCTATCTTCCAAAACAAACCCAGGAACTATATGAATACAATTATAAAACACTTTTCACACAAATAAAGTCAGATCTAACTAATTGGAAAAACATCAGTTACTTATGGTGGGGCTGAGCTAATATAATAAAAATGACGATTTACCCTAAATTAATTTACGTATTTAGTGTCATACCAATCAAATTGCCAAAAACTTATTTTATAGAGGAAGAAAAAAATAACAAAATTCATTTGGTTCAGAATATCAAGGGAATTAATGAAAACAATTGCTAGGGAAGGTGGCCTAGCCATGTTCATCAGTCACTTTCACTGTCTCTATTTACGTGTTCTTCCTCATAATGAAGAGAACTAATCTAACTAGCCTTTATCAAGCAACAGTTCTTTCACTGCACAGGCTATTGATTCTGCCTTTGGGGGAAAACACAACAACAAAAAGGTTATGAAAAGGATTGATCATGCTAACAAGACACAATGGATATAGAACACTGGGCTTAGCATATGGAAGACCCGAGTTCAAATTCAGCAGATGCTTACGAGGCTGTAGCCCTCAGCAAATGACTTAACCTCTGTTTACTTCAGTTTCTTCATCTGTAAAATGGGGATGATAATTCCACCTACCTCACAGCATTGTTGTGAGGATCAGATAGTATAATCATTATAAAGCACTTAGCACAGTGCTTTGTACATAGTAAATGCTATATAAATGTTAGATATCATTATTTTAATCATCCTAAAGATTACTAATATCTTTGATGAAGGAGGTACATTGGAAGATCTTATTAGGGTCCAAATCTGGATGGCAGGAACTGTCAGGAATACGACATTTCCAGAATTCTCTTTTTTGTTTGTTTCAAAATGAACACAAATTCACAAAATATGTGGCACCAAAAGGACCTAGTTACCTCCTCTGTCCTGTTCTGTCCACCCTTCTCTTGGGATGAGGTCTCATGGTTTGTAATATATAGAACACTGAACCTAGAGTCAGAAATAACTGGGTTTGCCTCTGCTCCAGATACTCACTAGTTATATGTGATCCTGGACAAATCACTTAACTCCTTTAAGCCTCAGTTTTCTCACCTGTAAAATGGGGATAATACTAGCAACTACCGCATGGGGTTGTTGTGAGGATCAAATAAGGTAATGTATTGTAAGATTCTTTTTAGGACTTGAGGTGTCATGTAAAAGAGAACTCATTATTGGGGGAAATTAAGCTTCCACCTAAGATTCTAGAGGTCAGAAATACTATTTAGTTCATTTTATATAACATGGTTCAAAATTCAGTTCTTTGAACACGTAGCAGTGCCAAGCACTGTGCTGGGCATCTAAAGGCCAAAATGGAATAGCCCTTCCCTTCAAGGCATTCTATTTAAAAACTCCAATGATAATGACAGGGACTTCCACCAGGGAGGAGCTCAGTTTCTGAAACAGTGTTTTGCCCTGTGTTCAAGTTCTTACCTATGGATGAAAAAGAAACACTTTCCAATATATTCTCTGCTAGAAAGTAGGAATGTTCTATAGTCATTGCCTTAGGGAAACAAATGATTTTTGAAAACTGTCACATAATCTATTGCAAGTGGCATGTCGGAGTGTCAGCAATGTTATGTATATACATAAACACACAGAGTATATTTGTCATACATTGAGTTTACAAAGACATTGACATGATAAAAAGTGTCTTCTTCCCTCTTTTCTTTTCACTTGTTTGGTGAAGATGGAGGTTAAGTCATACATTTTGGGCTCTTTGTTTTCCAGATAATTGACCAAACAATTAATCCCATGTTCCAATAATGACTTCCTTGAGAATTAAGGCTATGGTGGGAGATCATAATATCACAGAACTTGAGCTGGAGGGGACCTTAGACACCATCTAGTTCCATCCTTTAATTTTTTTTCAAATGGTTTATTAATTTCTGGTTTACATCATTCATTTCCACCAGATTTTGAGTTACAAATTTTTCCCCCATTTTTCCCCTACCCCCCCCTAAATAGCAGTCCCACAGGCTATCCCCTCCTCCAATCTGCTCTCTCCCATACACCTTTAGACTTTTCCAGTAGGACATGGTGGATCTCTATGCCCAAGTGCCTGTATATCTTATTTCCTAATTACATGTAAAATAGTATTAATAATAATATATACATGTATAGTTAAACATTTGATTTTAAAACTTTGAAATCCAGATTCATTCCCTTCCTCCCTTGTCACCCACCCTTACTGGGAAGATAAGCAATTCAGTATAGGTTGTATATGTGTACCTCTGCAAAACCTTACCATAGTAGATACACTGTGAAAGACCAACTATATTTCCCTCCCTCCTATCCCACTTCCCTCTTGTTCTATTCTCTACTTTGATCCTGTCCCTTTTCAAAAGTGGGTGCTTCCAAATTCCCTCCCCCCACCTTCCCTCCCTTCCATCATCCCCGCTCTCATCCCCTTTCCCTCCTACTCTCCTGTAGGGTGAGATACCCTATTTAGTGTGTATGTCATTCCCTCCCTGAGCCAAATTCAATGAAAATAAGGTTTTGCCTTTTTGCCTTCCTGTTCTTCCCCTCCATTGTAACCATTTCCCCTTGCCTCTTCTATATGAGATAGTTTACCCCATTCTGTCTCTCCCCAGCTCCTCTCATTATATTCCTCTCTCATCTCTTAATTTCACCTTTTAAGTATCATCCCTTCCTATTAAATTGGTCCTGTGCCCTCTCTCTATATATACCTGTAAACATATATTCACACATTCACATATGTATTCATATGCCCATATATCCTCCTATATAGACATATATATATTTCTATTCCCTTCAACTATTTTTATATTGAGAAAAGTTTCATCAGTTACAATTATTGTTTTTCCATGTAAGAATGTAAAATAGTTCAACTTTGATAAGTTCCTTATGATTCCTTTTCCCTGTTTACCTTCTCATGCTTCTCTTGCTTCTTGTATCTGAATGTCAAATTTTCTATTCAACTCTGGTTTTTTCAGCAAGGATGCTTGAAAGTCCTCTATTCCACTGAATCGCCATGTTTTCCCCTGAAACATGATACTCAGTTTTGCTGGGTAGGTGATTCTTTGTTTTAATCCCAGCTTCTTTGCCCTACGGAGTATCATATTCCAAGCCCTTTGATCCATCAGTGTAGAAGCTGCCAGATCCTGAGTTACCATAATTGTGTTTCTACAATATTCAAATTGTTTCTTCCTGGCTGCTTGCAATATTCTCTCCTTAATCTGTGAATTCTGGAACCTGGCTATAATATTCCTAGGAGTTTTCTTTTTGGGATCTTTTTCATGAGGTGATTGGTGGATTCTTTCAACCTTTATTTTGCCCTCTGCTTCTAAAACATCAGGGCAGTTTTCTTTGAGAACTTCCTGGAGGATGATTTATAGGTTCTTTCTTTGATCTTGGCTTTCAGGTAGTCCAATAATTTTTAGGTGATCTCTCTTGGATCTATTTTCCAGGTCAGTGGTTTTTCCCATGAGATATTTCACTTTGCCTTCTATTCTTTCATTTGTTTGTATCTGTTTAACAGCATCTTGATTTCTCATAAAGTCACTAGCTTCCATTTGCTCCAATCTAATTCTGAAAAAATGATTCTCTTCAGTGAGCTTTTGAGATTCTTTTTCCATCTGGCAATTTCGGCTTTTTAAGGAATTCTTCTCCTCATTGCCTTTTTGAGCCTCTTTTGCCTTTTGAATTAGTCTATTTTTTAAGGTATTATTTTCTTCAGTCAGGCTATTGACTCTCATTTCATAATTTCCTTGCATCGCTCTCATTTCTCTTCCCAATTTTTCCTCCCCTTCTCTTATGTGCTTCTTTAGGTCCTCTATGGCCTGTAACCAGCTCGTATTTTTCTTGGAAACTTTTGGTGCAGGGAGTTCTGACTTCATTGTCTTCCTCCTGTTCCATGTTTGATCCTTTTTGTTGCCAAAATAGGAATGTAAAGTTGGGGTTCTCTGTTTATTTTGCTTCCTTTGCCTGGTCATGTCGCCACTCAGTCACTTGACTCCTTTTGCCACAGTAGGACTCTGCCACCAGACAGGGGAGCTTTCATTCCAAATGCTGGGGTTTTCTCAGCTGCCAAAGGTATTAGTTGGATGCCCTCTCTGAAGCCTCCACATGCTCTGGCAAGCTGGTCACACACCCCAGGACCTCTGCCCTAGATAGCAATCCAGATCCAATCAGGTTAAAGCAAGAGCGATTACCCCTCAGACTGGTTGCTTGGTACCCCTACAGTCTGCAGGCCAGGAGCTGAAGCTGTCACATGGGGTTGATTGCAGGGCTGTGGTTCCTCAGTAGCTTCTCACCCCGGGGGCAAAGGCCAACCGCACTCCCAACTACTGAGTCCCAAAGTCCACACTACACTGACTTCTCACTTTGTCCTTAGCATCTATGTGTTGATAATTTTGGAAACTGCCACAGCTGCTGGTGATCTGAAGTCCCTCCAGCTGCTGGTTGGTCAGGCCCACCCTGGGGCTAAAACCTCCATCTCATGTGAGGCTAGGCTCGGCTCCCAGAGTGCTGTGCTGGCCCCTTCCTGCTGGCCTGCCAGGCTGTCCTCAGTGGGAGGTTAGTTTCTTTGTGTCATTTTGTGGGTTCTGTAGGTCCAAAGTTTACTCAGAGTCTCCTTCTACATGAATTGGGGGAGGTGGAAGCAGGAGCCCCACGGAAGTCCTGTTTCAACTCTGCCATCTTTTCTCTTTCCCCCCATCCTTTCATTTTACAGATGAAGATATTGAGGTCTAGGGAGGTGACCTGATCTACAAACAGGTAATAAGGGACAGGAGTAGGATCTGAATGCAGAGTCCGTTTTTCTTTCCCACTAACCATGCTGCCACTTTTGACCACTACATGAATACCCTCTGTTGGTAGATTAAACTGTAGTCTTCAAATGAATATTTTAATTAGCAGTCAAATGTCACGGAATACAAAAAATATCTAAAGGTGTAAGAGAAGCCAATGTCCCAAATCCAGCGTCATTATAAGAAGCAGAGATTTCACAAGATTTGATAGTAAGTAAAGCTGGTTACTTCTTTTCTCATGCCAGAAAGAGTTTTATGGCAATGAATCCTATTGATTGAAATGTAGGCTGTTGGGTTTTTTTTTCAAAATTTTGTTTTAGACCCAAATGCCAGAACACATACAGAATAGAGAAAAGAAACAAAACCATATCATAAACTTAAATACAAAGTTAGAAAGAAAAAAAGCCCACCACGTCCTGTACATTGTGGAATATAAGAGAGAATTCAAAATATGCAACAATAAATTTTCTTTTCAAGAAAGTCTATACGATAAATAATACTTGTGGTGAGAATTGTCCTTTGCTTCCTTGTGAGTTCTCTTTTGTTCTCTGCTGTGCACTTTTTTACTTTGTTCTTTTTCCCCCTTCCCTCCCCACTGAAAGACCACAATAAAGTTTAAACATGCTTTTCTAAAGCTATAAAAATATACATAAGCTATTGTTTTTAACCAGATTGTCTAATATAAAACTTGACTGTAGCCTGTAACTTTGCTTCTGTTGGTGTCTACCCTTCTGTCCTCTAGGTTCTCCTGGTGAAAGCAGGAGAATAGTATGTCACATTTTCTATTGGGCCCCGGTACTGACTTCACCCCCCCCCCCCCACCCCCCCATTTTTTTTTTTGGGGGGGAGGCAAGGGGATTTGTGTTTAGGGACTTGCCCCAGGTCACACACCTAGTAAGTGTCAAGTGTCTGAGGTCAGATTTGATCTCAGGTCCTCCTGGCTCCAGGGCTCAAGCTTTATTCACTGTGCCACCTAGCTGACCCCCTTTTTATTATTATTATTTTTTTTTGCCAAGGGGTATTAGGACAAATTTGCTAACAGTATTTTCTAGGTGTTGCTATAGTTGCCTGATGTTACTGTTGTATGTGTGTATGTGTTTTTAGCCTTTATTATCTGCTGTGTGCTTGGTTTTATGCTAAGCACCGGTAGAAACATCACTTATCTCTTTTGACCCTCACAACAGCCTGTGTCATCATCTCCATTTCATAGCTGAAGACAGTGAGACAGACACAGGTGAAGTGACTGAGGCCAGAACTGAACTTGCATCTTCTCGCCTCTGAACCCCGTGCTGTGCTGCTGCCCCATCTAGCTGCCTCTGGCAGCTGCCCTTCGTTCTTGGAGAGGACAAGATGACATCCCTGTGCTTTAGTCAAGTTCCATTGTGTCTGACTGTGGCTGACCAGACCAATGAGCTCGGGATGCTCTACCACTGGTCGGGCACAGAGAGTCCGTGTGAACATCTTGGGGGGATTCTCCAAATCTGTGCATCCTGCATTTCCTTTGAGCTGCCTCTATTCTGCTTTGCTCATAGAGCACGGCACCTTCTCTGATGAGGGCATACCCGTGCTGAGTGGTCTGTGCCAGTGTCTCCCCTGTCACACAATCAATTCCAAAGTTCTTGAGAGAGACCTTGAGAGGGTCCTGTCTCACTTCTTCTGACCACCATGTGAGCACTTGCCCTGTGTGAGTTCTCCATAAAACAGTCTTTAAGGCAAGTGTACATTTGGCATTCAAACCGCATGGCCAGTTCATCGGAGTTGCACTTTCTGAAGCAGAGTTTGAATGCTTGGCAGTTTAGTTACAGTAAGGACCTCAGTGATAGATGCCTCTACCCAGGTTTCCAAGGAGTCTCCAGTCAGTTACACAAAAGAAAGCTGAAAAGAAGATACTCAGCAGGGATGGGGAATGATGTTCTGTGGAATTGAAACTATGTAAAGCTATTGATGAAATTGTTCAGCCATTTTTTCAGTTGTGTCTGACTCTTGGTGACCCCATTCTGGGTTTTCTTGGCAAAGATACTGGACTGCTTTGCCATTTCCTTCTCCAGCTCATTTTAGAGATGAGAAAATGAGGCAAACAGGGTTAAATGACTTGCCCAAGATCACCCAGCTAGTAAGTGTCAGAGGCCAGATTTGAACTCAAGGAGATGAGTCTTCTTCACTCCATTGGAAAATTGAGAATTATTTGGAATGTTCTGAAAGTTCTGAAACTTTGGGATGAGTGTAGTATTCTAGCCTTCTGTCATCTAATCAGAGCAGAGGGGAGGGTGAGGGAGTTGAGAAGACATTAATCAACCTTTAGTTAAGAAGAATTCTTCACTTTTTTGTGCATGTGTATTTGCCACCAATACTTTTGACAGTCACTCTGGTAAAGTCTATGGGTGCCTCACCAGAATAATATTTTAAATTATTAAACAAAATCCTTCAGATGACAAAGAAAACCAATTATATAGAGAGATCAATTTTTTAAAGCAACAACCCTTGCAAGTCTAAAGGATGACAGTAGCCAGAATTTTGTGGTGCATATGACACTGTGGTGCATAAGTCAAAGAGAGATTGCCCTAATTTTCAGCCAATAATAACCAGGGAGATAAAAGCTCTGGAAAGAAGAAAAAATCCATCATAAAAAGATAATTGCATAACTTGGCAGCACACTGGCTAGATAGCATCATGAGCTCATTTGAATATACCTGATAGCCTTCCCTATTAAACAACTTAATGAAGTAGATGATTTTCTTAGGAGCAGTATAACCCCTTTCCTTCTGGGTATTACAGTCCTTTGTAGGGAAGAGAAAAACAAAGACTCAGAAACCCATTTGCTTGTACTTTTCTTTATGAAACAGGCTCAAAGTGGTCTTATTTGGAAGGCCTAGAGAGGCAGGGAGAAGTCTGAGGGGGATGGTAAGTCTTCGAGGAGTTTTCTGTGAAATGGATGACATTTCTAAAAATTCCTTCGCATTTTTATCAGCCAATGAAAGGCAGACAATTGTGCCTGTCTGATGGAAGCAGGAGAATGTAAAGTTCTTTAGAAAATCTGTCTTTTCAAGAGACCACATTCATTGCATGTCTGGTAGATAAAAAGAGAGTAAGTAAAGATTTCTATTATGTGGGGGCCTTCAGAGCAAAAAACCTGATTAAATTTTTGTAGTAAGAATCCCATAGTTATTAGGTACTAATAATGTTAGGGAGATCTTAGTTCTCTTGGAGGAAAACATCTAAGGGGGGAAAATAAGAGAGAAAGCGTAGTAATTAAGCCTAGCAAAACCTTATGTTAATGACCACTTCCCCTTTATCGCTCTCTGGTGTTGGACAAGCAAAGAAAATTCTAGTTTCTCACCAAACTTTGTGAAAGTATGTGTTCTATGATGAAAGTGAACTTTATAGAACTTTTGAAAGATAAGTATAGGATAAGAAGTAGTTTGAAATATATCTGGCTGACTTCAGAGTCAGGAAGACTTACTCCTGATATATATTGGGATCATAAGGTCTAGAGCTTGAAGAAAACTAAAAGGCCACTGAATCAAAACCCATGTTTTTACAGATAACGATTCTGAGGCTAGGAGAGATTTAGCAATTTCTACAAGGTCACAAAGGTAGGGAGTGGCAAAGCTAGAATTTGAATCCAGATCTTTCCAGTTCAATTCCTAGATTTGTTCTGCGGTATCATTCTAGCTTCCTAGAAATGTGTTTATGGTCAAGTCATTTAACCTCTCAGTGTCCCAGTCAAATCTCCAAATAGATAACTTTTAGGCTATAGTGGATGGAGTTTCCATTTTCAGGAGTTCCCTATGCTAATGAAATCATAGTGACAAGCCCCAAAACCCTGCCCAAGAGAAAAAAAGAAAGAAAAGGATAGTATGTTAGAGGGAGAAATCATCTTATACAACCCTAGTCCTTATTTTATACTTGAGGAAATAGATTCAGAGAAGTTATGACAGAGCTACAGACATAACATATACAAACACTAATCCATACACACTGACACATACAGAAACACATACACACAGATACACATTATTTGGAGATTTGGATATCTAAATGGACAATAATAGGGTATCTAGGTGGTGAAGGGGATGTAGTGCTGGTCTGAAGCCAGGAAGACTCATCTTCCTGAGTTCAAATCTAGCCTCAGACACTTACCAGCTGTGTGACCCTGTACAAGTCACAACCCTGCTTGCCTCCGTTTTCTCATCTGTAAAAATGAATGGGAGAAAGAAATGTCAAACCATTCCAGTATCTTTGGAAAGTAAACCTTGGAAAAAGTCAGAAAGAGTCAGACATGACTGAAAATGACTGAACAAACATGACTGGACAAAAATGACTGGACAAAAGATTATAGTTTAGTCAGGAGCTGTCCTTTGTGAAACCAAAACTTGGAATCTGTAGTAGCTGCAAGCAGGGACAGTTAACAAGTATGAAGATACAAACACACATACACACACACACACACACACACACACACACACACACACACACACACCCTTTATTGCTCAAAAGGGGAAAAAAAGAATCCTTTGGGTACTGACTTCAAATTTTGCCATTAATTGCCAACATTTTCCATGGGTTGCTGTGGGTAGTATGGAAAAAATAAGATTAGAGCACAGTTATGGGCTAGACTTAAATTTTGTAAAGGCTGGATTTATTTATTTATTTTTAGAAGTATAGTCCAGATTTATATAACTAGGTTATAATTGAATTGTATGTAAATAAAGGCAGTGACTAATTTTGCTTGTTAACAAACATGGCAAAAATCATCTATTTCCTGTGATAAAATCAGATTTAGCATATTGACCCCTCTTGGTCTTTTAAGTGGTTGGTTAGTGTAAGTGTAACCACTTGGTAAGTGGCTGTTCCTTGCTACAGCAACTGACATGAACACTTCACATGTGTCTGTCAGTGCGCCTAAATTCACCCTATTCCAGGTCCATTAAAAGGTGAGATATTGTAGAAACAATGCTTTCATTGGGAATCAGGAGACCTGGATTCTAGTTATGTGATCTTGAATGTCATTTAATTTTTCTCAGACTCAATTTCCTCTTCCATTTTTGGACAGTTCTAAATGTGAATACTTTTTTTCTATATTGAACCTAAATAAACTATTCTCTCGTTTCCACTCATTATTCCCAGTTCTAGATCTTGGGCCAAGAAAAAAAAGGAAGTCCTTCTCTCAAATACTTAAAAATGGTCATTATGTCACTCCAGGGTCACATAATTAGCAAATATCAGAAAAGGGAATCCAATCTAGATCGTCCTGACTCCAGGTCTGTCACACTATGTTCACTCCCTTTACTCCAGGGGAGCACATCAAAGAAGGAGATGCAAAAAAATTGTGCAATTGTTTTTGCTTCTTTGTGATTAAAAACAATTGGCAAATCTAAAGAAATGCAATTAAATTTTTTTTTCCTGTAAATATGCATTGTGGGAAAGGGTGGTGGGGAAATGCAATCATTTACTTATATTGTACATAAAAGCCTGTTTTCTCATGTGGTTTAGAGCAACATTTGACCTTGAAAGAAAAAAAAAATTGGGGCAGCTAGGTGGAGCAGTGAATAGAGCACCAGCCCTGGAGTCAGGAGGACCTTAGTTCAAATCCAGCCTCAGACACCTGACACTAGCCATGTGACCTTGGGCAAGTCATTTAACCCCAATTGCCCTGCCTTCCCCTTTCCAAAAAAAAGCAAAAAAAAAAATCAACTCAATATCACCATGTAAATGATCAACATCTAATATGTAGTCAATATTTTAGCCATTACTATCCATAAAGGTGTACTAAGTATTTGAAGAAACACAAAGCTAAGTAAGACACGGTCCCTACCTTCATAGAGCTCCATGTCTAGTTAAGATCCAAAATTGAATACATAGGCTATTGCTCCATACCTGGAATACATTCAGAATACATTCCTATCGCTGAAATTTATTTTTTCATTCAAGTAAGGCAGCTGCACCATTCATTTAAAGAGTGTAGGACTGTAGGGTGTGTTGGAGAAGGAACGACAACCATATGTGAACCCATGGTCAAACACTTACTGCATTACTTTGTAGCTCTCTAATGTGTTTATCGACTGTGGTGTTACCTAACGTGTTATCTCTATGGGTTAAAAAAAACCATATAACAAAGTCAAAATATCTTGAAGGCAAAATAAATTGGGTAACAAAATCTTGACTTTTAACTTTGAGAGGTCTCAAAGCTTCCAAAGCTGCTTTGAGATCTGAGCTATGAAGATGCTGATATACACAGAGATTGAAAAGTTGCCAATGGGTATGGGAATGTCTGTGTCAAGTCTATATGCTCCCTAACAGCAGTAAGGTGGGTTCTGCAGCTGATCCTTTATGATTAGCCATCAGGGACCTATTCTATGAGGTCTTAAAGGCAAGTAAACTCATGCCTATAAATTGCTGATTGTTGAGAAAGCAGAGATCAATTGTGAAAATAACAAATTATTTTCTTTGGCATAAGAAAGACTTATCGGACTTTGGCATAAAGGGTCTTGTGAAAAGAAATGCATTCTCCCAACTTTTGTATTTAAGTAACTGTCTAAGGAATTTTGCTCACATGTTAAGCATTTACCACTTCTAGAGATGCGGAAGGTATACTAAATAGATTAGATACTTAATTGGGCTCAGCAATCTTTTATGTTATAATTTAATTGCTTCAAATGTATTTGGGATTTACAAACCAGACCTTCATATTAATTTAAATCCTGCATGTAATGAATTAACTTCTCATCCTTGGCATAGAGCTACCCAGGCTATGAAACTTCCCTATATAATTGGCCAATGCCTAGAGATAAGTGAATGATGAAATAATACTGACAGAAAGATAATTGCCTCCAGACTCATAATTAAATTACAATTTTCTGATGTTTTTAAGTATAGCTTTTCTATGGATAGGCTTAAATCATTTGTTCAATGAACATTTTATTGGCTAACCATCTTGCCTTTTTGCTGAAGTACATCATTCAGGGGTTTTGCTTGTTTGTTTTATGATAGTTCCAATATTTTGTATCATTTCTCCCACTTTGAAAGTTCTTATTTCTTATTTTTTTTCCTGAATAGCTTTAAGTCATTCTCAGTTTATTTTTTATACATCTTTATATTCAGCTTTTTATCCTCTTCTTATTTGGATCTCACTGTCAGATATAATGACAACCTTCCTCTAGCTTTCTGTGGGAGAGTGGGCCCAATAACTTTCAGAAGAGTTGACAAGTGTTGGATTGATTCCAATATGAAAATGTGTACACTTTTTTCTCCAACCAGGAAGGAGTGAAGAACTCCCACATAGCCTTTGAGATTCTATTCTGGGAATTTTCCCTGACCTCTTAATCCATAATCTACTCAAGGGAACAGTTACATTAAGGATTGTTGGGGGAACTATAGAGGATTTGAGAAGATTAAGGGGTTGAGGGTAGACACCCTGTTAAGCTATACCAGTATATCTCATCTATGGCTAAACTTTAAATTTGGCCTAGTAACTTGTACTTATTCTTTTATGTATCTAGGATGCCTTCCTGATTTAGTTCTTAGTAAAATTTGCTTTTGAAAGCCCCCTTTCTCGGTTCCCTCCTTTCCATCTTGTCTAGTGAAGTTCTCATTAACTCCCACCTAAACAATTTAATATCCTCTTAACCTATCTCTCTGAATCTGCATATCACTGCCATATTGAACTTTCTTATGCTCCTGTATAATCATGTCTGGACGCCCCCCCCCCCCTTCTCTTAGAACCTTCATCTAATCACGTCACTTCTCCATTCAAAGACCTTTAAGAGCTCCCCATTGTTTCCTGAATAGTTCAAATTCTCCAGCTTTTCTCCAAATTCTCCAGATTTTCTACAATCTGGGCCCAACTTATTTTTTTCGGCTTATTTCACACTACCTCCATCCAAACCTATGTAAGTCTGTACTCCAGTCCAAACTAGACTATTTACTATTTTCTGAATGATATACTTTGTGTGTTTCCTACCTCCATGACCATAGGATCATAAATTAAGAGCCAGAAGAGAACTTAGAAGCTGCCTAGTCTAGTAGTGTTCTCAACAGACCATCTCAGCAAACAACCCCTCAGGTTGTAATCACTTCCTCTCTAGCCAAATCTCCAACTGAAGAAGAGGTACTGAATGCCATCATGCTGCTCTAAAGCAGCAAATTACCCAGTACTGATTATATCCCAGCAGAAGTCTACAAGGTAGGGTGTTCATTGCTTATAAAGGAGGCTATCCCCCAGGAAATCAAGGATACCTCCATTGTCTATCTCAATAAAGGAAAAAGGAACAGGCTGTCCCGTGATGACCACAGGGGGATCTCTCTCCTTGTTATTGCCAGCAAGATATTTGCCAGAGTCCTCCTTAATCAGCTGATTAATCATCTGGACGATGGTCACCTACTTGAGAGTAAGTGTGACTTTAGAAAGGGCCACAGAATGGTTAACATGGTATTTGGGGCCGTAATTCCAGGAGAAATGCCAGGAGCAGAACAGAAGTCTATATACATTTTTTTTGTCAACTTGACCAACACTTGAATTGTCTCAGGAAGATCCTGAAGATTACCTGGCAAGATAAGGTATGAGACATTGAGGTCGTCTTTAGAACTGAACTGCCAAGCATTCAAACTCTTTTGCACAACTTCGACGGGCTGGCCACATAGTTTGAAGACCAAATGCACCCTTACCCAACAGGCTATTTTATGGAGAACTCACACAAGGCAAACACTTAACATAGTGGTCAGAAGAAGCACTAATAGGACACTCTCAAGCTATCTCTGAAGGACTTGAATATTGGCTGTGAGGTACAGGGAATGCTGGCACAGGATTATTCAGTATGGTGTGCTCACCTCAGAGAAGGTGCTGTACTCCATGAGTAAAGCAGAATTGTAGAAGCACAAAGATAAGTGACAGCTATGCAAATCTAGAGCACTAGATTTAATTTAATCCACTCTAAATGTTCTCATGGACCACTTGTGATCGTGGTAGTGCCTTCCAAACTTATATTGAACTGATCAGCCACAGTTGAACACACCATACTCTGACTCCAAAAGCGTGATGTCACTGGTCTTCAAAAACAAAGGGCAAACAGCAACTACCCTGGATTCTAGAATACTCTGAAGCTCCCCAATTAGTGTAGCTCCCCACTAACAGTCACCAAATAGACACAATTAGCTCCTAGCAAGGGAAATGGCAAGAATTGCTCAGAACAGTAGTGATAAACCATTTTCTTAATGAATCTGGGATACATTCTCACAAATACACATGGCACCTGTGAGAAGATGGGTACAAACTTAGAATACAATAGTAGTGATACAAATATTCACAGAACATATACAACTGCACTTCATAGACTGGACTCCACCATCATCATGCTCCCAGGAAACTTTTTCATCAGGAAACTCATCATCCTTCCAGATTGCATCCACTTTGATACTCACACCTCTTTAGTATTCTTGTCACTCATTAAGCGGTGTGATTGGCAGCCTGTAGGGCAGAGAGAACAACTCCCAAAACTTCCAGTTAAAGAGAACTTACAGACCAACCAATTCTTCATTTACCACCAGCAAACATCCTTTGACTATACACTACCATATCACTGCAACAGAAAACTTTTCACCTTCTTTTTCAGCTTTCTTTGTATGTTGTCTTCCCCCATTAGATTGTAAGCTCCTTGAAGGCAGGGATTGTCTTTTTCTTATTTCTATTCCTTGTACTTCCCCTAGTACCTGGCATATAGTAGGCACTTAAATGTTTGCTGACTGACTGACTTCTCTGGTGTTACTGGACTTTGAAGCCCTTTGCCATCTAGTAGAGTCTTCATAAACCTCCAGCCAGGGTATAGCATCTATACCAAGGATACTGCTTAAAGGGGTTCCCATAGTCTGTTCATCTTTGACTTGTGGGTCTAGAGTTTGCTCTCTCTTGAGTTCATAGACTATTTTCTTCTTTGTTGCTAGGAATCTGTAGTGCCAATGCAATATCCACAGTGCCCACGATCACTATAAATATACCTGCATAGTGCTCAATTGCAAAATATAACAGACCCTCCATATAGAAGACAGAAGCAAAACATTTACTCAGATACCAGAAAATCAAATCCCAAACCAGTAAGCTGATTTTATCATAGTAGCAAAGAAGTTAATAAGTCACAAAGCCACACCATCCATTAGCCTTCCCACAAACCACAAACTCACAAGCCTAATTGTCTCTCTGGGGTGTGTTCTCTCTCTCCCACCTATTCTGTGGCTCTGACTCCCATCATCCTATGGGCTCTGCTCTACCCTTCAGCAAACTCCTCCCACCACAGGCTCCATGTGACTACATTCAACTTATTAGGGGGCAGAGTATATATATATATATATATATTTCAAATGCTTTATTAACTTCTGATTTACATCATTCATTTCCACCAGATTTCTAGTTACAAAATTTCTCCCCGTTTTTCCCCTACCCACTGCCCGAAAGTAGCGGTCCCACAGGATAACCCCTCCTCCCATCTGCTCTCTCCCATATTTTCTCTCATACCCCTTTCGACTTTTCCAGTGGATCTCTATGCCCCAGTGCCTGTATATCTTATTTCCCAATTACATGTAAAATAGTATTAATAATAGTGTATATATATTTGAATATTTGATTTTAAAACTTTGAATTCCAGATTCATTCCCTTCCTCCCTTGTCACCCACCCTTAATGGGAAGACAAGCAGTTCAGTATAGGTTGTACATGTGTGGCTAATGCAAAACAATAACATAGTATTGTAAAAGACTGACTATATTTCCCTCCCTCCTATCCCACCTCTCACTTGTTCTATTCTCTACTTTGATCCTGTCCCTTTTCAAAAGTGGGTGTTTCCAACATCCCTCCACCCCCCCCCGCCTGCCCTCCCTTCCATCATCTCCCCTCTCATCCCCTTCCCCCCTACTCTCCTGGAGGGTGAGATAGCCTATTTAGTGTGTATTTCATTCCCTCCTCAAGCCAAATTCAATGGAAATAAGGTTGACCCATTCCCTTTTGCCTTCCTATTCTTCCCCTCCATTGTAACCATTTCCCCTTGCCTCTTCTATATGAGATAGTTTACCCCATTCTGTCTATCCCCATCTCCTCTCATTATATTCCTCTCTCACCTCTTAATTTCACCCTTTAAGTTTCATCCCTTCCTGTTAAATTGGTCCTGTGCCCTCTATCTATGTATACCTGTAAACATATATACGCACATTCACATATGTATTCATATGCTCATATACCCTCCTATATATACATATATATATATATACATATATATATATATATTTCTATACCCTTCAACTACTGAGAAAAGTTTCATCAGTTACAATTATTGTTTTTCCATGTAACAATGTCAATAGTTCAACTTTGATAAGTTCCTTATGACTTCTTTTCCCTGTTTACCTTCTCATGCTTCTCTTGCTTCTTGTATCTGAATGTCAAATTTTCTATTCAACTCTGGTTTTTTCATCAAGAATGCTTGAAAGTCCTCTATTACACTGAATGACCATATTTTACCCTGAAACATGATACTCAGTTTTTCTGGGTAGGTGACTCGGTTTTAATCCCAGCTCCTTTGACCTCCAGAATATCATATTCTAAGCCCTTCGATCTCTCAGTGTAAAAGCTGCCAGATCCTGGGTTATCCTGATTGTGTTTCCACAATATTCAAATTGCTTATTCCCCAAATTCTCTCCTTAATCTGGGAATTCTGGAACCTGGCAATAATATTCCAAGGAGTTTTCTTTTTGGGATCTTTTTCATGTGGTGATTGGTGGATTCTTTCAACCTTTATTTTGACCTCTGGTTCTAAAACATCAGGGCAGTTTTCTTTGAGAACTTCCTGGAGGATGATTTCTAGGTTCTTTCTTTGATCATGGCTTTCAGGTGGTCCAATAATTTTTAAATTCTCTCTCCTGGATCTATTTTCTGGGTTAGTGGTTTTTCCCATGAGATATTTCACATTGCCTTCTATTCTGTCATTTTTTTGGAT
>NW_027186324.1:9000896-9013683 GCF_028583685.1 Petaurus breviceps papuanus | reverse complement strand
TTTCCATCTGGCAAATTCGGTTTTATAAGGCATTCTTCTCCTCATTGCCTTTTTGAGCCTCTTTTGCCATTTGAGTTAGTCTATTTTTTAAGGGGTTATTTTCCTCAGTCAGGCTGTTGACTCTCATTTCTTAATTTTCTTGCATCGTTCTCATTTCTCTTCCCAATTTTCCCCCCACTTCTCTTATTTG
Source organism: Petaurus breviceps papuanus (assembly GCF_028583685.1). NCBI lineage: Eukaryota > Metazoa > Chordata > Mammalia > Diprotodontia > Petauridae > Petaurus > Petaurus breviceps. The sequence goes on along the minus strand of NW_027186324.1, from coordinate 9,013,493 downwards.
CTTCTTAAGGTCCTCCATGGCCTGTAACCAGCTCGTATTTTGGGATCTTTTTTAGGAGGTGATTAGTAGATTCTTTCAACCTCTATTTTGCCCTCTGGTTCTAAAACATCAGGGCAGTTTTCTTTGAGAACTTCCTGGAGGATGATTTCTAGGTTCTTTCTTTGATCGTGGCTTTCAGGTAGTCTAATAATTTTTAAATTATCTCTCCTGGATCTATTTTCCAGGTCAGTGATTTTTCCCATGAGATATTTCACATTGCCTTCTATTCTGTCATTTGTTTGGATGTGTTTAACAGCATCTTGATTTCTCAAAAAGTCATTAGCTTCCATTTGCTCCAGTGTAATTCTGAAGCAATGATTCTCCTCATTGAGCTTCTGATATTCTTTTTCCATTAAAAGCCTTGGTGTGGGGCTGGACTCGGCTCCCAGAGTGCTGTGCTGGCTGATTCCTGCCAGTTTGCCAGGCTGTCCTGAGCAGGAGGTTAGCTTCTCTGTGTCATTTTGTGGGTTCTGCAGCTCCAAAGTTTGTTTAGAGTCCCCTTTTTACATGGATTGGGGAAGGTGGAAGCCAGAGCCGTGGGGAGGTCCTGCTTCTACTCCACCATCTTGACTCCACCCCCAGAGTATATTTTTAAAGCAAGGAAGGTCTTCAAATTCCCTTAGGCTTGTTAAAGGGCAGGGAAGGTCTTCAAATTCCTATTACCATTACAGGCTCATACTCTTTCAATCTACTTCTGGTCTCAAGTGATTGTCTCTCTGTATGTCTGTGTCTCCCTCAACAGTGTCTCAAACTCTTTTGTAACTGTTTTTTTCCCCCACCTCCTTTTCCCCTTTATCTTATGGTGGTACCTTATTTTGACTGTCATTAAAAAAAATGTAACTTTTTTAGTATATGAATGCAATTTAACTTTTGTAGTATATGAATGTAATTGTGCAATAAGACGTGATGAGCAGGAAGATTTCCGAAAAACCTACAGAGACTTATAGGAACTGATGCAAAGTGAAATATGTAGCACCAAGAAAACATTGTACACAATATCAGCAACATTGTGTGATCATAGACTGTGAATGACTTAGCTTTTCTCAGCAATACAATGATTCAAGACAAATTACAAAGGACTCATGAAGGAAAATGTTATCCACATCCAGATAAAGAACTGATGGACTCAATACAGATTGCAATATACTTTTTCACTTTATTTTTTTTTCACATTTTTTCCCTTTTGGTCTTTCTTCTTTCACAACTATGACTAATATGGAAATATGTTTAGCATGATTGTGTATACACACACATACACACAAATATATAAAACCTATATCAAATATATAACCTATATAAAAACATACACACACATATATATGTATGTACTTGTATGTGTGTGTATAAGTATGTGTGTGTACATATAATTTTAGGAAGAGAGGAGGAAGAAAAATTTGGAACTCAAAATCTTGTCAAAATGAATGCCCAAAATTGTCTTTCTATATAATTGGGAAAAAATAAAATGCTACTAACAAAAGAAAAACAAACATTAGAAAAGTAACTCTTTCCCTCACGTCAGTCCCATATTAATCTGTAGATCCTATTATTTAGTTTTCCATTTCAGGTTTATTTTGATTTTATGCACTCTAATTATATTGATTTAATTTCATTGATGCCATTTTATTCAGTGGTATAATTTATAGTTCCCAGCTCTAAGCGAGATTTTGCAGAGGAATTCCTTTATAGTCTAGTATTCTACAGAAATACTCTCTTTTTCTTTGGGGTGTGTGGGAACCATTGCTCCAAGGGGGTCTGTATGAGGAATAGTTATCCTATGCCTCCGGTATTTTCTGCCTGGCCTATGGCACTTTTTGACCTTTTCTTTCATTCTAATTACTTCTTGGCTTGTAATAATTCAGGTAACAGGATTTAAAAAAGCCACTCCAACCACTGCCATTTTCAGGCTAATCAGGTTCAGGACAAAACTGCTTTACTTTTGGCTAAAAGTCAGTGTAAAGCTTTTGGAGTTAAGATCAAGTACTGATGAGATTTTTAGAAAATGTCCTAAGGTTTCCTGGAAGAATAGGATTAAATAAATTCTTTAGTTTACAAACTGACTCCATAGCAGAAGGAATTTTATGAGACCAATTGTGTGGAACTGACTTTAGTGTCTAACAAAAGTATGGCTCTATAGTCATCCCTTTCACATTGCAAGGGTTGGGGCCCAGTGCTAATCCCCCCCCCATCTGGAAAATAAGTGATTTTTCTTTTTCTTTTATGGGGTGTTTACAGTAATTGTTCAGTTTACAGTATTGTAAAATTTGAGTGAAATATTTGGTCATAGGCTCTGTGTCACCTACCATCTTTCACATGTCACTTGTAGCTTCTGTAAAACTCCTACCAAATTCCCATTTAATTTCTTATGCCAGCCCCTCATATGTCTGAAACCAGAGATGGAGAAAGTCTTGATATGGAAGGGATAACTGTCGTTTGTGAGGTAGTTAGTACAATGGGAGGAACTTCTTTCTCTCTTGTTCTTGGATTGATGCTACTTGAAATTATCCTTAAGAAATCTGTGGAATGATTCTAAACAAATAGGGGACAGAACATGAAGCCTTTTACTACAGGGTCTGTTCATATTTTCCTATTAGTGCCCTGACAACCAGCAGAAAGCTTCATTTGGTTTGGACTTTCCTTTTCTTCCTGATTTAGTGTTCTGCTTTTCTACCTCCCTGTCCCTGTCTTACTCCTCAAAAAGCTAAAACTCTACCTGACTTTTTTTCTAAAAAAAAAATTAATATATTTTATTTTACTCCAATCCCATGTTAAAACAATTTTTAACATTAAAAAAAGTTCCAAATTCTATTCCTCCCTTCCTCTCTGCCCTCCCTTCCCAGATAGTAAGCAATCTGATACATATGTATGTGTATGTATATATATATATGCAATCATGTAAAACATTTCCATATTAGTCATTTTGTATAAGAAGACTAGAATAAAAGAAAGAAAGAATAATATCCTTTGGGATTGTCTTGGGTCATTGTATTGTTGAGAGTAGCTAAATCACTCAGAGTTCTTCATTGTACAATATTGCTGTTACTGTGTACAAGGTTCTCCTCATTCTGTTCACTTCACTTTGCCTCTGATACTTTTTCTAGGACATCCAAAAATCTGAAAACCAGGCTTGTCCTAGCAAAACTGGGGGAAAAAAGAGGAGTTTGTGCGTTTTTACTTCATAAAACAAGTCTAGTCCCTGAGGGCCAGAAGGCCCTGATTGGAGCTATTGACAGAAGTGAAGAATGTGAGTGGAGTGGTGAAGAAACAGGTAGGAAAGGAGACAGGAACAGGAGAATGAAGACTCCGCTAGGGACGGAAAAGCCCACTGGGATAGGGCTGGGTTAGGAAATCACCTTCTAAGGTTTCAGCTGCCCTTTCCTGATGAGCTGGATAAGCAATGAAGGCGCTCATTGGAAGATGGCTGACTTGTCCTCCAGCGCTCTCTGTAGGGTGAGAGTGGTCCTGCTTGCTCTGCATCGTCCTCTTTGGTTCTATAGTGAAAAGTATAGGCTTTGCAGCTGATTTGCTGTGTGGTAAGTGAAGAGCTGGACTGTCTTCATTCATTCATTCATTCATTCATTCATTCTCAATCAGTTCAGAAAAACCTATAAACTGACATAGCCAGTAAGCAGTTGACCTTTTTTTTTTTTTTTTAAGATTTTTTAAAATAGTTAACAAAAGGAAGTATAGCAGGGAAAAGATACTCATTTGGATGTAGCTTTCCTGCCTCTGTGATTGTTAGCACAATGCCTGGCACAGAGTAGGTGATTAATAAATGCTTATTGATTGATGGACTAACTTCTGTGCTGGCTTTGTTGGTTTGTTGATCAAAAGCCTGAGGTCTTTAGCTCCTTAGTTGCTGATTCCTTGCAGATAAAACCTTAGTCCCTAAACCAGTTAATTTGGAGGTTGGTTTCAGTGCCTTTTAAGAAGTAAAACTACCCTGCATGGCAGTCATTACTTCCACTATGCCCCATCTTTTATGGCAAAATTCTTTTTTTTTAATCAATTTATTTTTCATTTTCAGTTTCTAATTTTCTTCCACCCCTCACTCCCATTCATTGAGAAGGCAAGAGAAACAAAACCCATTACAATATGTATAGTCATGCAAAACAAATTCCCATGTTAACCATTTCTAAAAAAAGAAAAAGATCAAAATATGCTTCAATATGCATTAAGTTCAATAGCTCTCTATCTGAAGGTAGAAAACATGTTTTATCATTAGTCCTTTGGAATTATTTGTTCATTGTCTGGATCAGAATTACTGTTTTCAAAGTTGATCATCTTTACGATTGCTATTATTATACAATTTGTTCTTCTGGGTCTGCTCTCTTGACTTTGCATCAGTTCATACAAGTCTTCCCAAGTTTTTCTAGAAATTATCTCCATCATTTACTTCAATTTCTTTTTTTTTGTTATAGTTAGAATATCTAGTTGTAGAATAGTAAGGGGATAATGGACATCTTTGTTTCACTTCTGATCTCACTGGAAAAGCTTCTAGCTCATCCATATTATGTATGTTTGTTATTGGTTTTAGATAGATATTGCTTTCATGTTAAATAAAGCTCCATTTATTCTCATATTTCCTATTTCTTTTTTTAAAAACAGGCTTAGGTGTTGTATTTTGTCAAAAGATTTTTCTGAATTTTTGTTATGTACAGTTTGTCTCTTTCCCTTTCCCATTCTGTAACTGCATAAAGCCTGGCATTTAAAAATAAATCCAGTTAAAGAGGGTAGTTTCAACATTTTCCTCATCAATGTCTCTTTCTGAACTTTCCTTTGCTCTCTTCTATTTGTGTTTAATGATTCACAGATTCTCCTTTCTTATCTTCCCCTTTTTTTTAATCACTATAATTTCCTCTCCATTCCTCCTCCCTGAAAAAAAAAGTCTTTTCCTTGTAACAAGTATGGCCACAGAGAATTAATCCATACATTGGCGGTGTCAAAAAATTCATGTTCCATTCTTTCTTCACTTCTAAGACATTACTTCTTTGTGAAGAGGTGGTGATTTGTATTCAGTCTTTTGTTATTATTGATTGTCATATCTGGACGAAAGAGAAAATTGCAAGAGTATATAAAAAAAATGACAGTACAGATACTAAATATCAAAATTCGTGGAATGCAACCAAAGCAGCACTCAGAAAGAATGCCTATGTTGATATAAAAAGAAATGGAAGCATTAATTATTTTATTCATCTGAGTTTTCTCCTATAGTTCCTATAAAAGTCATTGTTTTCCCTTTTTGTCATCTTTGACAAATTGGTGTGAGATAAAATCTCAATATAAATTTAATTTGCATCCTTTTATTATTTGCAATTTGGAGCACTATTTTATTTGGTAGTGAATAACTTACCTTCCTTTTTTTGATAACTGCCTGTTCACCTCCTTTGGTCATTTATCTGTTGGGGATTGGGTCTTCTTATATATTTACATCAGTTCTCTGTATGTCATGTGTATCAGATCTTTATCAGAGAAACTTGCTACAAATTTTCCCAAATTCCAAACTTTTTGTTCAGAAAAGTTTTCATTTTATTTAACCGAAACCACGCATTTTATCTCCTGTGATTCTCTCTATCCCATTTGGTCAATAACTTTGCATCCATCCTTAGTTGTGAGTTATCTCCTTCACTGCTTTTTAAATTTATGATGTTACTTTTTATATTTATGTTGTGTATTTAGTTGGAGCTTATTGTGGTATGTAGTATAAGATGATGATCTAAGTCTAATTTCTTTCAGATAGTTTTCCCAAAAATTGTTGAATACTTGTTTCTTAATCTCAATATTTAGAACCCTTGAGTTGTTTTTTTTTTTTAAATTTTGCTGTTATTCAGCTGATTTTCAGTCGTATCCAACTCTTCATGGGCCCATTTGGCGTTTTCTTGGCAGAGATATTGGAGTGGTTTGTGATTTCCTTCTCCAGGTCATTTGACAAAACTGAGGCCAACAGGATCAAGTGACTTGCCCAGGGTCACATAGCTAGCAAATGTCTGAGGCCAGATTTAAACTCAGGAGGATGAGTCTTCTGACTCCAGCTCCAGAACTCTATCCATTGTGCCACTTAGCTGCACTAGGCAGGTTTTTGAATACTGTGTTCCTATATTCATTAGTTTCTGGTTGTTATGAATATAGTTTGTCTGACTGATTAACTTACCTATTTTTAAAGCATTTTCTATTTTTTCTCATTTTCTATTTTTAAATTAACAAATAGGGTTAATTATTTGTTTATAGTATAGTTTGAGATCTGGTACTTCTATGACCCCTTCTTTCCCACATTTCCCCCCCAAATGTTCTTTGATTTTCTTGAGCTTTTGTCCCCTCATATAAATGTTATTCCCTACCCCCTTCTCTAGCCTCCTTCTACACAATAACCTTTTGGCAGTTTGATTGGTATTACATTGCATCAGTAAATCAGTTTAGGTTGTATTGTCATTTAAAGTATAGTGACATGGCCCAGCCTTGTGTAATTAGTTTCTCTTCAAATATTCATCTGTTTTTGCTTGTCACTGTTTTAAAAAAATATTTCTATATTTTGTTATGAACTTTATAAGCACCAACAAACAATATATGAAATGTTCTATTTGTTCATATTAAAACAAAAATGGGGAATGTGCGTGAAATTGTGAGTTTCTGTCCTGTACAGTTTGTTTCTTTCCCTTCCTCATTCTGTAACCACATAAAGCCTGGCATTTATAAATAAATCCTGGACTTTTGGTAGCTGGACTTTGAGCTATCTTATATATTTTGTAGTTGCTTTTTTTGGTTAAAGATCAAAAAGGTGACATTTTTTTGTCATATTGACATGTAAAATTTTGTCATATTGACATATAAAATTTATATGTCATATTGACATATAAAATTTCTTTGGTTTAACTGACTTTGTTTGAATTATTACTTTTTGAAAAAATTCTTTCCTGTTGGGTTTTGGTGACACACCAAAAAGCTGATTAATTTTGGGAGCTTATTTTATATCTTGCTTCTTGACACAATTTATTTCAGTTGATCCTTTAGTTTTCTAAGTAAACTATCATCTAATCTGCAAAAAGTGTTAATTAAGTTTTCACATATGCTTATATTTTCTTATCTTATTGCTATAAGATATAAGATATATTCTAGGACTTTTTCAAATAACAATGGTGACAATGGGAATTCTGAAAACTTTTTCCCTAATCTTACTGTAAATATCTTTGGCATTTCCACATTAGCTAGATACCACTAGCTATTCATTTTATATAGATATATTTCACCATAATAAGGAATCATCCAATTTATTCTTGTGTTTTTGAGTGTTTTTTAAAACAAAAATAAGACAGTATTTGTCAAATGTCTTTTCAGCTTTTATTGATACAATCATGTGATGTATTAATTTACTGCTTTTTTTACTTTTATGCCCAATTCATTGATATTTTCTTTCTCTTGTTGATGAAAATGTATAGATACATATTTATAATTTCCATAATAAGGGCTGCTTTGGTTGTGTGCCAAAAGTTATTCAATGTTGTCTCACTGTTGTTTTATTATTTAATGACATTATCTTTTGTTTCTTTAGGATGAAATTATTTACTCTCCATTTAAGTTTGAATACTTTCTTTATAGGCCCTTTGCTGATTATAATTTTTATTATGCTATGGGCAATAAAGGATGTATTTAATATTTCTTTTTTTCCCCTGTATTTGTTTATGACATTTTTATGCCATAGCTCATTATCACCTTTGGCAAAGGTGTCATGATATCATTTTCCTGGCTTATTTCTTTTAACTATATCTCTTCTTACTCTGGCATTGTCTGAGATCATGATTAGAACTATTACTTTTTTTTTTTTTTTACTAATTTGCTTGACAATTAGTTCTGCTTCTTATTTTAACAGCGTTGATCTTTATATTTTGACTCTTTTTCTTGTAAACAACAAATTGTTGGGTTCCGCTTTATAGTATGTTTTGCCACCCTCCTTTTCATGGGTGAATCCTTTTCATTAAATTTGCTATTATGATTGTTAATTGCTTATTTTCCTCCAGCATTCCTCTTTTCCTTTTTTTCATCTTTGACCTCTCCCTTCACTTTACAAAGAAGAAGAGGGATAGAGTAAGAGAAAGACCAACATTAACAATCTATAATTGAAGTCAATTTCTGTTCCTCTGCCCCTCCTCTTTTCACCTCGCCTAGATGCTAATCTCTAGGTCTTACACTTTCTTCCTGCTTTTTCTTCATTTTTCATGATCCGGTCTTACAAACTGAAGTTTATTTTTTCTTGTGACTATTCCTTCCATGACTAGTATCTCTCTTAAACTTTTCCCTTTCCCTGTTTTTACCTGTATCTGTATTGAATTTATTGTATTTCTACACTAAATTCTGTGTGTGTGTGTGTGTGTGTGTGTATTGAGCCCTTGGTTAGGTGGGTCAGATAAGAATGAGGTCTTGAGATGCTTACTCCTTACACTCTTTCCTCTATGTTTTTATATTCTTCTTACTTGAATCACCACCTTGTTTTGAAATTTAACTTCAGGGGGCCTTTATATTCAAAGTAATGCAGTAAATATTTAAACACTTTCAGTTTTTCAGGTATTCTGCCCAGTACTTTGACTGAGAGCAGATTAACATGTCTGGTTCAAATGACTATACTGATGTTACAATGATTGGGATATATCCTTAAAATGGGAATTCATAAGCTCTAAAGATAGATCCAGAGACTTGGATCAAAAACGTGTGTGTGAGGACAGGAACTCATTTGCTTTTTTTGTATCCTAAGTACATAGTTGGTGCTTAATAAATACCTGTTGATTGATATACATCGTCACTCACTATTAAATAATTTTGCTAATAAAGTTAGAAAGACAGGTATAACAAAAAATAGACATTTCAACTCTAAAGGACCATCGTATTATAATGGTAGAAAAGTCACATGCATTTGTGACATGAACATTTTTTACTATGATAATAATATCATGTAGTTTTATGATCTTGGTCTTTCTTTTTTGCCTTTGTAAAAGGTCAGAAGAGAAATGCTGGTGAATTTCACAACATTGGATCAGATTCTAGGAGTATCATCAGTGGCATGATCATTATGACCAAATCCAGTAAACAAAATTTCATCTTCTCTTCAATAAAGTTCAAGCAGCCCTCACTGGAAACAAAAATAGTGATTCCTCTCCTCCCCTCTCCTCTGCTCAACTCCTTTTAAAGAGCTGTATTTGGATATACTTCCCGATGCCAGAATTCTATTGCTTGGCTTCCACATCAGCTGTTCCCTTTGCATGGGATATTCTAACGAATGGGTGGGCCTTCAGGGCAGTGCTCAAATGGCACTTCTTGTGCTGTTTGTCATGCCTCTTTCTGTCACTTCTGTGGCTATGGAGACGTCTCACCACATGAAGGCATCTGCACGTTCTAGGTAAAATAGAAAAGCATTTCTAGCCACTCTTAGAGCTTTTGTGGTCAAGCCTTTTATTTCCCTAAGACTCAAAATTATTATGAAGTTGCCCTCTTCTTCTGAATTTACCTTTTGGGAGCCTTTTGATCCATAATATTTCTTTATTATGTTCTGCATTTTCTTCTATTAACTCATATCTCTAGTTTCAGCTTCTATTTCAGGACTTTGTTTAATCCTGTCCTTGATTTTCTAGGTCTCTGCCGTGGACTGCCTCCTCCGGTGATTTATCTGTACTTAGGGCCCTGGAAGGCTTCCATATCCTTGATCAGAGCTACATATTCTTCCATGCTCCCTGGGGTGCCCCCAGTCGAGGCCTTGGAATCTTTCTGTCTCCTTGGGGGTGTCCTCTGTCAGAATGGTGCTGGGGGCTTCAGGCATTTTTACCTGAGCTAGTCCTGGCTTCCCAGGCTAGACCAGCACCCATAGTGTTTTGCCTTCTTTTCATGCAGTCCTGGGTTGGGTGAGTTACCTCATTATTGTTTCTTTTTGTATTTCTTTCTCATTATTCAATTTGATTCCTTTATTTTTTTTTCACTTTTGCTGGAGTATATGGGAGAAAATTTGACTTTTTGACTTCTTTTGGTCCCATCTTAACTGGAAGTACAATCTCAGTTTTTCTCTGTAAGGGCACTGTATGTTCTTTCTTACAGTATATTAAAAAAGTAATTCTGGAAAGTGTTATTGAATACTTTCCTGGAATAAAGTTGCCAAAAATTATTTTCAGATTCCTAGAAAGTCAATAATCTTGTGATTGCTGTCTTAACCTGTCCTTTGGGTTGGTTATATGTTGCCCAATCATCTCAAGTTATTTCTTGATTTTGTTTTCTACTTTGTCTACATTGCATCCAATCTTGTTTTCTGCTCTAACATGTCTGTCGCTCATTGTTCCTATTGATTGTTCATTTGTTTCTATATTTTTTCTATGGGTTATTTTTGTTATTATTTCCTTCTGATCTTTTTTTCCTCCTTTTAAATCACCTTTAAAGTCTCTCATGGCATTTTAATGTCCACAAGCTCTTCCATTACTTTTTCCCGTGATTTTGTTATCTACGTTACTTTTCCTTTAAATTCTTTTAATGTGTATATCCATTTGAGAATGTCTATAGGATTCCTTGTGTTGTTTCTTTACCCATTTGCATTGTTCCTGATATTGGGACTATTTCAGTTGTTCGTCTGTATTTTGAAAGTTGTGCTGACATTCTTTCCCATTTTGCCCTTTTTCTTTACTGATAAAATATTTATTACATCATGTAGCTTGGAAGCTCTTTCTCTTTTCCTTGGTGTGGAGATTTTTAGGGGGTAGGTGAGGAACTTGCATCAATCTTTTATACTTCCATCTTGACCGGTAAAAGTGGCACTTTATTTTTAAATGAGGGATATATGAGAAAGTGAAGGAATAATATTAAGATATCAGATGAACTCAGAATTACTCTGTGTCATGTCCCAGAAGGAGCCTAGGACTCTAAGGGCCACTTTGAAATAATAACTGTACTAGCAATCTTACATTTCATTGTGTAATCTATTTATAAAATCTTTTGTTAGATATTTATGAGTGTTACATAAGCTGGAGCATAAAACCGGTTGTCATTCATTCATTTCAGTCATGTCTGACTCTTTGTGACCCCGTGTGAAATTTTCTTGGCAAAGATACTGGAGTAGTTTGCCATTTTCTTTTCCAGTTCATTTTACAGATGGGCAAACTGGGGCAAATAGGGTTTTGCAATATAATTATAATTATATTTTAATATATTTATGTTACATAATTATATTTTAATATATATATGTAAATATTTAATGGAATAGTTTAAAACAAATACGTCATGTAGAATAATATAACCAACTCAACAAAAATTTCAAAATAATATAAACTATTAATACAAAATAATAACTGCATTACTTACCTGTGAAGTAAGTAGTAAAAATATCATTTCCCACATTTGACAGATGAGAATACTGAAGGATGGAGAGGTGAAATAATTTACCCAAACAATTTGTTGCTTGGAATAAAAATAAAATGATAAAAAGAAGTTCAATGAAATTTATAAAATGCAAGGGAGGGGCTGCTTTGAATAGTGAAGGGAGTCTCTTCCCTTTACTATTGATTCCCCTGCATCAAAGAAGAGAGAGTTGGAGTCCAAGTCCAGGAGGAGGTGACTAGAACAGAAGAGGGGGAGAGCTGAATTAGGAAGGGAGGTAGCACCAGGGTGCTCTACTAGTCTCCAGAGAGTTGCTCAAGGAGTAAACTTGTATTTTCAACCTCACCCCATACCTTGATTCTGCTTATTTTCATTCCTCATTGCTTTGGGACAGAGATTGGGTTCATAGATGAAAATTCCCAAACTTCCCTGGTCAAGAATCCTTCCTCACTTTTCCTTCATTCCCCTCCCCTTACCTCTCTCTCTCTTCCCTTCCCTACCCCATCTCTCTCCAATCTTCTTGGTAATGGCCCATCTACTTGCCTCAGCCATGGCCAGTTATACCTGCTAAAAGCCCCCAGATACTGGGGTACTCTGTGACAGAAAGCACCATTCTTGTATCTAGTTACTGGAAGATAGTTTCCTTTCTAATTATGTATCGCAGTTATGTTGAAATCATTGGAATGTGCTAGTATAATTACTTGTATATAACGGCTACTGCATTTCATGTTGATGAAATACTACTAGAATTACTTCTCTCCCTGTGGCCAAAAGAACAAGAGTTCCAGTTAACCTCAATCAATCGAACAAGTCAGTCTCTTCCACTGGTGTTGGCATTCAGGGTGAAAGGAAAAAAGGATATATTTCAATGGAATTTGAAGACTTTTTTTCCCCTCTTATCAAATTTCTCAGTGCTTTGTGGGATCTTGGAATTTTGGAAAGAGCACTGGACACAAGCTCAAGTCTTGTTTAGTCATTTAGCTAAATGAACTAGAAAAATCACATCACTTCTTTGATCTTCAGTTTCATTTGTAAAATACTAACATTTCTTTCATTCTTCCTCCCCTCCCTTTTCATCTCTCCCTCCCTTTCTAGCTCCCTCCCTTCCTCCCTCCTTTCCTTCCTTCCTCCCTCCTTTCTTTCTTTCCTTCCTTCCTTCCTTCCTTCCTCCCTCCTTTCCTTCCTTCCTTCCTTCCTTCCTTCCTTCCTTCCTTCCTTCCT
>NW_027186324.1:8969386-9000796 GCF_028583685.1 Petaurus breviceps papuanus | reverse complement strand
CCTTCCTTCCTTCCTTCCTTCCTTCCTTCCTTCCTTCCTTCCTTCCTACCTTCCTTCTCCCTATCTATCCTAGGCTGGAAGCACAGCAGTCATGAATGGGTCCAATCCCTCTACTGATTGGTTTGGGAGCTTTGGCCAAGTTCCACTTCTGATCTAGATGGCTTTGGTCCTTCATAAGCAATCTGGCAGCCTCCTCCTCCTGAGGGCTCACCACATTGGTGCAGATATAAAATCCACTTTAGCCTTACTGTAGCTCAGAACTCTCAAGTGTAGGAGTTCCACCAGACTCAGCCTCCCTACTCAGATGAATGACAGGCCTATCTGCACCATCACATACCCACTTTCAGGTTCTAGTCTTCTAAAGAAATGTGAGGGTTTAAAAAAAATTTTCATAAGAGAAAGGAATGTCTTCTTCTTTGTGCAGTCTACCATTTGCACAGATCAGACCTCAATAAACAGAGTTGAAATGAACCAGCAAGAAGATATCAATGGTTCAAAGTCCATAGTTACTACATTCCTTAAATATGGCCTCCTTATTCTGTAGATATGGGGTGCAAATTTTAGGGGAAAAAATCAATGAATTTTCTTTTTTTGCTTGATGATACTATGCACAAAAATAGAGCACAAAGGAAATCCCTACAAAGTTTTATTGTTGAGAGAAATTCTGTTAGCAGCAGGCATTGTAAATAAAAGCAAACTTGTACCATATGATCGTATAACTATTCTTCATGTAGTTTTTCTTGGTTATCCAAGCACTCAGGCTTAAAAATAAAAAAAAAAATTGCTAGAAATCTTGACGTAAATTAAAAAGTTTTAGAAATGATTGGTTAGAATGTAATAAACTAGGGAGATTTAATGTATGATGTGGAAAAAACCAGATGGTGAAAAGCTGCCAGTGAAGTAGGGAGAAAATCTTTCTAGGAATGAGAAGAAACGGCACGAACAGGAAGAAAACGCCAAGTAAGTACTGCTTGGTAATGATGTGGGAAAAAACACATCTCAGTAAGCATATCAGTGCTGGAGTGGACAGCGCACTGAAGTTCGAATGCCAAGATGTAGGGGCTATTGTCTGCTGTTTCCTAACTTGTAATCTTGGGCAAGCCACTTACCCTGTTGAGGCTCAGTTTTCTTACTGTAAAATGGGGATATTGGATTGCTTCTTCCAGGTAGGGAGAGTATGAGAATCATATCTGATAATGAAATCGAGGGATTTGTAGGGCACAAAGCACTGTGCCAGCTGTTACACTTTATTTAATCAATCACCAGATTCATCAGTTCTTTCTCAGTTTTCACCTTCCTTGAACACTTTGTTGTTGTTCAGTCATTTCAGTTGGGTTTGACTCTTTGCAATTGTTGAGCCCTCTGTAGCACCTGACAATACTGATAATCTTCTTGGTGGTGGTCTCTATTTTTCTGGCTTCTATGAATACTACACTCACTGAAGCTTCTTTCTGATTATCTCTGTCTTTATAACAATTTCAGGTGGAGTGGAAGGAGCTGGTGGGATCAGGAAGAGCCTCAGGAGATGGATGAACTTTAAAGCGAGCTAGGCATTCCAAGAAAAAAAGATGAGGAAGGAGGAGTTCAGTTAGACAAAGGAAACCTTGTGCAAAGACATGAAGAGATGGAATGTTATATGATCTATCAACTGATAAACATTTATTAAATGCCTACGATGTGCCAGGCACTGTGCTAAGAGCTGGAATACAAAAAGAGGCAAAAGACAGTCCTTGCCTAATAGAGCTCATGATCTAATGGGAGAGACACCATGCACACACATAGATACACGAGATAAATAGAAAATAACAGAAGCAAGGCACCGGACTCAAGAGGGGTTGGAGAAGGCTTCCTAAGGTCAGAAGTCAGAATGGAGGGAACAGTCAGAGAAAATGCTGGGACTGAAGAGATGGAGTGACTTGTTTGTGTAACAGTCAGGAGGCCAATGTCGCTAGACTGAAGAGTACATTTCAGAGAACAAGGTATGAGAACATCCTTAGTCCCGTTTGACTGGAATAAAGTTTGTTGTCCTTTGTCCTTCATTCTCAAAGAGGACCACGACGTACGGGAAGTGATGTCCGCACTTGCAAGTGAGTTGGATCTAAGTGACGCAGGGCTGTACAAAGTCATCAGCCTCACTTTCCCCTCCAGGGTTTTGAATTCCAAACAAGGGTTTCTTTTTTATACTAGAGGCAATAGAGAGCCACCAAAGCTTTCTGGTCAGATACTGACCTACGCTTGAAGAATATCAGTTTGGCAACTGTGTGAAGGCTGGTTTGGAGAAGGGAGAAGCTGGAAGCAGGGGGACCAATTAGGAGGCTCTTTCAGTAGTCTAGGCAAGAGGTGATGAGGGCATAATAGTGGAGAGTAGGGTGTGGTTGGCAGAGATGTTGTGGAAGCAGAATTGACAAGAATCAGAAAGTAATTTGTTATAGGGGATGAGGGAGAGTGAAGAGCTGAGGATGATGTCAATGTTATGAACCCACGTGATTGCAAGGACGGTTGTGCCTTTGACAAAAATGAGTAAATCCATAAGCATGTTGAGTAGGAGATGTCTATGGGACACTCACTTGGAGCTGTCCAACAGGCAGTTGGTGATTTAGTGCTAAAACTCAGGAG
Organism: Petaurus breviceps papuanus; assembly: GCF_028583685.1. NCBI lineage: Eukaryota > Metazoa > Chordata > Mammalia > Diprotodontia > Petauridae > Petaurus > Petaurus breviceps. The sequence goes on along the minus strand of NW_027186324.1, from coordinate 8,998,180 downwards.
AGAGACTTGGACTGAATATATATAGATCCCTGAATTATTTCTTTAGAGATGATAATTGAACCATAGGAGCTAATGAGATCCACCAACAGTGGAAGCATAGAGACAAGAGGGCCCAGTACAAAGGCTTGGACTGCACCACATTTAGGGTGCAGGACATAGATGATGGTACAGCAAAGGAAGCTAAAAGGGAAACTAAAACCTGGCCTGTACAGGTAGGGGGAGAGCCAACATCCCCCTGTACCTCATCTCCAAGTAGCCTTTCATGCTCTGTGCTGCCTTTTCTCACCTCTGTTCTCAATCAAACTTAGGTCCTCTCTGTCTCATTTCCTTATCTGATTAATGAATCTGAATGAGAGTTGAGGGGTTACTCCTCTCAGATAATGGGCACATTTAAAATTTTTAAAATATGTTTTTAGTGGATACATTTTAATAGAGGCTGGCTGGAGACAATGTCATAATCCTACAGAGTGTCTCTATTTTGTGAATGTGGGACCCTTAAATCACACCACATAGGGGACTTCCCTAAGAATAAGTAAAGGGGGTAGAGTTGGTATCAGAAAGAATGGAATTTGATTTGGGCAGTCACATTTCTGGGTGTAGTTGGGAAACCAGTGATAAGAGAAGAGAATGCCAAGGACTATAGTTAAAAGGATTGGCCTGAATAACAATTTTTACTGTGGCAATAGAGAAAGATGATGGATTGGAGAAAAGCTCTGAAGGCAGAATGCAAAGCATGCACTGTTTGCAATTAGATTGACACAGAGTAGGGAAGAAAAGGAGCTAGAGGTTAGAGAGAATTATGACCCCTTCTAACCCTTTTGAAAAACCATCTATTACCATGATGACTTTAGGGTAGGCACCCTGCAGAATGTTGACTCTGACTTGGGAACCTTATCTGATTTAATAATATCTTACATTTGCATAGTACTTTATACTTTATGGTATTCATTATCTCAGTTGATGATAAGTTAGACAAGTTCCAGAAGAAGGTGGTGAAGGTCTATGTGTTCGTGCCATCTAAGAACTGGCAGAAGGACTGGGATTGTTAAGCCTGGAGGAGAGACTTGTAAGGTGAGGTAGGGGGACATGTGTAATGGTCATGAAGTTTGAAGATCCCTTTTTATTGGAAAGCTGACAGGTACTTCGTAGCTAGTTTCAAATTAAGCCTCTGTAAAGAAACAGGAGGTATGAACCTCTGTTGCTGACATAACAGGAAGGGGCTAAACAGGAAAGGGCTCAACATGGAGGAGCTAATACCTATATAAAGAAAACCCCATCTGGGAAAGTCAGAACTTCTTGGGACAAACATCTGGAGGCAGAGAAGCTGCTGCCAGAGAGAGAGAGAGAGAGAGAGAGAGAGAGAGAGAGAGAGAGAGAGAATTTCTCTCAGTGAGTATCTGAAGACTGGGCTGCTGCTGCTGGACTGGAACTACTGTGGAGAAAGTGATTTTGATTTTGAAAATGGGAGAAAGTGATTTTGTTTTCGATAATGGGATGAAGTGATTTTGGTTTTGAGAATGGAGCTTCTGAGGGCCAGGTGGAGCTGCCAGAGGAAGCATGACTGTGGTGTCAGTACTTTGTCTGTGGCTCTGTTAAGCTTTCTCTTCCCAGGAAAAGAAACTGTGAAGGACTTGAGGTGGACTGGATATTGTGCCATTCAATATGGAGCAGGAACTGCACAGAGAGCTGGACAGGGAACTGGGAGGCATCTGCCTCTGAGCTTAGGTGGCAGTTGGTTAGATTTGGGTGGGAGCTGGGACTATGGAAGAGGGACCATGGAAGCTGAGAGCCTGCCTCAAGTCAAGATGAAAAGACCTCTCCTGGATACTGAGTAGTGACTGATGAAATTGTAACTTACTTGTGACTGAGGGGTGGATGTCTTGTGTATTTTCCACTACCCCTTAAGAGGGTACTGAGTAATGACTGATGACTGAGTAGTGACTGATGATTGAATAGTGACTGATCTATAACTTACTGTGCCCCATTGGTGGAGGACTTTGACCTTTTGTACTTTGTGTCCCTTAAGGAGCCTTCTTAAGGATGATTGAATGATCGAGTTACTAAATGATTAGACTTTGTTGAAAATTATGTGACCACTTGGGTGAAAACTTTGTGGCCATGTTAGTGATAAGTTGTTGAGTTGTGACATGGTTAATGCTGTATTTTGTTTTCTGTGATAAGTTGTAACATTGTGAAGGCTGTACCTTGATTTTCTGTGGATGTTTTGCTCTGATTTGTTATTGAATAAATAGAGAGTTTGCTCTACTATGTAATTGGAACCTTGAAAGCTGTTCACAGCAGCAGTCCTCTGGAAAGCTGCTTGTGTGTGGCTTTACAACATGATGGCCAGGTCCAAGGATTTGAAATGCTGCCACATAGAAGAGAGATGTGATTGTTCCCTTTGGCCCAAGATGAAAAACCAGAAACAATGGGAAGCAGATTTAGGGCTGATGTCAGGAAAAACTTTCTAGCCACTAAACACATCCAAAAAAAGGAATGGGCTCCTTTGGGATGTTCTGGGTTCCTCGACTTTGGTAATCTTTAAACAGAGGCTAGATAGATGACTGTTCATGGGAAACTTCTTCATGTATGAGGTAGACTAGATGGGCTATCGAGATCTCTTCCAGTTCTGAAAATGTGTGATTCTATTCTCTTAGAATAGGTGACTAGGTGGTGCAGGGGATAGAGCATTGTGCTCTATTGGAAGCAGGAAGACTCATCTTGCTGAGTTCAAAGCCAGTCTCAGATACTTACTAGCTTTATGACCCTTGGTAAAGCATTTAACCCTGTTTGCTTCAGTTTCCTCATCTGTAAAATGGGCTGAAGAAGGAAATGGCAGACCACTTCAATATCTCTGTCAAGAAAACCCCAGCATGGGGTCATGGAGAGTTGGGCATGACTGAAAACAACTGAACAACAAAATGCTCTTCAAAATAGTCTGTGAAGTAGGTAGGATAGATTTGAGATAAGGAAAAGTCTTGCTTGTCCAAGATCACAGGATTATAGCACTATAGTTTAGAAGTTCCCTCTTGAGTTTTGAAAAATGAGGCCCAGAGAAATTAAATGACATGTCCAATATTATACAGTTTTGCGCTCTGGGTAGGTGAACTGAATTTTAATTACTTTTTGTTTATTTTGGGCTAAACTCAGGTAATGCTAGGCCATTGAAAACAGAAAGTGCTGGGGCAATGGATATGTGGAGTGATGTCCATGGGGAATAAAGGTCTCATTGGCCTCATTTCAGATATGCATTTGTCTATCTTTGTTCTTGTTAATTTGTTTCAGTTCTTCTGACTCTTTGTCTCCCTCTCTCTTCATTGGCTGTCCTCTATTCCTGGAACACACCCTCTTTTCCCCTCTGCCTCATAGAATACTTCTTTTGTTTCAAAATACAGCCTCAAGCACCACCTTCTACATGGAGCCTTCCTTGATTGCTCCTAAATGCTTGTGTCCTCCCTCCCTACCTTGTACTGATTTTGTATTTATTCTGCATATACATATACACACATATATTTGTAATGATAATGGTAATTTGAAGACCTTCCCTGCTTTGAAAATATACTCTGCCCCCTAATAGGCTGAATGTAATCACATGGAGTCTGTGGGGGGAGGAGTTTGCTGAAGGGTGGAGCAGAGCTCACAGGGAGCTGGGAGTCAGAGCTAGATGTCATGGTAGGGAGGAAAGCATGAGTCCCAGGTCATCAGTCAGGCTTGTGAGTAAATATTGGTTTGTGGGAAGGCTAAAGGATGTGTAGCTCTCTGTGTTATTGTGACTTATTAACTTTGCTACTATGATGGAATCAGTTTACTGGTTTTGGAATTTGCTTTCCTGGTATCTGAATAAATGTTTTGCTTCTGTCTTCTATATGCAGAGTCTGTTATATTTTGTGATTGAGCACCATGCAGGTATATTTATAATGATTGTGGGCACTGTAAATATTGCATTGACACTACAACACTATAATATAAATGTGTGTGTATATATAAACATGTATATATACATTATACTATTATTGTATACACATACAACCTGATACACACACATATATGTAATGTATACATACACACATTATCATATACATACACCCACATGTTTCTTTCCTTCCTAGAATGTATGCTCCTTAAGAGTAGGGATTAGTTCATTTTTTGTTTTGATATTCCTAGCTAGCACAATGGCTGACACAGTAGACTTTTAATACCTCATTGTTTATAGACAGACAGACAGATAGATACAGTTATAAAAGTGGGAACTCTGTGTTATAGCACCAAACACATGGTTGGTGGTAGTATGTGTACTGGAAAGTAGTACAATTGAATTTTAAAATTCCACAATCCAGATTTTTCACTAGTAAAGGCAGGTCTTCTCCAAATAATCTAAATGACACTGATGAGGTTTTACTGTACACAAAAAAGCCAAAGGTTGATTTTTTTCCTTAGGGATATGGTATAGGAAAATCTGTCAGTGAAGGATCATCTCCATTGACTGTAAGTTTATTACTGACAATCTCCTGTATTATAAATTAAATGACTAAAACTCTGGGTTAGGAGTGTTCACCTCTGACTTCAAAGGGATTTTCTTCTGCATCTGTCATTATGCAAATCTGCTATCATAACATTTAACAACAGTTAAGGTTTTTCAGATATGTTCAATTACTTTTTATGAAGTGCTATGAATTTAAGAAGAGTTCATATAATATGGGATGATTTGAATGAATGTTGAAAAACCCTCTACACCCACCTCCCCCAACCCCAAATAGACAAACATTTAATGGAACAAAGAAAAATAAAGGATTTAGAGATGCCCAAAGACTAATTGCAAGAGAAATCAGAGGCCATGGATACATATGTAGGACACAATATGGTGACAAAAGACACAGTATGGATGCATAGGTCATTGTTTGAATGGATTAAAGGAGCTGCCAGATGGAATAGTAGTTGAAGATGCTATAAATTCATCTAGACAAAAAAAAGTGTTGGCAGAAGTGAACCTTCTGAAAAAGACTGTCAACAAAGCTGTCAGTTCCAATACAGCTAAAACAAAGAAAGGCACGCAGATTGCAGAGATGAACTTGTAGTACCTAGGATGTCTTTTTCATGGTGAGATAAGCAGAATCTCCTTACTGAGGGATGCTCAAGGCCATGGGGCTTTGCAATCATTAAAGTCCCTATTTTTGAAGACTGAATAAATTTGTCAAACATATTTAAGAGAAAGCTGGCATGTCAATGTTCAGGAGGAAAATTTCAAAAGTTCAAGCTATTTTTTTCTAGGACTAAATAGAAAAACTGACTGGCATTCAAAACTCTTCATAATCTAGCCCCCTTCTGCCTCTCCAGAATTCTTATAACGTGTTCTCTATCACATACTCTCCGATCGGTAACACTGGCCCCATGAAGAAGATAGTCTTCTCTCAGTACCAGGCATTTTTTTCTGGCTGTTCCCCATACCTGGAATGCTTTCCTTCCTCATCTATGCCTTCTGACTTTTCTGGTTTCCTTTAAATTTCAGCTAAAATCCTACCTTCTGCAAGAAGCCTCTCTTCTCAGACTATCTCCGATTCATCCCCTTCTGATCTCATTTGTACCTAGTTGTTTTTCATGTTGCCTCCACGTCTGTCTCCAGTGCTTAGCTCAGTGATTGGCATGTAGTAGGTGCTTAATAAATACTTGTTGACTAGACTTGGCTAATGATGAAGCACCCTAAAATAAATCCTATGGAATACAAGATGACATTCAACTCTAATTTTCCAATACTTCTATAAACTCACTGATGGGAATTCTTCTCTGTAGATCTCAGCCATTCCATTCCCGCTCATTCTGTGCAACTCTTATCCCTCTCTTTCCTTTAGTTTGTCACAGTCAGTCCTATATTAAGGATAACACAGAAGAATGCTCTTCAATCAATCAGCCAATTTACGAGCATTTTTAAGTGCCTACTGTATGCCAGGTACTCTGTTACATTCTGGGAATATGAAGACAAAAGTGAAATGGTCTTTGCCTTAAGGAGGTCACATTCAATCAAAGGAAGAGACACGTACACAAATAATTGTATATAAAACAAATACAAGGTGAATCTTTTTTGGGAGTAAAGCAAAGGATCAGGGGTGAGGAGGAAGATCACTAATCCTTAGAGAAAAGGAATTTTAAGTATGGAAGCTAAAAATGGAAGGTTCTTTCAGGCCGCTATTTGCCAATATACCTTATTTTTTCCCTTTGAAGCGAAGTTAAAAATTTTAACATTAATTTGAATTCCCAATTCTTTCCTTCTCTCTAGCTCCTCCCTAACTCATTGAAAAGGCAAACAATATGATACTATCAATATACTCTATCTGAAAACATTTATAGCATCTCGTAGAAGGATGATCAACAGGAACGTTTAGGATTTATGATGATCCTTAAGAACAGATTTGCCTCTCCAAATTATTTATGTTTTTCTTTCCCATCTTTCTTTCTGAGTGTAATCCCATTAAGTTTTCTATTACTTGTTTACCAGAACATTTCTGGTGGTTTTCCATTGCCTAAACAATATACTCTATCATCTCTCACCACTTTCTCAATAGAAATATAAGAAATATTATTATGTTTCTATTGAAACATTGATGAAAAAACCAGAGTTGAATATAAAATTTGACATCTAGATACAAGAAGCAAGAGAAGCATGAGAAGGTAAACAGGGAAAAGAAATCATAAGGAACTTATCAAAGTGGAACTATTTACATTCCTACATGGAAAAACGATAATTGTAACTTATGAAACTTTTCTCAGTATGAGAATAGTTGAAGGGAATAGAAATGTGTATATACATATGTATACATACATATATGAACACATATGTGAGTGTGTGTATATAGTATACAGGTATACATAGACAGAGGGCACAGGACCAATTTAACAGGAAGGGATGATACTTAAAAGGTGAAATTAAGAGGTGAGAGAGGAATATAATGAGAGCAGATGGGGAGAGACAGAATGGGGTAAATTATCTCATATAGAAGAGGCAAGGGAAAACTGTTACAATGGAGGGGAAGAACAGGAAGGCAAAATGGAATGAGTCAACCTTTTTCTCATTGAATTTGCCTTAGGAAGGGAATTACATACACACTAAATAGGGTATCTCACCCTACAGGAGAATAGGGGGGAAGGGGATGAGAGGGGAGTTAATAGAAGGGGAGGGAAGTTGGAAGTACCCACTTTAGAAAAGGGACAGGATCAAAGTAGAGAATAGAACAAGTGGGAGATGGGATAGGAAGGAGGGAAATATAATTAATCTTTTACAATATATCTACTATGGTAATGTTTTGCATAGCTATACATACAAGTACAACCTATATTGAATTGCTTAACTTCCTGGTAAGGGTGGGTGATGAGGGAGGAAGGGAAAGAATCTGAATTCAAAGTTTTGAAATAAAATGTTTAAAACATATATATATATACATATATATATAATGATAATTATTATTTTACATGTAGCTGGGAAATGAGATATGTATATATGCACTGGGGCATAGAGATCCACCGTGCCCTACTGCAAAGTTGGAGGGAGGATGGAGAAAGATGGGGGAGGGAATTTTCAGTGGGATTGCTGTTTTGGGGTGGTGCATAGGGAAAAATGGGGAGAAAATTTGTAACTCAAAATCTTGTGGAAATGAATGATGTAAGCTAAAAAATAAAAAAGAGAGAAAAAAATTTAACCATGAAAAAATCCTACAATAAAACATAGGTAACATTACATTTTAAAATTGTCAATATGTTGACAGGGGGTCAGTATGATCCATGGGGATCCTTATGTACCTTTTATATGAATTGGTGGTCTCCTTTCTATTGGAGTTTGACTCCACTGTTTTAGGCAATTTTCTAATACGAGAAGGTCCTGGCCTATATTGGTCAAAGGAGTTTCACCACCAGGGAATTCCTCACTCCTATGAACTTACATGCTTAGTCCTTCTCCCTAGGCCAGAACCTTCATATTGTGACGTATAAAAAGTTTGAGAGACATAATTTCTGGATAATTAGTCATTTTATTCATTATACTAGTGTTAAATTAATAAAAGGGCTCAGTATCACTCTTGAATGCCAGAGATCCCTCATGAAACCCATTCAATACTTCTATGCCCTCAGAAGAGTGGGTGTTCCTGGCAGTGGCAATCAACTTTGGTTGGTTAACAATTAATGAGAAGAGTGAATATTATAAGGTGAGATGGACCCATTCTAATGAGGGGCTGGGGGATTTGACTTTGATTCTAGACCACCTCCAGCCTTGGGCTATCTCCAGGGCTTCTTAAAGTTTTTCCATTTGTGACCCCTTTAGTGCTTTTTAAACTGTGAATTGCAGTCTCATATTGAGAAAAGTTTCATCACTTACAATTATTGCTTTTCCATGTAGGAATGTAAATAGTTCAACTTTGATAAGTTCCTTATGATTTCTTTTCCCTGTTTACCTTCTCATGCTTCTCTTGCTTCTTGTATCTGAATGTCACATTTTCTATTCAACTCTGGTTTTTTCAGCAGGAATGCTTGAAAGTCCACTATTCCACTGAATGACCATATTTTTCCCTGAAACATGATACTCAGTTTTGTTGGGTAGGTGATTCTTGGTTTTAATCCCACTCTTTGGCCTCCGGACTATCATATTCCAAGCCCTTTGATCCCTCAGTTTAAAAGATGCCAGATCCTGGGTTATCCTGATTGTATTTCCACAATATTCAAATTGTTTCTTCCTGGCTGCTTATAATATTCTCTCCTTAATCTGGGAATTCCGGAACCTAGCTATAATATTCCTAGGAGTTTTCTTTTTGGGATCTTTTTCAGGAGGTGATCGATGGATTCTTTCAACCTCTATTTTGCCCTCTGGTTCTAAAACATCAAGGCAGTTTTCTTTGAGAACTTCCTGGAGGATGATTTCTAGGTTCTTACTTTGATCATGGCTTTCAGGTAGTCCAATAATTTTAAAATTCTCTCTCCTGTATCTATTTTTCAGGTCAGTGGTTTTTCCCATGAGATATTTCATTCTATTCTTTCATTTGTTTGGATCTGTTTAACAGCATCTTGATTTCTCATAAAGTCATTAGCTTCCATTTGCTCCAGTCTAATTCTGAAGCAATGATTCTCCTCATTGAACTTTTGAGATTCTTTTTCCATCTGGCAAATTCAGCTTTTTAAGGCATTCTTCTCCTCATTGCCTTTTTGAGCCTCCTTTGCCATTTGAGTCAGTCTGTTTTTTAAGGTGTTATTTTCCTCAGTCAGGCTGTTGATTTTCATTTCGTAATTTTCTTGCATCATTCTCATTTCTCTTCCCAATTTTTCCTCCGCTTCTCTTATCTTCTTCTGAAGGTCCTCTGTGGCCTGTAACCAGCTCGTATTTCCCTTTGAAGCTTTTGGTGCAGGAGTTTTTACTCCACTGTCTTCCTCCTGTTCCATGCTTTGCTCCTCTTTGTCCCCAAAATAGGAGTGTAATGTTGGAATCTTCTGTCTGCTTTGTTTCCTTTGCCTGGTCATGTCGCCCTTCAGTCACTTGATCCGTGGGCTTTTTGCAACAGTAGGACTCTGCCACCAGACAGGGGAACTTTTGTCTCAAATGCTGGGGTTTTCTCAGCTGCTGGAGGTATTAGATAGGTGCCCTCTCTGAGGCCTCCACACTCTCTAGCGAGCTGGTTGCACACCCCAGGACCTCCACCCTAGACTGCAATCCAGATCCAAGCAGGTTAAAGCAAGAGTGATTACCCCTCAGACTGGTTCTTGGTCCCCCTACACTCTTCAGTCCAGGAGGTGAAGCTGCCACATGGCACTGGCTGGCTGTGCAGGCCTCTCAGCGGCTTCTCGCCCTGGGGGTAAAAGCTATGCACTCCCACTTACTGGGTCCCAAAGTTCAGACTGCACTGACTTCTCCCTTTGTCCTTCGCATCTGTGTGTTGATAAATCTGGAAACGGCCACAACTGCTGCTGATCTGGAGTCCCTCCAGCAGCTGGCTGGTCAGGGCTGCCCTGGGGCTAAAGCCTTGGAGTGGGGCTGGGCTTGGCTCCTAGAGCGCTGTGCTAGATTCCTGCCAGCCTGCTGGGCTGTCCTCATTGGGAGGTTAGCTTCTCTGTGTCATTTTGTGGGTTCTGCAGCTCCAAAGTTTGTTCAGAGTCCCCTTTTTACATTGATTGGGGAAGGGGGAAGCTGGAGCTGCTTGGAGGTCCTGCTTCTACTCCACCATCTTGACTCCCTAGTTGCAGTCTCATATAGGGTTGTGACCTACAATTTAAGAAGAGTTGAAAAAAATCTGCAGCCTGCCTCAGAACCTTTCACATGGCATGAATGAATGACTGAAAAACATTTATTAAGTACATACTGTGGGCAAAGAACTGTTCTAAGTGCTAGGGATACAAGTGAAAAAGTAAGATAACCTTGCTCTCAAGGTTCTCACATTTTAATGAGAGGATAATACATAAGGGAGGTTTAGATAGGGCTCATGGTCCTTAGGGTGCATTGCCAAGTAAGATGATAATGCATGATCTTTAATGTCCCTTTCATTGAAGATGTCACATTCATGATCAGTTTCTGATGCTGAACTATTTGACAGTGGCTTTGGTGACAGTGGCTTTCTTTTCTATTCTTCAGCACCTGTGCTAGGTGGTGCAATAGATAGAGCATTGGACTTGGAGTCAGAAAGACTTAGATTCGAATCTGGCCACAGTTACTTACTATCTGTGTGACCCTGGGCAAGTCACTTCACCTCTGTTTGCCTCAGTTTTCTCATCTATAAAGTGGGAGGTGATAATAGCATCTACCTCTAAGGGCCATTATAAAGATCAAATGAGATAATAATTGCAAAGTACCTGGCAAATTGGTACTATACACACACATACATATGTATGTATATATATGCACATATATATCCATTTGTGTATGTGTTTACACACATACACAAAAGTATTGTTACTCATCGAGGTGGTTATTATCTCCATGGAGGCTGCTTTCCAGAATGATGGCTTCCATAGCTGCAGACTGATGGTCTGGATGTATGGCAAGGGAATTGGAAGATATTTACTGCCCTTTAATGGGCCTCCCTGGGAGTCCAAGAGAAGCTTGCTTAGGTGAGGCTTGTTTTTCAGCATACCTTTTGTTTCTTTGTAATTAGGCAGTGGGTCATAAAGGTTGTGTTGTTCTCTGACCCTGGAGAAGGCTGTACATACCCTGAGGTAAGGTTTTGCTGTGGGGCTCACTCATGGGAAGAGTTGTATGATTTGGCCAGACAAGAATCTGGGCAACCCCTGAGCCCCAGGCTTTGAAAACCCAGATGTTGGTGCTTCTCTGTCTGATAACTAACACTGTATGTATATAATGGTCCGACAGCTAGAAGCCCTGTCTATTGGTCTGTTGAATTGTTTTATTTTCTCTGTATTTTTTGTCTGCTTATAACTTCTGTTTATATTTTCTCTGAAGTTCAGGGTGCTGACTTTTTCCCCTGAACTAGGTAAATTATATATGTTTGATGAAAGTAAGATTGGTAACCTCTTTTGAGTTGCTTTCCTTTAGAAAAACAGATCAAAGAACTTGTGCTAGCAGCCATCCTGGGTAAGCTAGGGTGCTTGCTGCTACATACTGCTACTGTCAGACCTATTGGGCTCACCTACCTTGTTGGTGACAGTTGATCAACAGTTATTTTATTGATGGTAAGAAAGGAGAGCCACTTTTCCAGTGACTTTTTCTTCAGTGATGGTGGCAGGGGACTGGGAGCATGACTGGTGGTCTGAAGTCATTGTATTGCCAAGCCTTTCAGGTTCAGAATAGGAAATGTTGATGTGAGTGAGCTCTTGAAGGTCTGAGGGGAAAAGTGAGTGGGAACCTTTCACGAGGCAGGCAAGGCATGTGCACAGGTGAGGAGGTGACATGGAAAGAGAGAACAGGGTTGAAAACCCAATAAGGGAGACTAAATTATAATAGTCCATATTTAGAAAGTTCTTTATGATTACTGATCACATTACATGAGTGATTTCATTTGGTCTTTACAATGTCCCTAAGGTATACTTATGGCTGTTATTATTGCTTGAAACTGAGGCTTAGAAAACCCAAGATGTGGCCATGTGCATTTGTTCTGCTTATTATACATATTATAATAAGGGTGGGTTCTATGAGTGAGGTCCCTGGGAAGTGACTGAGATCTTAAAAAAAAAGGAAAAGATCATTCAAAAATTTTTTTAAGTGTTCATAATAAATATATACCTTCTGGGTAACTGGGAAGAAGTATCTTTTGAAAATCTGCAGAAACATTATGTGTGTTCTGAGGGTCTTTGACTTCTGAAACTTGTCAAATGAAATTTAAGCAATTTGCTGCCTTTAGCCACTTCAACGCAGACTCTGGAGAATTTCTTTTTCTTTATAGTCATAAAATATGAATTCATTATTTCCTTATACATGAATTATTCTCTAAGAACTTTCAATTGTACTTTTGTTATCAAAAGAATAATTTTCTTTTTAAAAATAATATTTTATTCCCCCCAATTACATGTAAAGACAATTTCTAACATTCATTAAAAATTTATTATTGAATCTCAAATTTTCTTTCTTCCTCCCCTTTCTCAGATGGTAAGCAATTTGATATGTTATACATGTGCAATCATGCAAAACATATTTCCATATTAGTCATGGTGTGAAAGAAGACATAGACACAAAGGAAAAAATCCCATAAAAAATAAAGTTGAAAAATAGTATGCTTTGATCTGCGTTGATGCCATCAATTCTTTCTTTGGAGATGAATAGCACTTTTTCTCATGAGTCCTTTGGAATTGTCTTGGATCATTGTATTGCTGAGAATAGCCAAGTCATTCCCAGTTGTACAATATTGCTCTTACTGACTGTCCTTCTGGTTCTGCTCACTTCACTTTGTGTCAGTTTATTGTAAGTCTTTCCAGGCTTTTCTGAAATTAGCTTACTCGTCATTTCTTATAGCACAATAATATTCCATTACAATCATATACCACAACTTGTTAGGCTATTCCTTTGGGGAATTAAAAAAATTAGAATAGATTTATGGACTTTTAAATTTAACTTTCCATACCTGTGGGCTTTACCATTGGATTCGTGAATTGTAGAACAGCTTAGCAACTTTTAAGTGTTAGACATGTGATTTGAACCCAGGTCTTTTTATTTCAAGTTCAGATTATTTCCCTGTGATACTGACACAGTGAAACAAAATAAAAGGTTTTGTTGTTTTAATAGCCCATATAGATATGCATTTATATATACATACAAATATGCACATAAATAAAATAAAAATAAATAAAAACAGATACTTGATCAATTTAATGAAGGGAGAAAAGAGGCTTTTTCCTCATTAGGAATTTTGGAGGGGAGGTGGAACCACATGTGAGAAAAACATATAAAAATATTTTACAAGTGGAATTTAAACTGAAATGTATGATGTCTCAGAAGTTCCAGCAGGTGAAAATGAAGGATCCAACAATATTCAAGGACAACTTCATAAAGTGAACTGGAAAATATGACAGCTGTGACTATGCACCTGATAGAGACAAAGGTCAAAGCTCCGAGCTGTCTTCTGTTCGGAATCCAGAACACCCTCCTCCCTTATTCCCTGCCTTTCCCCTCACACATCTCTGGCTGTCATGCTGCTTTCACAATCTGAAGATGAGATAGGACTTACACTAAGTCCTCGGACAGCTATGTCTCGTGGGAAAAATCATTCCCAATAGAACTTGCTTAAAAAGGTTCTCTGGTGGCAAATATTTTTTTGAGAAATAAAATCAATCTCAGATGAGATCTGAATAGTTTGATTGACACTTGATCCTTTCCACACAGGTGCCAGGTATACATTCATTGCCTTCAACAAACTGAGGCCTAGGAAAGACCTTAATTTAGAAAGGTCAAGGTCATCCATTGCATCCTGTTGTCTTGATTTTTGTCTTGCCATTGAACTTTGATGACTCTGAAGGAGAGCATGAGGCTTATGCTTTGCACAGCTCTACCTCTCTTAATCCAATTCACATGCAAATTGACACCCTCAAGATGTCATTGGTCCTCTTGAAGAAGGAAGGACAAATAACAACAGTTAGATGATCACCCCCTCTATAGGTTACCAGTTCAGCTGCAAAATCCAGAGCCCCGGAAAATTACATTAAAGAATCCAGAACATATCAATTTAGAAAAAATTCCGAGACCCTGAACTCAGGTGGTTAAAGGCATCAAACTGCTCACATTTCATTTGACATTTCAGAAGCCATAGGACACATGCAATCTTTCTACATATTTTCAGAAGCTACTTGCTGGCAATCACCCAGAGAGTGCCAATTTATTATGAATACTTAAACATTTTTTGGATGATCTTTTCTTTTTTTCTTTAAGATAGTCATAGTTTCCTTACCCACAGAACTCCGCTTTGTTATAATAAGTATAATAAAGCAGAACAAAAAACACATTGGCCATGTCTGAAAATGAGGCCTTCATTCCACATCTGTTGTCCTCCATCTTTTTGCTGATGGGTGGGAGGTATGCTTCACTATTGAGTCCTCTGAAGCCCTGAAAGGTCATTGAATCGATCAATGATTGGAAGCCTTTCGTTGTCTTTTATCTTCCTTATGTTATTGTGGTCATTGCGTACATCTTTCTTTGAGTGACACTTATTTCTCTGCATCAGTTTATACTAGTCTTCCCAAGTTCTAAATTCTTCACAGTCACCATTTCTTTTGGTGCCATAATGTCCCACTACATTCTTAAGCCACAATTTGTTCAACCACTCCCCCATCAACAGGCGCCCATTTTACACTATGGATGCCTTTTAGAATCTCATAATCCAGACTAAAGACACATGAAGAAATTAGAAATGAAGTATTTAGGGGAAGCCAGGTAGCACAGCGAGTAAGAGCACCGGCTCCAGTGTCGGGATGACATGTGGATCAAATCTGGGATCAGACACTTATTGCCCACCCAGAAACACCTGGCCATATAACCTTGAGCAAGTTACTTAACCCCAATTGCTTAGGGGCGGCCAGGTGGCTCAGCGAGTAAGAGCACTGGCTCCAGTGTCTGGATGACCTGGGGATCAAATCTGGGCTCAGACACTCAGCACCACACCCAGAAATAACTGGCCATGTAACCTTGAGCAAGTTACTTAACCCCAATTGCTTTTAAAAAAAAAAAAAGAAATGAAGTATTTAGATAGGGTTATAGTCCAAAATAGGGTAGCTAAGTGGCTCATTAGATAGATGAGTCTTCCTGAGTTCAAATCTGACCCCCGAGACTAGCTGTGTGACCCTGGGCAAGTCACTCAGCCCTTTTTGCTTCAGTTTCTTCATCTGAAAAATGAGCTGGAGAAGGAAATGGCAAACCCCTCCACTATCTTTGCCAAGGAAATCCCAAATGGGTCAGGAAGAGTTGGACACAACTGAAAAAAATAAATGAACAACTGAGAATAATCCAAAATGAATCAGACCAGAAGTTTTATGAAGCACCTATTCTCTCCTACATACAAGGAGTAAACAGTTTTTACTTGCAATGAATTTATACTCTAATGGAGGTGAAACTAAGTGAGGAGGTGTTGCAGTTTTTTTCCTTTTTTTTTTTTTTTAGCATTTATAGAGTACCAGGCATTGGGCTAAGCACTGAATAAATGTTATCTAATCCTCACAAAACCTCTTCAATATAGTGCTGTTATTATCCCCACTTTATAGTTGAAGAAACTGAGGCAGAAGGAGGTTGAGTGACTTGTCCAGGGTCACATAGTGAGTGTGTGAGGCTGGATTTGAACTCAGGTCTTCCTGGTTCCAGCCTCAGCACTTGTATTCACTGTGCATATATAAATAAATACATATTACATAAATAATATACATATATAAATATGTACACTATACACACATACAAATATATACATAGGATAAAAATGTATACATATAAAATATATATAACATAAATATGAAGCCAATAAATAGAAACATATACAAAAGAGTTAAAGACAAGATAGTTTGAGAAAGAAGATAGTAGCAGTTGGGAAGATCAGGGAAGGCTTTTGGCCAAATGAAACTTGAACTGAATCTTAAAGGCAAAGAGCGACTCTAAGAGGTGGAAGTAATGAAGGGGCGCATTCCAGCCTTTGAGGATGGCCAGTTCACGGACACAGATATGGCCATTGGAGGATTGTGAGTGAGGAGCAGAGAGAAGGTCAGTTTGGCTACATCTTAGAGATCAAAATGAAGAGTAATGTCTAGTGAGTCTGGAAAGAGAGGCTGGGTCCCTCTTGTATAGGATTTAAAAACCTAAAGAGAATAGTTTACATTTGATTTTAGGAGCAATAGGAAGCCACTAGAGGTTGGATTGAACAGGGGAATCACATGGTCAGGTCAAAAATCCCTGACTTGAGCCAAGCCAGGGCCCATTTTCTCCTCCTGTATCCAAATATCTCCCCTGCTCCAAAGAATGTTGCCAAGGCCTGCCTTTGTGACTTTACATCATGTTGTTACTCCATCATGGAACATTCTTAATTTGCCTATACAAATTGTATTCATCCTCTAAGGCCCAGCTTTTGGGCAGCTAAATGGTACAGTGGATTGAGTGCAAGGCCTGGAGTCAGTAAGACCTGAGTTCAAGTCTAGCCTTAAATGCTTACTAGTTGCACAACCATGTGTAAGTCAATTAACCCCTGCTTGTCTCCGTTTCCTCCATCTGTAAAAAAGGGGCATGCTGGAGAAGGAAATGGCAAACCAATTCCGTATCCTTGCCAAGAGAATCTCAAATTCTATCGTGGAGTTGAATGCGACCCTTTGTTTTCTCTGCTTCAGCTCACCTGACCGTCCTTATCTAAAACCTGTTTCATCTGTCACTTGTTTTCCATATTTGCTGCTGCAATAATAACAGTTTTCATTCAAGTGATACTGTAATAAAGTACTTTGTTTCTTCACAACACCCCTGTGAGGGAGGCAGCACAGGGGGTTTCTCCATTTCACAAGTGAGGAAACTCAGGCTGTTTTTTGCCAACACTCATAGACGACGAGTGTCGGAAAGGAGATTCAAAGGCAGGTCTCCTGATTCTAACACTTTGCCTGCTGTACTGTGCTGATCCTTACTAAGGTTCTCTTCTCTGTCATGTATATGTATTGTCCTTCCATGTGACTTACAGGCTTCTCATTTGGGGGAAAATTGCTACCAAATCTGAGCACATAGTAGGTACTCAACAAACAGCTGATTGATGCATTCATTTGAGAAATATAAAGACTGAAGAATACAAGCCTGGGCAGATTGCCAGCAAACAAAAGCATATTTCTGATACTGGCAGATCAATTATCTAGACAGATTTCTAAGCTGTGAACTTGATGCCCTCTATGGGAATGGAAAAAATTTCCTGCTTAGTAAGGAAAAACACATCTGTAAAGTGCAGATCGTAAAACTGACCTAGTCATCACCCATGGTAACGAACTCAATAAGGAAGTAATATGGCTAGAAGAGACTTCGAAAGTTAATTTACTATTTTCTTCCCTACAGACACAGAGCATGACCCCAAGCCAGAAAGGGCTACAAAATGCTGTGGACTGCTCAGAAGCAGCACAGGGTTGCAACATGCGAAAGGAATGTGCCCGCAGGATTATATCTCTAATTCAGTCCTCATATAAATGCTTCATTATGGAGTGGACTCCCCAGACGTATAGCTCTGGCCCTAGTGTCTCCCCTGAATTTCAGTCCTGCACCACTATTGGGCATTTCAAAATGGATGTCCCAGAGCCACTTCAAATTCACTATGTCCAAAACAGAAGTCCTTGTCATTCTCTGCCTGACTCACTCTTCCAAACTTCCTTATTTCTATTAAAGGTGCCATCATTCTCCCAGTGTCTCAAGTCTGTAACCCTAGAAGTTTCCTCTCCCGTCTCACTCTCCTTCTCTAGACATATATAATAGTTGCTAAATCTCACCATTTCTACTTCTATAATACATCTCACATCTGACTCCTTTCTACTTTTAAATGGAATAAGTTTGAAAAGGGCAACAGAGATGATGAATTTCTTAGGCCAGAGCAATTTTGGAAATAATTTACTATGACATGAAAGTGCTGCAATCTGAATCGGAGGAGGAGCTTTTAGTTGAAAGGGCAAAATTAGAATTCTTTTAAAGATTGGAAATGAGAGTTAAGCAATAGATAAAAAGAGTGTGTATGAGTGGGACTGAGAAATTTCATTTGGTTGTTAATATGCCTATAGAACATCATTGTTTTCTTAAAGAGATGCATGGGACAGAGTTCTCATGCGGAAAAATGTGCTTGCTTTTTAAATTATTTGGAAGCAAAGACATTCTGACAGTTTATTAATGAGATCTAGAATCTTTTTGTGTCTATTTTGGACATCTCAAAATAGATACTTTTCCATTTAAAGGGAAACAATTCTTTTAAAAATATGCTTGATAAAAAGAGAATGCAAAGAATAAAATCTTTATTCTGGGAAGTTAGCAAAAATATCTACGGTTTCCTGTTATGAAAGCTGAATAATAAGTATGACCAGCAAAAGGGCCAAACCAAGGTATAAATTTGGACATTACCTTTTGAAAAGGTTTTGTGGCTTCTTACATGACCAAGTAAATGTGATAAATGATTTTTCTTAGGCATTTTACAAGAGAAGAAAACAGCATTGTTGTTTTAACCAAGCCTCTCAGGTGAAAGTTGGAGTTTTTCTCCTCTATGGACATGGAATGGAAAAAAAAATGGGGGAAACTACATCCAGACGAAAATGAGAATATCAGTTTCTAGCCCATCTTTGCTAGATTAACCATTCTGGATTCCTAAGAACAGATGTCAGTTTTAGGAAGAGGTCGTCTTTGGATAGAGTCATCTTTAAGTCGCAGAGAATCCCCAATTAATTTTTTTCTCATTGGGGGCAGGTGAAGGAGGGGGCTCTTAATGATGGAATTAATTTGTGACTCACGGAGGTAGCTGGTGGAGTATTGAAAAGGCCTGTGTACTTACTTAGGTCTAGGAGGACACAATTACATCTTGGAAGAGAGAATCTTGGGGAGAAGATTGAATCAGCATCATTTAAGGGAATGGGGCTAGCAAGTCCCTATGTACTTTTTCAAGAAAGGGATAAGGAAAGGTGGTTGTGATTGGTGCTTGTGTTGGTGATGGTGTGTGTGTATGTGTGTAGGTAGGGTACTGGTTGGGTAGGGCTCCTTTAGGATCCATAAACGATTCCATTTGGTTTGATTAATTACCGATTAAGCATAAATGGTAAGCAAGAGTCACATAAATGACTGATTCTCCCATTGAAGTCTTAAAGAATAAGTCATTCATGTGAAATGTTTATCATTTATGCTGAATTATCATACAGTAAGATACTTATTATTCATACCATTAAGTATCATATTAACTTTCGTGTAGATTCCATTTCATTATAACTAAACTCTATTTCTTATATTTTATGTTTTGTTGTTCAGCTAAAATGATCCTTCACTCAAACTTTTAAATTTCCAGGGAATGTTCACCACAGATAGTAACTAGTAAAAATACTTGTAAAATACTTTTAAACTATGAGGCGATTTTTAATTTTTAAGTATAATAAACTCCTGCTCATCCACAATCCAAACAACTAGGAAGCTCAAATAATATTTGGTTTTAAATATTATATTATAATAATTGAAGCTCATAATGATAACTCCAAAGAACAGAAAGATATCAAAATGTCTTGTTCACTGGCATTCAAAGATTGAATTATTTTTAGTAAAGTTATAAGGTAATGAGATATTAGTATGTTCAAATTATTTGAAAACTCTAATAACATTCTTCTCTGATGTTTCATGTTGGCATAGAGGATTCCCTGGGTTCTTAATAATATGCCAGCAGGGCATAAGTTTGGATAGGTCCTACCAAGATGGAAAGGTCTTAAATACAAGACTGATCATGGACTGTATTCTGTTAGCCAGTGATCAATCCTGATTAAATGCAGAGAGACCCATTACCAGAGGATTGGCCACCAAGTGATGGATTTTTTTTTTTCAATTTATAAAGGCTGTTTGCTAAGGTGGTGAGGACCTGAGAAACCTACATGGACAAAACGTGCGTGTTCTTAACCTGGGTTCTATGGACTGTTTGGTATCTATGGCCAAGTTTAAGAGGGCTCAAAAACTTGGATAGGAAAAGAATTACATTTTTATTTTCACTAACTTCTAAATGAAATATTTTATTTAATTCAATATTTGCAAACAATATTTGGAGACGGGGTCCATTGGCTTTACCCAATAGCCAAAGGAGTCCATAACACAAAAAAGTTTCAGAATCTATAAATTAAATATTCAAGTAAGTTCTTTGAAAATGAATAGTTCACAAGCAATATGTATATTTAAACTCAATTAGCCAGGATAGTCAATTAACCTGAAGAAATTAAATTGTTTTTATTTAGATGCTGTGTGACAATCAGAAAAACTTTGGATTAAGAGCCAGAGCAATTTCATAGGTGAGGAAGGAATTCTAAGCTGTTGTTCAGAACTTTGTGGCTGAATGAGGAATGAAATTGGTGAGACCTTGAGAAAAAAGAGACTCATTTTGGTCTTCTGGCTTCTAGTTTCAGAGAGAAGACAAGTACTTCCAGATTTTCTTCAGGGAGAGGTTCAGGAAAGGAGAACAAGACTTTGGGAAGAAGTTAAGATGTCAAAAAGCCAGCACCTCAATCACTTCCTATCCCCAGCTTACTACACTAGAAACTTTGAGGATTTTCCTAATTGGGGGGAGATATGGGATTCTCTCTCTTGGTTGGACTGAGATAGATGTCTTTCCCATTAGGAAAGCTCATTTACTCTATGTATTGTCTGGTCTAATCTAATCTGTATGCCTTTTTTTGGTTTCTATTTTCTTTCTTTCCAAAAAAATAGATTAATTAATTAATTTACTTTTAATTTATAACATTCAGTTCCATAAGCTTTTGAGTTCCAATTTTTTCCCTCTCCTTCTCCTTCCCCTTACCCTCCCATGGTGGCATGCAACCCCATATAGGTTCTACAAATACCTTCACATTAAACATTAGTCAAGTTGTAAAGAAGGATTATGACCAATGGAATGAACAACGAAAAAGAAGGAACAAAACAAAACAAAAGAGAGAAAGCAAGAGTTTGCTTCAATCTAAATTCAGACTCCACAAATCTTTCTCTGGATGTGGAGAGCCCTTTCCATCATGAGTCTTTTGGAGTTGTCTTATAACCTTGAATTATTGAGAGGAACCCAGTCTATCAAAGTTAGTGGTCTCTATTTTCTAAGTACTTGGATAGTTTTATTTATCATTTACTACATGTGGTCTTTGTAGAACTGGCATATGGTGGGAAGAAAGTCAAGACTTAGGTCTATAGCTTGGGGCACTCCTTCCTTGTTAAAGGAAATTGATTCATAGCACAGATTGAACCTAAAAATAATTTCATTCAGACTAACAATATTTAGGGGAGCAGGTAGAATTCTAGCCAAGCACCTCTTCTCTTTGAGGAAATCATTGTGGCAAGTCTCTGGTCACCAATCTTCTGCTCCCCTCCTGGTAGGAATCAAAGTCTCTCTTAGAGGAGAATAGAGATATCAAATGATACGTCTCTATGAGTCACATCTACATAAATCCATGAGAACATGCATATATTAACTGGGCAATGCTTATAAAGGAAAAGGGTATCTCAGGACTGGAGGAATTCTTGAAGTCTGCCAGCAAGTCAGGGTAAATCAAGAGAGAGTCAGAGCTTCTAATTGCAGGTGCTGACTGAACTACTGCCTAGAGAGAAATTTTACTCTTTATTACAATTATGGAGAAATGAAATAAACAAAGGATCATATTTTTAAAAGTTGTTGCAATGAAGAATAATCTTTGTTTATTCTCAGTTTTATACAGTTTATGTCTGGATGAGATTTTCAGTGAAGTTAGATCTCTTGGGAACTCATTGACTGTACCTTGTAAATTTTCTCCCCCGTTGAAAGTGAGTTCTCCCTCCCCTGAACTAAGGCCACATTTACTTTCTACCTTGATTCGTAGTTCTCTGTGCATACAATTTTGTGTCTTCTATTAGACTACAAGTAAGCTTTCAGAGAGCAGGAACCAAGTTTTATTTGTCTTTGTATACCCTGTGAGGCCTTGAATATAATAGTCACTCAACAAATATTTGTTGAATGTTTCTCTTCCTATGCGATCCTAATAATAATGTGATACAGCTAGGTGATTGAGTGCCTGGAAGACTCATGTTCCTGAGTTCAAATCTGGCCTCAGACACTTGCTAGCTATGTGATCCTGAGCAAGTAACTTAATCCTATTTGCCTCAGTTTCCTCATCTGTAAAATGAACTAGAGAAGGAAATGGCAAACCACTTCAGTATCTCTGCCAAGAAAACCCCAAATGGAGTCACAAAGACCCAGATATGACTGAAATTAGTGAACTATTATTAATTCTCTGGGAAGCTCTCTGAGAGTTCTACTTATGAATTTCTTTTAAAGATTTTTATTTTCTTTAGCTCTACCTGCCTGATTTCTGCCTAAATGTTATATCCTCTAAGAGGCCTTCTCCATGTCCTCACTAGAAGAAGCCCTAAGTCAGAAGTGATAAGATTTGAAGCTAAGTGATTTAGTCTACCCCTCTTATTTTACAGAGGAGATAGCCGAGGCCTAGAGAACTGATACAACACAGGAGAGATTCAAATCCTAATTTTCTGACTCCTAATCCAATGTTTTTTTCCAATACCAAAGGATCTCTCCCTACCCTCAACCAAACATCACTTTTATGTCTTTTGCTATATCTTTATATACTTGTATCCCTTTATTATCTCCTCTACTGAATTTTAAGCTTCATGAGGTCAGGGGCCACTTTACTTTATCTTTGTATGTCTCACGGCATAGAGCATGGTGCCCTGCATGTGATAGATGGTAAATGAATGAATGGATCTGACGAGTGTGAGAGAGGAAACTGACATGTGGCACAGAGTGGAATGACTTTTGAAAGCAGTTCCTTTGTCTCCAGTATTCTAATTTAAACCACTTTGGTTAAATCCAACTTATAGGTATGCCATGGTTTAGTCTGGTACATAATATATGTCATTCTTTCTGGAGAACAGAACCTATTATGACACACAATGTCTGATATTTCTTTCTTTACATTTTTTGTCTTTATTAATTTGTTTACTTTTAGTTTACAAGATTCAATTCCACAATTCCTTGAGTCTCAAATTTTCTCCCCCTCCCTCCCCTCCCCCCCTCCATGGCGGCATGCAATCAAGTATAGGATCTGCAAATATTTTCACATTAGAATGTCTGCTATTTCTAAACGCAGAGAAAAGAGAGCATTTTGATCTGCATCCTGGGGTTGCTTCCCTCCATTAATCATCACCTGAATGCCAATGCTCTAGAAATGGAACACAAGGGTTCCTTGGTCCACAATAATGTTCTTTACTGTGTAGGATGAGGAATATAGAATATTTCAATCAAATGCACTGAAGAGAGACATGTAGAGAGGTTTTGTGTAATGATTCAGCTTGGAGGCTGAGTAGGGCACTGAGATGAACTCCTTCACATCTTGTGAATTACATACATAATGGGGACTTGGGGTGTGCAACACCCAAAGTCAGTTCCCTTGCAATGTAGGGTGTGTTCCTATTATATTGGGACATCGCTCCGTGCATCTGCATTTGTAATTCAGCTTTCCTAGTTCATCTCAATCAGTTCTTTGAACCTGTAACCATGCTAATATCTCAGTGCTAGGTGGGTCAAATTTGTGAAAACAGGAGAGTTAGAGAAACAATCAGCTTCCTGAGACTCCATGTATTTTGCCTGCTGATCTGTACAAATCTCTTGAACTAAATCTTTCCTCCTGCCCCAGGGTATATTGTTTCTACCTCAATTCCTTGGGTCTGTTTTTTTTTTAATTTATGTATCCTTTTACCTTGATTTGGAACAAACAGTGGCATATGTTGGGTCTTCTCCTGCTCTGTGTAAGACTGTACCAAATGCATGCTCAACTAGCACCATTGTAGAATTCCCATTGAGTTGGAAATTGTCGATGTTTAACATTTATTCTAGGTGTCAGAACAACTATTCCCCAATAATGGATAATGAATTGGACAGTGATGATTCTGGTGGAAGTTCACACTTTTAATATTATGTGTCCACGTGTACAAGTATTTTTTTTGGTAGGTCTCCTGAATATATAGATGCAGCTTACAAGTGACATGGCTAGACATTGCCTGAGGTCTGGCACAGTCCTCAGAGAGTAGGAGGAGGGATGCCAGCATACTAGCTTGAGGGGAAAGGCAGGCAAGATCTGAGATAGCTAGGGCTAAGTAATTACTCCTTAAATCTCCAAGAGAGATGCCAAGCTATAATTATGTCTATCTGCTACCCTTTCAGTATTTCTGGTCTATGGACATGATAGGTTCAGAACAAAAACTGTTTCTCTAATCACTCCTCTTTCCCCCCACATTTATTTATTTTATGTTTTATTTATGAAATAAAATGAGCATTTCCATAACATGGTATAACAAAAAAAGATGATTGCACATGAAACTGCAAATCCATTATGTACAACTTGCTATTCCTTTTAAATATATAATTGTTTTCAAGTAAATTTCTTTTCCCCATTCACTTTTTTATAAATGAATTCATTTTAATATTTTATTTTAGACTTGAATATTAAAACAAATACATAAAACACTATAAATTAAAATATTAAAATATTAAATATTTTAAAACTTGAATATAAAATAAAAAAAGAAAAAATGTCATGTACACAGCAGAACACAAGAGAGGATTCAGAATATATAGCAATAAATTTTCATTTCAAGAAAGCCTGTGGATTGTGTTAAAAGCTGTTCGTCTTTGCTTCCTTGTTTTCTTTTGTTCTCTGCTGTACACTTTTTACTTTGTTCTCCCCCCTTCCTCTATCCTTCAACTTCGCCTCTACAGTTAAGTATGGATATATTTATATAGAGATATTGATATATACATACATATATAAACATATACTTTCCCTAAGAGATTCTACTTAAAATTTGTTTTTATGTTTGTGCACATGTCTTATTTCCTAGTCTTCCTGAGTCCTCTACTTTACTTGTCCCTGATACCTTGCCCTCCTATTACTTAACCTCCCCCACCAACATTCCTCCCCCATTCTCCCATTCCCATAAATCTTAACACATTTTTTATCCACCCCTTTGATCCATTCCCTCAGCCTCCCCTCTAAAGATCCCTCCCCCCCAAAAGTAAAAAAATAAAAGATCGCTCCCTTATCCTCTCCGCGCTTCCTATCCTCTTAGCGTTTTATTTCTTTCTAAATTTAGAAGACTTTTATGCTCTTCTACATGTATGTGTATTGTTCCCTCTTGAGCTCTTTTTAGCTATTCCTGAATGACATTTACTCATGTCTGCCCCAATCTTTCTTATAAGATACTCAATTACGAATGATAATCTTGGACATACATTTTACATACATAAAAGATAAACTATCCTTATTGGGTCCCTTGGAATTGATCTTTGGCATGTACTTTATGTTTCTCTTGACTCTTGTATGTCAAATCTTCTATTAAGTTCATTTTTTTTAACAAAGTCCTGAAAGTGTGACAATTCATCAAATGTCCACTTTTTTCCATTCCCATTCATTTTTTCCATGCTTAACTTTTCTGGTTATGCTATTTTTGGCTGGAACCCCAGTTCTTTTCCTCTTTGAAGTCTTTTAGGGTTGCTGCTGCTAGGTCTTGCGTGATTCTAACTATGGCAATGCCATATGTAAATTGTTTTTTTCTTGTTGTTTGTAATATTTTATCCTTGAGCTGGTGGTTTCAGATTTCGACTATTATATTCCTCTGGGTTTTCCTCATAGGATCTCTTTCAGGTGGTGATTGGTGGATTTTTTTCTATTTCTACTCCTCCACCCCCACCTCCCGTTCTAATGCTTAGGACAATTTTCTTTAATTATTTCTTGTATTATTGTATCAAGATTCTTTTTTTGATCATAGCTTTCAGGTAGTTCAATTATTCTTATGTTTTCTCTTCTTGATCTATTCTCCAGATCACTTGTTTTTCTCGTGAGATGTTTCACATTCTCTTGCTCACTCTTTAAAAAAAATAATTTTATTAATGTCTTTTACCTCACATTTGCTTCTGAATACATTCAGCTTATTTCTCCCAACCAGTGACCCACCTCTTGTATCATATTTTAAAGGATGAGAAAAAAGCGGTTCAGCAAGACCAATCAATACAGTGACCATGCTTGACAGCATATACTATATTCTACAACTGTTCTTCTCATAAATATAATGAAAGGGGAGTATATTTTTTCAATTTTTATCCTAATGGTAGTTAATTACATGGGACTCAAGTGGGCTTCTAGTACTTTTTCTCTGGGTACAGAAGTTCTTTTACCTCCCTACCTGGCTCTATATTGTGTTTTTGTACCCTTTCCCCAAATCATTTGCTCTTCCTTTCTTTCCTGTGACTAGGTAGATATAGCATCTCCTTTTCCTTGTACGGTAAGAAGAACTTCAGGCTTATTAACTTCCATTGGGTGACCAGGTAGGGACTCTTCAAAAGCATAAGACTGTGAGATTGCATGTGCTTGTTGTACTTGACATGTGGAGATAGTTGTGAAGTAGGGTCACTAAGTGTGATTTCTGTAAATACTCATGTAATTCAAATTTTTTAAACTTACTTTCTGTCTTTTAAGTATGTGGATTCAGCTTTAATTACTCTATATCTGGCATATAATTTCTTTTTGTGAGGTTTTTGGGTCAGAGGGTTTTGAGGAAAATGACTCTTTTGTCATCTTGCTGATTATGTGTTTTAGCTAGAGATTGCTTTTCACTGGAAGAGGAGTATTTACAGATTTAAAAAATGTCTTCTTGTTGGTGAGACCTTTTATAGATATAGGCTTTGTGCATTTTCAGCACTTTTGTGAGTCAGACCCATAGTTGCTCTCAACCAACACAAGGAAGAGTTCAAGAGGTCAGTTTTCTTTTTAATGACTTGCTTTTCTCTATGGAAACTCTTTTAGACCTAATTGACATTTGATTTGAGGTGGGCAAATTCCTTTCAACTATTATCATACCCCTGCTCACTAGTGCCAGGGTCTTACAGACTAACCTAAAGATTAATTTAGCCAAACTGGAAAAATGGAGTATCCTGCAAATACATTTAAATTACTGCTTTCTCTACACTCTCCTTTTAGTAACATATTTACAAGCCCTACAAATTACACTCTGTTGCAAGGTACAGTTTGTAACTGTACATCATAAATGTTGATCAATTGGCAGATAACATAGGCAGTGTAACAGATATACATAGTCAAAAATTAGATACCATACACATTAAAGTTGCATTCAATAAACTGGAAAATGTAGACACAGTACATGTATCAATAGTACATAGGGCAAAGTTATGTACCATAGACTGAATATAGAATTCACATAAAGTAAAAAATAACAAAGTAGAATATTATAAACCAAAGTAGCATATTATAAACCAATTGCACAGGAGCTACCTAACCTCCCCCCAATCTCTTAGCGCCAAAGCAGGCTTGCCTGATTTCTCTGACTGTGCAGCGAGACAGCAAAATTCAATTTCCTCTTCATACAAATGAGTCCCTAGATATGACCCATTTGAGCCATTTCCCCAATAGTTTCTCTATGAATGTTGGATGGGACCTTTTTAACATCTACATGGATAATTCTACATAATTTCTGTCCTTCCAACCACCAGAAAAAGTTGGCTGTGATATATTGTGTTTTTTTTTTTATAAGTTCCTGACTGTTTTCCATGGCTATTTTGTAGACTTATGGCAGAATACAATGAGATTATAACCTCCTTATTCTGGGAAACTTTGCTTATTTTTTTTATTGGTGGTTTATTATTATTATTTTCCAGCTTCTAAAAAGGGTTTACAAACAAGGGCATTTTGTTTTTGAAAAAGTGACAATGGGGCAATAATGCTGGCTCAGGTGACCCCCAGTAGGCACCTCCACACCTCTGTAGGAAAGAAGGGGGCACACACATACTTCCTTTCACTCTGTCCCTCCTTGAAAGTGTTTTGCTTCTGACAACCCGTTCCCCAATCTGCCCTCCTTTCTATCAGCTCCTCCCCTTCTCTTATCCCCTTCCCTTCCTACTTTTCTTCAGAGTAAGACAGATTTCTATACTCACTTGAGTGTGTATATTATTCTCTCTTTGAGCTAACTCTGACGGAGTAAGGTTCCCTCCATTTCCTCTCTAGAGCTTCTTTCTCAATGTATCTCTCATGTAGTGTTTCAAATCAACTCATTCAAGTTCTAAGCATTACTGTGATCAGCATTCTCTCTTATCAACCCGAAGTTACAACTTCCTTCAAATATACATAGCACAAAGGGCAGAGTTGTCCCCCTTCCACATCATCTGTGTGGGAACCTGGTTATACACTGAATTAGGCTTGCTTTGGAGTCCCCCAATATATTCTGAGAACATGGCACCACTTCCTAGGACAGTCTTTAAGAACTCTTGGATCAAAGGATACAGTAATGCTATCTCCCAAGATGATCAGAACCATTCTTTCCACCTTCCTGATGTATTGGGCACCTTTAAATCTAAAATGGACCACTCTAAAGCTAGAAGCTCAGGAGACTCCAAGTTATTCACTCTGGTGAAAGTGGTCTTGGAGAGGACCATCTAGGATTCAGGATATCCTGGACCTTATTGCTGGCACATTCTCATAGAACACCACTGGTTGTGTTCTTACAGAATACAAGGTCATTTTCCAGTAACACCATTAATACTTAGGCAAATTCTCCCAGTAATACTCTTCTTTTGTGGTGTGTGTGTGTGTGTGTGTGTGTGTGTGTGTGTGTGTGTGTGTGTG
>NW_027186324.1:8923947-8969376 GCF_028583685.1 Petaurus breviceps papuanus | reverse complement strand
TGTGTGTGTGTGTGTGTGTGTGTGTGTGTGTGTGTGTGTGTGTGTGTAGGAGGGAAGGCAGGAAGAATTGGGGTTAAGTGACTTGCCCAAGGTCACGTGGCTAGTAAGTGTTAAGTGTCTGAGGCTGGATTTGAGCTCAGGTCTTCCTGACTCCAGGGCAGGTGCTCTATTCACTGCACCACCTAGCCACTCCCCCCAGTAATACTCTTAATACTGAGCCAAACAATTAGCCACATACTCAATTATAATTGAGATATACCCATTTCCCAGCTCTGGGAATTTTCCTTTGTTGTCCCCTGTGCCTGGAAATCTCTTCTTCCTCATCTCTGCTTCCTAGCTCTCCTGATTCCTTTCATGTCTCAGTTAATGCCCCACTTTCTTTGAGAATCTTTTTATGATTCCCCTTAATGCAAGCCTCTCTTTTTCATTATCTCTGATTTATCCAGCACATAGATCATTTGTATGTAGTTGTGTGCATGTGACTTTCTTGAGAGCAGGGACTGTTTTTTTTTAAACTTTTTTTGTATCTGCATAAGCTGTGCCTGGCACATAACGGATGATGAATAGATGCTAGCTGGCTGGCTGGGAGCCATTCCTGGCTATTCCCTTTGACCCTAGTCTGGTAGCTTTCTCATTTACCGCTGCTGGTTTCTTGGTCCTCACCACAGTCTTGCTTGTTTCACTATCTATGCTGCCTTTTTTCTTCTTCTCCTGTCATTTTCCCAGCTTCAATAATTGGTAACACGTATGGCTGTCTCTGCCTAAAGCTTTTAAAAAGTTACATTCCTCCCTGGAGTCAGGAGGACCTGAGTTCAAATTTGACACTTAACACTTACTAGCTGTGTGACCTTGGGCAAGTCACTTCACCCTAACCCTAAGCCTTTCCCCCTCCAAAAACAAACAAACAGACAAACAAACAAGTTACATTCCTGACTTCAGTGTCTGGGATTCACTGTAGTCAATTGCTATTGCTGCGACTATTGCATTCTGTCCTTGCGTCTGCCCCTTCACAATCCCTCTCTTTCTTCCAGACTGGACTCTGTTTTCAATGTGAAAGATGTTCTATTCCTCCCATCTGCTAGTATTTTGTCCACTTTATTCTTTTTATATTTATTCTATATATAAATATATATACACACAATTATATATATACATATATATATATACACACATACATATTCCTTATAATTGCATAATTTTAATTTGAGGTAGCCAGGTGATGCAGTGGATGTGCACAGGGTTAGACCTGGAATGAGGAGCAGCCTCAGGTCGCCCAGCTCATTTCTGTCTCTGCTTCAATTTTCTCAACTATAAAATGGGGATAATGATCACGCCTGCCTCCCAGGGCTGCTGTGAGGGTCGAATGAGATAATAAGTGTAAAGTTCTTAGCCAGCGCCTAGCCCATTGCTGTGTTTGTCCTTCGTTTTTGAGGAGGAGATGGTGACATGACTTGCAGTTGACTTTGATTTGAGTGAGGGAGGGCTGTGCAAGGTCACCAGCCTCACTTTCTTCTCCAGAGCCATCTGGGTCCAGTGGCCAGATATTCATCAGGATGACTGGAGATGACCCAGGATACAATGGGAAATTAATAAATACTTATTCTATTTCTTCCCTCCCTTTCCTCTCCCATTTGTTACAATGTAAATCCCTTGAAAGTTTCATGCTTTGTATTCCCAGTACCTGGCACATTAATAAACATATATGGATTGATTGACTGACACACATATGTATGTATATGTACATACATACATATCAATGAATAAACATTTATTAACATCTACCATGTGCTAGGCACTGTGCTAAATGCTGCACAAATATCTCATGTGTTCCTGCCCAGTGCTGCATCTGAGACTTACCACAACTCTGACATAGGGACCACAGGTTTTATTTTATAGTGGAAAGCTGAGGCTAACAAAAGCTAGGTGGTTAGTCCCCAATTGTGCAACTGGTAAATGTCAGGGTTATCTGGCAGCAAATAGGGACAATAACCAAAGAAAAAGAAGGGGCAAAAGCGAAAGAGTTTGGGAAATGGGTTTTAGTATGTCCATGTCTTAAGGAGGAAGAGCCATTTTAGAATTTCTTTAGCAATTTGAATTTTTTCCGCACCAATCCCTGTGCTCATCTCCATGTATGTAGGGTTAGTCCAAGTCCAGAGACAAGAGGTATCTGCCTAACAGGTGACCTGGACAGTAAGGACACTGGTTTACTGGCCCTTGGCATCATGGGGATGTATGGGACTTTGTGAATGCCATCCAGTTCTGAGTGTATATAGAAAACCTAACACTCAAGAGACCATAGCTGGAAGACTTAGGAGAATATTGTTTATAAAACCCATTAATTGTGGGCAAGTCATTTGGACTTTTAAAAGTCTCAGTTTCCTGAGAAATGAGGATAATACTTATACTACATATCTTTTAGGGACACCATGCCATTAAAAAAGATGAGTTAATATTATTATAATGCAACCTGAACTCTAAAATGATCTCCCTAATAAATGTTTTCTAGGCAGATGATCATTGTACTTTATGGTGAACAGCCTGTGGTTCTATTTCTGTTAAAACTGCAGGCTGTTCTTCATATTTCACATCTCCAGAAGAAGTTAACCTGTGCTGTTGAAATAGAAAGTTGCTGTGACATTTATTTTTAAAGAGGACCCGAAACAGACTGTTTTCCATTTGATTGTCATGGGACATTAAAAAACAGTACATGACCTTCTTTTCTTTCTACCATGTTGACGGCCACTAATAAAGCCTCTTACAACCTCAAAGACTTCTGTTTATTGGAACTTAAAAGAATGTGTCCTTATAGCTTAAGTGTAAGAGAGTGAATTTATCATTCTCTCGAGGCCGAGTCATAGACTGTTAAACCTTTTAAGGTTGTGCTGATAACATTTTTTCCATGTGAAATGCTTCCCCCCTCCTATATGCGTATACTTTTCTGTTTCTTTCTTCAATGATTCGTTGTTCAAAAGTCAGCACTTCCTGAGAAGATTTGGTCAGGACTTGTGCAACTGTGGGGTAAGCTACCTGAGTCTCAGTTCCCTCCATCTGAAATAAAAGCTAAGCTCCCTTTCTCATAGGGTTGTTTTATGGTTCAGATGCAATACTGTACAGGAACAAATGAGAGAAAATTTGTGAAGCACTTTGTGCAGTGTCTGGCACATAGTAGGTGCTTGATAAATGTTTGCTGATTGATTCATGTAGATACATATGTATGTCAATCAATCAATATATGTGTATTCAAGCCAGAGGGATGCAATCACTTGGGAGTGAGTAGAATGCCCCAGCATCCTCCCTCCCTTGACCTCCCCTTTACCAGAGGAGGAACTTATGACCTTTGAAGGAGAAGAGTGTTTCTCCTTTTCATCTGTATCTCAGCCCGACCCCTGGGTAAACAACGGCTCATGGTTATATACTCATTGGGAGCCAAGGATCTCAGTAAAGGAGCTACATTATGCCTCAGGTCAACTTCATGAGTACTCCACAGATGGAGAAAAATACTTTAGCAATTAAGAAAGTGTACTTTGCCACATGTGCTTTTGACACTTGAGCCTCAGTTCCCCTGGAAGGGGATGTTCCATCTATGTTTTTCTGGGAAAGCATGTCACAGATTTCTGGGGAAAGTTTTATACTAACTGTTCCACCTT
Source organism: Petaurus breviceps papuanus (assembly GCF_028583685.1). Classification (NCBI taxonomy): domain Eukaryota; kingdom Metazoa; phylum Chordata; class Mammalia; order Diprotodontia; family Petauridae; genus Petaurus; species Petaurus breviceps. Next base: position 8,965,729 of record NW_027186324.1, on the reverse strand, counting down.
AGTAAAATATCCTTTTCTAAAAGAAAATTAAATTTGTCCAGTTAATCAATCAACTCTCTAGCCAGCTATAGCACAAGAGATAACCCACAGCCTCTTAGTGCTAAGCCTAAAACCTGGGGAGAGTTGTATGAAGCCTCATCCCGGAGATACAAACTGTCAGGGCACTTGGAGAGGGGAGAACAGCTCTAGGCCCTGTGAAGTATATAGATAGGCTTCATGTATAGCGGTTCATAAGATCTATAACTTCAAGGGACCTTAGAGGTCATATAATCCAACTTCCTCTTTGGATAAATAAATTGAAGACTGCCAAAGGTCACATGGGTCTGAGTAAAAGAGCCAGGATTTCAGTCCAGGTTCTCTGATAGCAGTAGCAAATCCAACCCAGGGTGAACACGAAACTTTTATTTATTTAGGAGTTTTCTGTGGCTTCTAGCTTTAAAATAAGCAGAAAAATCATTGTGCTACAGAAAAAATTAGAAACAGAATATTGGGGGATAAGGTTAAACCATATTAAATGCTCTTTCAAGTTCTAGGGATCATATTTTCTTTTTTTTTCTATTATGTTTTTTAAAAATATATTATTTATTTATTTTTAGTTTTCAGCATTCATTTCCACAAGATTTTGAGTTACAAATTTTCTTCCTATCTTTCCTCTACCCCACCCCAATATAGCGATCCTACTGAATACCCCTTCCCCCAATCTGTTCTCTCTTATATCCTTCCCCATCCCCTCCAACTTTCTAGAAGGGCAAGATGGATTTCTATACCCCAGTGCCTATATATCATTTCCCAGTTGTATGTAAAAAAACAATTTTTTTTACATTTGTTTTTAAAACTTTGATTTCCAGATTCTTTCCCTTCTTCCCTCCTCACCCACCCCTACTGGGAAGACAAACAATTCAATATAGGTTGTATATGTGTAGTTACACAAAACATTTCCATAGTAGTTATATTGTGAAAGACTAACTATATTTCCCTCCATCCTATCTGTCCCCCATTTATGCTATTTTCTCCTTTGACCCTGTCCCTTTTCAAAAGTGTGTGCTTCTAGCTACCCTCACCCCCAGTCTGCCCTCCCTTCTATCATCCCCCCTCTTATCCCTTCCCCCCTACTTTCCTGTAGGGTAAGACACCCAAATGAGTGTATATGTTATTCCCTCCTTAAGCCAAAACCAATGTGAGTGAGGTTGACCTATTCCCTTTCACCTTCCTGCTCTTCCCTTCCATTGTAACAGTTTTCTCTTTCCTCTTTTATATGAGATAATTTACCCTATTCTATCTCTCCTTTTCTCCTCTCATTATATTCCTCTCTCACCTCTTGTATTTTTTAGACATCATCCCTTCATATTCCACTGATCCTGTGTCCTCTATGTATACATGTACACACATATACACAAACTCACATATACATTTATATACACATATACCCTCCTATACATACATATATACATATATATTCCCTTCAACTATCATGCTGAAAGTCTCATGAGTTACAATTATCATTTTTCCATGTAGGAATGTTAATAGTTCAACTTTAATAAGTTCCTTATGATTTCTTTTTCCTGTTCACCTGCTTCTCTTGCTTCTTGTATTTGAAAGTCAAATTTTCTGTTCAGCTCTCGTTTTTTTTTTTATCAAGAATGCTTGAAAGTCCTCTATTTCATTGAATGACCGTATTTTACCCTGAAGCATTATACTCAGTGTTTTTTTTTTTTTAAAGCAATCGGGGTTAAGTAACTTGCTCAAGGTTACACAGCCAGGTGTTTCTGGGTGGGTGCTAAGTGCCTGAGCCCGGGGTTTGATCCCCAGGTCATCCCAACATTGGAGCCAGTGCTCTCACTCGCTGTGCTACCTGGCTGCCCCATTATACTCAGTTTTGCTGGGTAGATGATTCTTCATTTTAATCCTAGCTCCTTTGATCTCCAGAATATCATATTTGAAACCCTTTGATCCCTTAATGTAGAAGCTGTTGGATCTTGTGTTATCCTGATTGTGTTTCCACAATACTCAAATTGTTTCTTTCTGTCTGCTTGTAATATTTTCTCCTTGACCTGGGAACTCTGGGATTTGGCTATAATATTCCTAGGAGTTTTCTTTTTGGGAGCTTTTTCAAGAGGCAATTGGTGAATTATTTCAATTTCTATTTTGCCCTCTGGTTCTAGAATATCAGGGCAATTTTCCTTGAGAATTTCTTGAAGGATGACTTATAGATTTTTTTTGATCATGATTTTCAGGTAGTCCAATAATTTTTAAATGATCTCTCCTGGATCCATTTTCCAGGTCAGTGGTTTTTCCAATGAGATATTTCACATTGCCTTCTATTTTTTTTCATATGTTTGGATTTGTTTTATAGTATCTTGATTTCTCATAAAATCATTAGCTTCCATTTGCTCCAATCTAATTCTGAAGGAATTATTCTCTTCAGTGAACTTTAGAAATTCCTTTTCCATCTGGCCAATTCATTTTTTAAGGCATTCTTCTCCTCATTGGCTTTTTGGGCCCCTTTTGCCGTTTGAGTTAGTCTATTTTTTAAGGTGTTATTTTCCTCAATATTTTTTGGGGGGTCTCCTTTAGCAGATTGTCGACTCTCTTTTCAAGATTTTCTTGCATCATTCTCATTTCTCTTCCCAATTTTTCCTCCACTTCTCTTACTTGATTTTCAAAATCCTTCTTGAGCTCCTCCATGTCCTATAATCAATTAATATATTTCTTGGAAGCTTTTGATGTAGGAGTTTTGACTTTGTTGTCTTCTTCTGGTTCCATGTTTTGATCCTTTTTGTCCCCAAAAAAGGATTATCTGGTCTGATTGTACTTCCTTTGCTTGCTCATCTTGCCAGCCAGTTACTTGACTTTTGAGCTCTTTGCCACAGTAGAACTCTGCTTCCAGAGTGAAGAGTGCTGTGTCCCAAATTGCTGAGGTTTTCACAGTTGTCAGAGCTATGAGGAGGGTGCCCTCTCTATATCCCCCACAATCTTTGGCACACTGGTGTTCCTCACCCCAGGACAACCACTCAAGACTGTAACCCAGATCCAAGCAAGTCAAAGTAAGAGTGATGACCCTCTGAATGGTTGCTTGGTCTCACTATGATCTGCAGGTCAGGAGCTCTGGAGGCAGCCACACAGCAGCAGCTGCAGCTGTCACACCTCCACTGACTGTCCTCCTGGGGGCATGGACTGTGTGGTGCTCCTCCATTACCCAGTTTGTTACAGAGTTCCCCACTGACCTTTTACTTTCTCTTTGGTTTTTATGGTTTGAGAAGTCTGGAAACTGCCACAGCAGTCAGTGACTCATCTTCCTGAAGTCTGCTCAGGTTCGTCTGGGCCATTGGTCGACCCGTGTGGCTCAAATGGGACTGTGCTCAGCTCCCAGTCTGGTACAATAGACCCTTCCTGTCAGCCTGCCTTCAGTGGTAGATTTGCTTCTCTCTGTCAGTTTGTGGGTTCTGCTGTTCTAAAATTTGTTTAGAGTAATTTTATTTTACATATTGTAGGTATTGGAGGTGGTTAGAGCAGGAGCTGAACAAGTTCCTCCTTTTACTCTGCCATCTTGGCTCCATTCCACTCATCATATTTCTTTCAACACTTCCACCCATTGCTTCTAGTTCTTCCCTTTGGGGTCTGGCAGAACACCCTGTCTTTTTTTTTGGAGGAGGAGGGCAGGAAAATTGGGGTTAAGTGACTTGCCCATGGTCCCAGGGCTAGTAAGTGTTAAGTGTCTGAAGCTGCATTTGAACTTGGGTCCTCCTGACTCCAGGGCCAGTGCTCTTTTCACTGCACCATCTAGCTTCCCCAGAACACCCTCTTTAACATGATAGCCCTTCAAACAATTGAAGATGGGCATCATGTACTTACCGGGTCTTCTTTTTTCAGGCTTAACTCATCCTAGTTCTTCCAATGGACCTTCATATGGGATCATCTTTAAGCATTTAGCCATTCTGGTTGCTGTTGACTGGATACTCTTCAGCTTAGCAATACCTTTTCTAAAATGTGATGGATACTACTGAATATACTTTAGATGAGGTATGACTATCCCTAGAATATGGTGAGACTCTCACTTTTCTAGTCCTGTGTATAATACTACAATGCATCTCAATGTTGTTCAGGATTACAGTTGCTTCCTTGACTGCTGTAATACACTGTTAATTCATATTCAACTTGTAGTCCCCTAAAATCCCCAGATCTTTTTCAGTAAACCAACTATTGCATTACTATTTTGTTGCTGTTTTTAATCTAAGTGTAAGACTTTACAATCTTCTTTTTTTTGAAGGGGCGAAAGGCAAGACAATTGGGGTTAAGTGACTTGTAATAGTAATGGAATTTGAAGATCCCCTTGTATTTGTAAGCAAACAGTTACTTAGCACTTAGTTCCAAGTTCGTGATTGTATCAAGTATTAAGACCCAGAACTTGTGAATCCCACAGTGGGATGGCCTTGTTGACATAACAGGAAGGGTCAGAACAGGGAGGAGCTAATACCATATATAAGGAAAAGCCCAAGCTGAGAGAGGCCAGAACTGCTTGGAGAGAGCTTCTGGAGGCTGGGCTGCTACTACTGGAGAGAGAGAAGAGAACTGAGAACTGAACTGAGAACTGAGAAGAGAAATGAGAACTGAGGACTGAAGTGAGAATTGAGAAGAACTGAGAAATGAGAAGAGAGAACTGGGAGGAAGCATGACTATGGTGTTGGTACTTTGTCTGTTTTGATGTTACTTTGTTAGGTCCATCTGCTGTTAGAGAATGGTGCTGTTGTTACAGAAGCTCTGGGATCTTGCTGCTGGTTCAGAAGCCCTGAAAGAGGATTTTCTTGTTATATTTTTACAGAAATCCTGTAGGAGGGTCTTGCTGATGATTTCAGAGGTCCTAGAACTATACTGATGATATGTGTTGATTCCTCAGACCTTGTTGTTTGGGTCTATGTTGATTTCACAGGCAGAAAGTGAATAGATGAGGGTGCCCGCAATGTGCTTGAATGTTATTGTGGCTTTGTTAAGCTTTGTCTTCCCAGAAACAGGAACTGTGAAAGACTTGAGGTGGACCAGACACTGTGAACTTCAGGGTGGAATAGGAACTGGACGAGGAACTGTACAAGAATCTGGACAAAGAACTGAGAGCTTTCTGCCTTTGAACTCAGGTGGCAGTGGGGTAGGTTCAAGCAGGAGCTGGGACCATGGAGGAGTAACCATGGAAGCTGAGAGACTGCCTCAAGTCAAGATGAAAAGACCTCTCCTTGGGTATTTAATCCAAACTGAGAAGATCATGATTTACTAGGGGTGGAGAACTTTGACCTTTATATTTAGATGATTGAGTTAAGGACTTACTAATTAGGGATGATTAAAAACTAATCTCCAATTAAGAAGAAAGAAGACTTTTTGATTGAAGAGATTAAGACAATGTGACCTAGGGGTGGAAGACTTTGACCTCTGTACTTTGTGTCAATTAAGGAAGCTTGCCTCCTTAAGGGTGATTGAATTAAAGACATACTAAATGAAGGACTTACTAAATGAATGTTATCTTTTGCTTAAAACTATGTGATCACTTTGGTGAAAACTATGTGGCCATTTTAGTGATAAGCTGTTATGCCATAACATTCTGAATGCCATACTTTGATTTCTGTCAATGTTTCACTTTAATTTACTGTTGAATAGAGAGTTCACTATACTGTATAATCAGAATCTTGAAAGCTATTCACAGCAGCAGTCCTTTGGAAAGCTGCTCGTGCTTGGCTTTACACTTGTCCAAGGTCACACAGTTAGTAAGTGTCAAGTGTGTGAAGCTGGATTTGAACTCAGGTCCTCCTAATTTCAGGGTCAGTACTCTATTCACTGCACCACTTAGCTGCCCCTAGTCATCCCTTTTAAATTTTATCATGTTAGTATTAGATTCAGCCTAATGTTTTAGACTATTCTAATTATGACTGTCATTCAGTATATTAACTATCCCTTCCAGGTTTTTGTATCATCTGAAAATCTGATAAGCCTGTCATCTTTGTTTTTATGTAAATTACTGATAAAAAATATTAAATAGTACAGGACTCATGTAGACTCATATAGTCATAAATTTAGAACAGAAAACTACCTAGTCTAACCTCACTGGAATGACTACTTGATAGCGCTTAGAGAGCACCTATTTTCTAGGGCTTTCTGATAACTGAACATAGACTCAATAATGACCTTTATTGCCTTTGACTTCTATATGGCAATGGGCCTCCTCATGCATTATGTTAAAAATAAGTTTTTATTGATGTCTTCTTTTTTTTACATCATTATAATAATTCCAAATATCTTGTCCCCTCCCCATCCCAGAGGACCAGTCCATATAATAAATTGTGTTTTTAAAGAGAAAAAGGAAGAGGAAATAAATGAGCACAACTGATCAATACACTTAAAAATTCTGCAAACCTGTGCAAAGTGTAATTAATACCCGCAGACATCTCACCTCTGCCATTGTTCTCGCCCTTTCACCTTAGTAAATATTCTTTGATAAAAATGTATTGAGGATACTGGCTGACAATGAATGGGAAGCACTGGTGGATGTTTATGAGCTGAAGTTAGGAACTCAGTCTCTCCAAGTTGTCTTAGAAGCCTTGGTAGCAGCAGTTAATTGAACCTGTGGTGACTCCAATCTCTAAGTGGGAATGTAATTTGGGGAAGTGATGCAGCTATTCTACATCTATTTGTTGTAATTGTTCAGTCATTATTGTATCTGACTTTTTGCAAGCCCATTTGGAATTTTCTTGGCAAAGATACTGCAGTGGTCCTTCTTCAGATTATTTTACAGATGAGGAAACTGAGGCAAACAGTGTTAAGTGACTTACCCAGGGTCACATAGCTAATAAGCGTCTCAAGCCAGATTTTAACTCTGGAAGATGAGTCTTTTTGACTCTAGGCCTGGCATTCTGTGTGTCCCTAGCTGCCCCATTCTATATCCATAGCATTCTCTTAATTTACCAACCTAATAATATTGCCAGAAAACGAAATGGGGTTAGTATGGCCTCACCTGCTTCTGACAAAGCTGTCTGTGATCACTACTGCCTATTCCATATTTTTACTAAATATCCTTTTAGTTAACTATTCTATCATTTTTCCAGGGATAGAAATCATGCTCCCTGGTCCATATTGCAGACTCTCTTTTTTTCTTTTCTTTGAAAGGAAGGTGGGAAGGAAAAGCAGCATAAGTTATGAAAGAGACCTAATGGAGGGTGGCGGGAGAGGGGAAGAAACTCTTTCTAGAGCAACTAAGTTCCTGGTTTGTGATCTGAATTTCTGTTTGTCTCTGTTATAACGAAGGGCTTTCTTCTGGGTGAGCTAGCAGATGGAGCATGGGGTAACAGCAAAACCCAATGGCACTGATGGTTTGAGCAGCTACGCCTGGAAGAACCCAGATGAAATTGACTTCTCATCTTGCAGTGGAGGAGAGCAAGGAACCCTGTGGTGTTCTTGGTGTAACTAAACAGGGCCTCAGCAGGATGTGGAGACAGGCCATGGTCCAGAGCAGAGGCGCTGTGCATGTGGTGGGCAGGGCTCCTTTAAGCTGCAGAACAAAGTCTTCCCTGCCTCCAAAACCACTTTTCACACTTCCTGGGAAGTGAGAGTAACCTTGCTGGCTGGTGGAGTCTCTAGTCTTTGCAAGTTCCTTTGATTCAAGTTCACTTTAATCTCTATAAAACCATGATTCGGGGTGAAAATGTGTGTGCTGATGCTTGATGCAGAGTCTGGAGGAGAGAGGCATTTGGGAACAAGTCAGAGGAGGACAGTGGTGTGTCTGCCAGATATCTGAGTCACAGATTTCAAGCGGAGGGCTTCTGTTTGAAGGAGACAGTTATCTGTTTATTTCAGTAACTTCCTAAATTCGCCAGGATTTCTCTGGGCATCAAAATGAGTCCATAAAGAATGCACCAAGCTAACTGGCTGGCTGAGTTTGAGAAGAAACCACTCCCCAGAGGGGAGGGCGCCTAGGGAGGGGCTAGAGACGTCAGGTCTGTGAAGAGGCATCACAATGACAAATAACTCTGTTGACCTGCTTATCTCTCTATGTTCTGTCATCAGTCTGAAGGATTGAGGAGAGGGCATGAAGGACAGAGAAGAGAATAAAGTTGGGAATATGGAATAGTCCATACAAATGGAGCAAAGGGCTTGAACTAGACTTGTGGTAGTAGAAATGGGAGAAACATGTAACTTCAAGAAGATGTACAGAAGAAGAAAAAGGAGAATAAGAACAATATTCCTACTAATAATAACAATGACAACAGCGGATTGCTTTCTCAAGGTGTACGAGAAGGCCAGAAGGGAGGTAGAGATTTTGTAACTCAAAATTAACAAAAAGAATGTTAACATTTTTTACATATAATTGGGAAATATTTAACAAAGTAAATAAAATATATTGAAGATGATAATAGTAAACATTTATGTAGCACTTACTATGTGAGAATAAAGAATTTCTGCTACTTCATATAATGGTTGGTCGTGCTTTAATATAAATTTTGGCAACACTTCTGTCCTTCCACTCAAACAATGGTCTTGCCAGGTCATTTAATTTGTGACTTAATTTTAGTTATTGCTATGATGTAATTTGTATTTCAAACTACCTGGGCTAGTTCTTTTCCAATACTACTTCATGGTAACTTTCCCCAAGGGGGTGATACTCATGAAAGAAGTGGGACTTTTGGGAAATCAAAGCAGCAGTGGCCAGTGTTTACTGTACCTTGAGGGGTTGACAATTTCTCTTCCCTACTTTTTTTTTATTCTTTCTTATCAGACTCCCCTAAATGAGAAGGCCACATAAGAGAACAATGTTTCCCTAGGGCTATGGTTATGCAGCAAGCAATCCAATCATAAGTTCATATGGAAAGCGATAGGGTCCAGCATTTATTTTAAAACTCCCCTGGGTTAGAATGACCATGATGTTCTGTCTAATGCCACATTACAATTCGATTTTCAAAAGAGATGGAATTGGAGCAGATGTGATTTCTAATAAAATCCTAGGATTTTCTTTTGCAACACTTATCAAATAACATTTTATTTTTGTAGTGTTGTTCTGAAAATTTACTTTTCTTTTTTTTTTAAAGCAAACCGGGTTAAGTAACTTGCTCAAGGTTACATGGCCAGTTATTTCTGGGTGTGATGCTGAGTATCTGAGCCCAGATTTGATCCCCAGGTCATCCCGACACTGGAGCCAGTGCTCTTACTCTCTGTGCTACCTGGCTGCCCCTGAAAATTTACTTTTTTGAGGCATTCTCCTGCTTTATACCACTTTCAAAAAAGAGATTTCTTTAACATACAACTTACAGTTAGCTATTTAAATATAAAAAAGAGATCAGAATGATAGAGGAAACTCTAAAAATGTCAAACAAAGCATCATTTACTGTATTTGTATATATTGTTCCCAAGATAGAGAAATATTTAAAGATGATTTTTGAAAATTGGAACCTAGGTCTTCCAATGACATTTTTTATGCTAGATAGTGGAAATGAAAATTGTACCCATATTTCCCAAGGGTTTTAGGGAACATAGTTTGTAAGAAACTATAGAAAACTGGAGATTAAAAAAAAATCACAGGCAACAGTTTTACTTTCAGGGTATAAGGAATCATTCTCTAAACTAAAACAAGGAAAAATAGACCAGCTTACTCTTTAGGGGACCATTTGATTGCTAACAGCAAGAACAACGATATAAATTTACATATGCTACATATAGAGGTGATATTGGCAGAGTGGATAGAGTTGTGGACTTGGAGCATTGAAGACATTGGTTCACCTCCTGCCTCAGAGGCTTAACATTTTTGAAAAATGCATCGTCAATCAATGTTTATCCCTATCTTTAACCATCAAACTTCCCCCCCCCCCCCCCCCCACACCCCCCCTAGTAAAAGTCTTTCTTAAAAAAAAAAAAAGAAAAGAAAAAAAAAAAAAAAAAAAAACAAACTAAAAATTGAAGCCAACCCCCCCAAACCCCCAAGATGGTTATCATATCTGAGGATATTTATCTAGTTCTATGCCTCTAGTACTCTCCCCTTCTCTTTTTCCACCAAGAAAGGCAAGATACATTTCGTTATCAGTATTTTGAACTGGCAATTGGTTGCTACATTAATAGAAATCTTGAGGCCTTTAAAAATTCTCTTCACATTACTGTGCAAATCGTCACCCCCTACTCAACAAATATCAGTGGTTTCCTATTGCCTCCAGGATCAACTAGTGGAAATAGAAAAGTGACCTTTGTTGAGATTAGGTAACATAAATTTGTGATGGACCAGTTCAGCTGGTTTTGTAACTTCATCTCATTTGGTAGCCTGTAAATTGAAGCAAAGGCAGTGAATTCTGGAAGAAATGCAGGATTGGGCTTTGGTAAGGTATGACTGACAATGTAAGAAGGGAGCAAGAGATTTCAGAGTATAGTAAGAGATTCCAGGGTACAGTGTAAAGTTGAACTGGTTTTCTAAAACATGGAGATTAGGAAGCTGTAGTGCCAATGCAATATTTACAACACCCATGAACATGATAAAGGAAGGAGAGATCAGATCAGGGATGGCAGCCTGGGAAAGTACTGAGGGGTGAAGGGACTGGAGAACATATTGAGGATGAAGACTAGGTTTGGGAGGGGTAAGAGTTAGAGAAAAATGTAATTCCTGCATGCATCCCCAAGTAAAAGTAACCAAAATGTGAGATCACACAGATATACCCATGTCTCTTGACAACTTTCAAGGCATGGTTTCCTTTAAATATCACTTTAAATTTATTTGTCATTTAATCAAGGAAGGGGATTCTACTTTTCCAGTGTGGATTCGATGAGAGGCTTTTCATTTTAAAATTCATAAATTTCTCTTAGAAATGCATCACATCATATAGTTCTTTTTCTTATTTTTCCTGAAGGCAAGTATCAGGCAAATGCCTGTAAACTTTGTGTTTCCCCCCAGTATCTAGCAAAGTGCTGCACACATTTGCAGGCATTCAATAACTTGTGTTGTTATTCCACAAAAGTTTTACTTTGAAGACCTTTACCTATTCACCATAATTACCCAAGGCTTTTTTTGCTAAATTGTGTTACCTGGAATTATTTATTGTGCACCAGCTGGTCATCTCCCTTAGCCCCTTCTCTTTGGCTCTATTACCACTTAGTTTTCTCAGCGTGCCTTCTGGAGACTTGCTACTTTCATTTGTCTTAATGGAAACAATCCATCACTGGCAATGTTGTGAGTCTAGCCATTGAACATTCACGATACATCACGGCCGCACGGCAGGTGTGCCACAACCTGTTGTGTTCCTTATCATGACATAAGAAAGTTAAGGCTTTTGTGGTCATTAGGGAGTGTGCGCTTCCTTATGCATAGCTCAGTCAGTCAATAAGCATTTATTTAGCACCTGCTATATGCCAGCACAAGGAAATGCACAGGATAGAAGTTATCAGAAGGTCCTTTAGGAGAGAAATAGGTACCGTCTTTGGCTTGGAGCGTCTTTCACAGTGTACAGTAGAATACTGATTAAAGTGCCTTTAAGGCACACGTTTTCGACTCCATATGATTTCCTATTATTTGAATTTGCTATTTTCCCCTCTTTCCTTGTGTCTTCAATGCATTTGATACAATTGATTTCAGACTCTGATACTGGAATGAATAAAACATGATCAGTACTCTCAAGGAACTAGCTGTCTGGTAGGGGGCAGAAAGAAGATATCATCACATAAAAATCCCACAAAACTCCAGTAAAAGGCAGTAATAAAAGGTATAAACAGAGGGTAGTAAGAGTGGGGAGAGCACTGGACTTTGGCTCTGGGTTCAAATCCCGACTCTGGCACTTACTAGTTATATGACTGTAGCTAGGTCATTAAATTCTCTGATCTCCAGTTTCCTAATACATTAAATGGACTAATAATGCCTTTAGTTCCTGCCTCTTGAGATAATTGTGAGACTCAGAAAAAATTAAGGATATAATGAGTTTGAAAGTTTTAAAGTCCTATATAATTTCTCCTTCTCCTCCTTCTCCTTCTTCTTCTTCTTCTTCTTCTTCTTCTTCTTCTTCTTCTTCTTCTTCTTCTTCTTCTTCTTCTCCTCCTCCTCCTCCTCCTCCTCCTCCTCCTCCTCCTCCTCCTCCTCTTCACCATCATCAACACTAATATAGTGTTTGCTATGTGCCAGGCACTGTGCTAAGTACACCTTACTTGATCCTCATGACAATCCTGCAAGGTAGGTACTGTTGTTATCCCATTTTGCAGATGAGGAAACTGAGGTAAACAGAGGTTAATTGACTTGCCTAGGGTCACACAGCTAGTTAAGTGGCTGAGACCAGATTCAAACTCAGGTCTTCCTGACTCCAGTCGTAGTGCTCTATCCATTGTGTCCCCACTGCTCCCAGATTCTTAGCTTTTGATGATATGTTGGGGAGCGCAACTAGGTGGTATAGTGGATATGGCACCAGACTTGGAGTCTAGAAGACCTGAATTCAAATATGGTCTTAGACATTTACCAGCTGTGTGACCCTGGACTCAGTTTCCTCATCTATAAATTGAGCTAGAGAAGGAAATGGCAAACCTCTGCAGTATCTTTGCCAACAAAACTCCAAATGGAGTCACAAAGAGTCAGACATGACTGAAAAATGACTGAACACAATGTGTTGGGACTAAGTCATTGCCCAGAAAGTTTAATCCAGGCTTACAGGTCAAATATTCTATTCTTTAATATATATAGCAGACATTAAGAGGAGTTTGAGAATTCCCTCCTTCCCTATACCTGTGATTTCATCACTGTCTGAAACGTCTTCAACAAACACAGACCTTGAGGCCTTCTGTAACTTATCTTCTTAGAAGGTTGCCTGGGACATTTAGCTGTTAAGTGAAATGTCCAGAGCTAGCATGTGTCATTGCAGGACCTGAGCCCAATTCTTTCCGAGTCCAGGTGTGACCCCAGGTCCACCACACTGTACAGCCTGAGTAATAGCCATAACAAAATGCTACAACTACTCATGTTAGTAGAGAAGCCGATGAATGCATCCTTAACTGATCTCACTTTTCTAAAGGTCACAGCACAATAATGTTTTAATCCCATCTGCTAAAAGTACTCCCTTGTGCTTGGCTAGACAGTGAAAAAGTCCCTTCTACAGACTGGAACATGGAAGTGCAATTGTGGATAGTTGTGCTAGTGACATTCCTTGCTGAATTTATTATTGAGATTGATGGGTAATTATACAAAACATTTAAAAACCTATTTGTTGTTCAGCTGTGTCTGACTCTCCATGCCCTCATTTGGGGTTTTCTTGGCAAAGATACTGGAGTGGTTTTGCCATTTCCTTCTTCAGCTCATTTTACAGATGAGAAACAGAGGCAAACTGGGTTAAGTGATTTGTCCAGGGTCACACAGCTAGAGGGTCTGACACTAGATTAGAACTTAAGAAGATGAGTTTTTGACTTCAGACCTGACATTCTATCCACTGAATCACCTAGCTGCCTTTAAAAACATATACAAGTTTTAATAGCTTCATGATAGAATTATTTAAGATAAATTTTAAAGAGATACCTCTCTCCCATCCACCCCCCACAATTAAAACTCTTAAACATTCTCCTAGAAGTAGAAAATATTTATGAACATGTGTCTACAGATATACAAAGGAGATAGTGACATAGAACATAAGAAAACATGGTAGCTCTTTCTCAATTATTTGATCATGTGTATGAGTTATTAAGCTCAGAGATCTCTGCAGACCCTGGATATCAGTTCTGAGGTCTCTAAAGAGATAGGAGAAAATAATAATCCTTCAGGCAGGAGTTAATCAGAGATATACCATCTAGGGGTCCATAGTAGTAGAGACAGAGGATCTCTTCTTCACTGCAAACTAATAGAAATGGAGCAGTCAGGAAGTTTCTAAATTAAAGTGTATCGAGATTTTCCTAAAGAAAAGAGATTGATATTATTGTGGCGTTTGTAGAATTATTTAACTAGCAAACTACTGATTCGACTTGTAGCTTGGAAAAAACTAAAATGAACTGAGTAACTTCTGAATTTTTATAGAATAGAATTAGGCACAAACTATGTGAAAACATGCTCAAAAAATGCTTGTTGATAGATTTAATGCTGCAGGTATCAAGTGTGGGCACTTTCAGGCTTGGTAAAAGCCCTGTTTCATGTGTGAACAAAGGTGATAAAAGTAATTTTGTTTATTTCTCCCAAAGAAGGTCACTGAAAAAAACCAAATTAGATTGCTAGATTATAAGTCATGGAATACAGAAAAGAAAGACAACCTGGTGGCCCAGAGGAGAGTTCTGGGTGTAGAGTCAGGCAGATTTGAGTTCAAATCCAAGCTCAGACATTTACTAGCTGTGTGACCCTGGGTAAGTCACTTAACACTGTTTGCCTCAGTTTCCTCATCTGTAAAATGAATTGGAGAAGGAAACGGCAAACCACTCCAGTATCTTTGCCAAGAAAACCCCAAATGGGGTCATGAAGAGTCAGATAGAATTGAAAATCAACCGATTCACAACAGTAACAAGAGTATCAGGTATGGGCACTCTCAAGCCTGTTAAAAGTCATGTTTCAAGGGGCAGCTGGGCAGCACAGTGAATGAAGCACCAGCCCCAAAGTCAGGAGGATCTGAGTTCAAATGTGGACTCTGACACTTGATACTTATTAGCTTTGTGACCTTGAGCAAGTCACTTAACCCTGACTACCTCACCTCCCCCCTCCAAAAAAAAGTCCTGTTTCATATGTGAGCAACCATGATAAAAGTAATTTTCTTTATTTCTTCTAAACAGGTAAATAGGGCCATGTAATAGTAATGGAATTTGAAGGTCCCCTTGTATTGGCAAATAAACAGGTACTTAGCACTTGGTTTCAAGTTAATTATATCAAACCTCTGTTAAGAAACAGAAGGTATGAACTCCTGCTGTTGAATGTGGAACAGGGAGGAGCTAATGCCTCATATAAGGTATTAGCACAAGCTGGAGAGTCAGAACTTCTTGGAGCAAGCCCCTTGGAGGCTGAGGAGGAGAGGCCCAGGCTGGAGGCAGTGATTTTGAGAATGGAGCTCATGGTGGCGGAGCTTCTTCTGAGAGCCAGCCACACTCCTGCTGAGAGGTTCTGAGAACCAGCTGGAGCTGCCGAAGGCTTCTGAGGGCCAGCCAGAGCTGCCAGAGGAAGCGTGACTGTGGTGTTGGTACTTTGTCTGTCTGTTTTGGGTCCATGTTGATTTCACAGGCAGAAAGTGAATTGATGAGGGTGCCAGCAATGTGTATAAATGTTATTGTGGCTTTGTTAAGCCTTGTCTTCCCAGGAACAGAAACTGTGAAGGACTTGAGGCAGACTGGACACTGTGAGCTTCAATATGGAATGGGAACTGGACGAGGAACTAGGAGCTGCCTGCCTTTGAACCTAGGTGACAGTTTGGTGAATTCAGGCAGGAGTTGGGACCATGGAAGAGGAACCATGGGAGCTGAAAGCCTGCCTCGAGTCAAGATGAAAAGACCTCTCCTTGGGTTTTTAATGCTGACAGATGAGATTATAACTTACTTGTGACCTAACTTATGACCTAGGGGCAGATGGCCTTTGTACTTTCTACTACCCCTTAAGAGGGTACTGAGTAGTGAGATATTGTAACTTGACCTTTGTGTCAATTAAAGAGGCTTGCCTCCTAAAGGGTGATTGGATTAAGGATTTACTAAATGAAGGACTTATTAAATGAGTGTTGTCTTTTGCTTAGAACTGTGTGACCACTCTGGTGAAAACTATGTGGCCATTTTAGTGATAAGTTGTGAAGTTATAACATTCTGAATGCTGTACTTTGTTTTCTGTGAATGTTTTGCTCTGATTTGTTACTGAATAAATAGAGAGTTTGCATACCGTGTAATCAGAATCTTGAAAAGTTGTTCACAGCAGCAGTCCCCTGAAAAGCTGCTTGTGCTTGGCTTTACAGGTCACTGAAAACACCCAAATCAGATGACTCAATTACTAGTCATAGTATACAGAAAAGAACACTGTTTGAAGTCAGGAGCAATGTGATACAGGGAAAAGAGTATGGGATTTGGAGTCAGAAGACCTAGGGTTTGAATCCTGGTTCTGTAACTGTGTGACTTTTGAATAAGTTAACTTCTGAGAGGCTCTGTTTCTTTATCTGTAAAGTAAGAGTTGACTAGATCTATGACTTTCTGGTTCATTCTTAAACCCGAAGGCTCAGTTATCTCTTTTAGAAATATTTTATTGATGTCTTTCATCATTATGACAATTATTTTCTACTTACTTCTAGATTAATCCCCACTTTGTGACAAAGAAAAATAATTAAGTAAAAACATGGCTTATAAAGACCTTGTCTGGCAATGTATACAATATTTTGTTTTCAAAAAATAAAACCGTTGTGAGGGATGAAGAAGTTTTTTTAGATCTCTTTTCTGGGACCTTCTTTGGTTTTTCTATAACTCAGAGTTCAACTTCCTTTTAATGTATAATATTGTAGTAATTACACAAAATGTTTTCTTGATTCTGCTTATTTCCCTTTGCATCAGTTCATACATCTTCTGTGAATGCCTCATATTTGTCATTTATTCCTGTACAGTAGGATTCCATTATATTCATGTACTATATTCTATATATATATATACTATATACTATATATACTATATTCCATTATATTCATGTACTATAGACATTTTTTCACCAATTTTCTAATCAATTGTTTTATTTATAGTTCTTTGTCACTCCCGAAGAGTGGCATGCACTGGCCCTTTGCCTCTTTGTCTTGCGTATGGTATGTGCCCAGTAGTGGTGACAATTTAGTTACTCTTCCTGCATAATTCAGAATTAAAGTCCATATTGGTTGGACCGCTTCCCAACTCCACCAACTGTAGTTCAATTTGTCTGTCTTCTTATAGCAGATCTTCCAATATTGCTATTTTTTTTATCATCTCTGCAAATTTATATGGTGTGAGGTAAAAGTGAAGAATTATTAATTTTGTTAAAACTTAATTTTTCTAAATATCAGTGATCTGGACCAGCTTGCTTGTGATCACTTATAGTTTGCAATTCTTTTGAGAACTGTTTACATCTTGGCAACTTGAACATGAAGCAATGGCTCTTAGTGATAGATTTATGTCAGCACTTTGTGGGATATATTGCAGGAGGAAGAGACCAGTTTGGAATCTGAAAGGTAGAGAGGATATAAATTAGAGGGCAGCGAGTAGTGCAGTGGATAGAGCTGGCCCTGGAGTCAGGAAGACCTGAGTTCAAATCCGACCTGAGACACTTACTAGCTCTGTGACAGTGTGCAAGTCACTTAACCTGATTGTCTTCCCCTTCCCCTCCCTCAAAAAAAAAAAAAAGAGAGAGACAGGGCATGAATTAGGATGGTAACAAGAAGACTGGATGGATTAAAAAAAAGATAATGCAGAGGTTGAATCTCCAGACCTTGGCAATAGATTTGTATCTATTTTTTCCCTGACCCTTTGTCTTCTTATTACTGTTCTCTCCTTTTATTCTGTTGCTTTCACTTCATCTTTTTGTTGATTGAAGAACAAAGCTCTATGACTAAACAACAAGGTGGTAAGAGAAGAGGTTATGTTAATAGGGTAAATTTGGTAACATTTATCTTTGACTTTAACCTCCTGATTCTGTGGTCTTTTTTACCTTCTCTGTGGCTTCCTTTTACCACTTTTTTTTTGGCAAGGAAATTGGAGTTAATTGACTTGCCCAAGATCATACAGCTAGTAAGTGTTAAGTGTCTGAGGCCAAATTTGAACTCAGGTCCTCCTGACTCCAGGGCTGGTGCTCTATTCACTGCACCACTTAGCTGCCCCTGGGGTTTTCTTATATTGGAGTAGTTTGTTATTTCCTTCTCCAGCTCATTTTACAGATAAGGGAACTGAGGCAAACAGGGTTAAATGACTTGCCTGGGTCACACAACTAGTAAGTGTATGAGACTAGCTTTGAACTCAGAAAGATGACTCTTCCTGACCCCAGGCCTGGCACTCTATCCCCTGTGCCACCTAGCTGCCTAGTACCCACTATAACCTTATTCAAAAAATTATAGGAAGCCTATAGCTGTACCTTCTGGGCCATCTAGGTGGCAAAGTGAATAGAACACCCACCCTGGAACCAGGAGGACCTATGTTCAAGTACAGACTTAGATACTTGACACACTTACTAGCTGTGTGACTTGGGCAAGTCACTTAACTCCAATTGCCCTGCCTTGACCCCTCCAAAAAGCAACAAATAAATGAAAAGGAAGTGTACTTTCCTTTAAATTGACCCAACAAATGAAAATCATGTGTTTATCCAAAATATGCATTATGGGATTACTATTTGCTTTACAAAATTATTCACTGAAGAATTATTTTAATTAGCAAGTTCCCTGAGTATATTGCAAATGATTTGATTTATCACATGTGATTTGTGCCTAACTTATCAAGCACACAGCAAACGAATAAAGGAAAATGCTTTAGAATTATATAAAGGAAGAAATGGAGATTGGCTGTATAGTTGCAGAAGGCATTGTGATTTTGATTTAAAAGCATTTTCCCCAATGCCTTTGTATTTTTTTTCCTCCTATTGCACTTTCTACTTGGAACATTTAAAGTAAACAGAATGTCAAGGTTGCATAGTAACAAAGATGCTTTTTTTCCCATTTCTGACCCATCAACTTCAGCAGAAAGAAGGCAACAAAATCGTAGTTAACACACAAAGAGGTTAAAGAATCCTTTTAACCATAACTCTGACAGAGTTTCTGAGCCCTAAAAAGTGAAGACTCCTCTGAGGATCAATGGATTATAGAAATGGGTTCTTTCACTCTGGATCATAAAATGCCATTTAGAGGATAATGAAATCCATGAAATAGAAGGAACACGAAGTGATGGCTTGGTCATTTAGACTGCTCAGAGAATAGAAGATGTCATTGCAATAATGACTCCTTCCTCCAACTTTCCTAGAGTAATTTTCTCATTCTATTTTTTTAAAACTTCATCTGATATTACACTTATCTGGGTACAAGTATTGTCCTCTCAAGGAACTCACCAGCTGTGTCCCTCTCCTTTCCTTCCCTGGTTGCTTCCTCACTTCTCATATCTGGAAAGATTTCAGTCCTCTCCCCTTCCTCTGTGGGGTGAGGGGGTGAAAAAAGACTGTCCCTTGTGACATGGTCCCAGATCCCAGGAGGGGACTTAGGAGGGACAACCAGGAACCAAGGTGGAGAGGATGGCACAATGTCTTGCTCATAGTAGGTGACTGATCGCTAAAAAAACTGGTGAATATTGAAATTTCATGGGATTAAAAACTTTTTTTTTTGTAGGAGGGAAGGCAGGGCAGTTGGAGTTAAGTGACTTGCCTAAAGTCACACAGGTAGTAAACGTTAAGTATCTGAGCTCACATTTGAACTCAGGTCCTCCTGACTCCAGGGCCAGTGTTCTATTCACTCCGCCACTTAACAGCCCCAATCGAAAACTTTTAGCACTAGGAAGGACCTTAGAGATCACTTCAACCCGGCTAACCTTCATGAATAGAAAAAAATGGTAAAAAAAAAAGAAAGAATAATAAAATGCATTTCATATACAGTGAAAACAAACCTTGGATCTGGAGATAGAGAACTTGGGTTTGAAGCTTGGATTTGCTGCTTAATATCTCCATGACCTTGAGCACATCAACTCATCTCTCTGGCTTTGAATTTATACATCTATAAATTGGGAAGGTTATGTAATGTGATCTCGATGGGCCCTTGCAGCTACAAATCCGATGATCCTTGTGATTTAGTTGGCGTATGAAATAAACATGGGTTAACGTTTTGTTTCTAACATGACTTTAATCTCTTGCTAAACCTACAGCAATTTCCCCAAATCTTGTTCGGTCTGAGTAAACTTGAAAATACAGCTGCAGTGAGTCTGAAGACTACTGTAATCACATGGAATTTTACAGCTGTTGTCAGAGAGGTGTCTCCTTGCTCCCCCACTCCTATTTTTAATTCACAGATGGGTCAGAGGCAAAACTTTGAAGGAGGCAAATTTTATTCTCAACATTTTCCTTTATCCATTTCTTTAAAAAATTTAAAAAAATTTCCAGTTCCACATTCTCTCCTTCCCTCATCCCTCTCCCACTCTTGGAGAAAGCAAGAAAAACAATGTCCATTATACATACACAATCATGCAAGACATATTTTTGCTTTAGCTATGTTCCCCCCCCCAAAAGTAAGAAAAATAAATAAAGAAAAAATATGCTTCAATCTGTATTCTGAGTCCATCAATTCTCTATCTGGAGGTGGAGAGCATGGATCTGATTAGTTACTTTTTATCTGGCCCAAAAGTGTGGCGCGCGCACACACACACACACACACACACACACACACACACACAATAACCTAGAGAACAAATGGCAAATACAGAGCTAACGGATTCTTGTTTGTCCTTCATTCTCAAAGAGGACTAATCCAGTCATGGATCCTTGCTTCATTCCTAACAGCCCTTCTATCCCCCTCTTCACTTCTCCTGTTCCCACCCAGGAAGTCTCACATGCTTAGCATTATACTTTTTGGCCTTCCCCTAACATTGGCACATGATCAGATTGGGGGCATTTGGAAGCAATGATATTCTTGGGAACACTTCAGCCCCATTTGGAGGCTATTGTAGTTGGAAGGGGCCTCTGAAGTCATCTAGTCTACTCTGTACATGAAGATGAATATAATGTCCATGACAGGGCAGCTACGGGGCACAGTGGATCACACTGGCTTGGAGTCAGGAAGACTCATCTTCATGAGTTCAAATTTGACCTCAAACACTTACTAGTTGTGTAACCCTGAGTAAGTCACTTAACCCTGTTTGCCTCAGTTCCTCATCTGTAAAATGGGTTGGAAAAGGAAATGGCAAGCCATTCCAGTATCTTTGCAAAGAAAATCCCAAATGGGGTCACAGAGAGTTGGACATGACTGAAAAACAACCCAACAACAAATGTCCATCATGACTTATTGGATATGCTAAAGCAGACAGTCTTTTTTAGGATATGAGTTGGGCTAGATAGCCACTGATAGTCCTTCTTCCTCTGAAATTCTGTAATATTTGAACATGGCCTTCATGAATTCTATAAACCTGAGGTCTGTGAGCATGTGGGAAAAGACAGTCTCTTTTCCCCCCCTTACCCTAGGAGAGAAGGAAGTTGAAATCTCTCAAGATATGGGAGCTGAGGATGGAACCAGCATGAGAAGGGTGAGGAGAAACGTGTTCAGTGAACATAAGAGATTATGAAAGAGTACAGGTGACTGGGGAGCTAGGTGGGGTGTTCAGTAAAACTGCTGCTGACGCCCTGACTCGGGCTGAGATGCAGGGGAAACAATGCAGCTGAATGACGTGGGAATTCCTGGAGCCAGTGAAGAAGCCTGTTGGCTCTTTGTCCTGCAATGGACAGAACCAGTAAAATCCCTAACTCTTTGTCTCTTTCCTTGCTCTCAAACGGAACCCATATACCTATTTAGATAAGAATAGCCTCCAGTAGAACATAAGCTCCCTGATAGAAGGTCCTGTTTCCTTTAAATCTTAGTCTCCCCAGTGCCTACTGGGTCCATTCCCAATCTTTGCTTTTTGTCTTGGCACTGGTCTCTGATGACTTTGGAAGAAAGAGTGAGGCCGATAACGTTGTGAATCAGCTCTGCCTTCCTTAAATCCAATTCGTGCACAAGTCAAGACATCCCACTTGTGATGTCATTGGTCTTCTTCGAGAATGAAGGACATCTGTTCACCTTCTGTATTTGCTATTTGTTCTCTAAGAAATTCAGTGTGTGTGTGTGTGTGTGTGTGTGTGTGTGTGTGTGTGTGTGTGTGTCCCACACTTTTGGGACAGAGAAAAAGTAACTGGAGACTATGATCAACAATTAAAGAGGGAAGGATATATCATTATCTTTATCATATAGATGAGGAAACTGAGGCTAGGAAAGGTTAAGTGACTTGCCTAGAGTCACATAGCTAGTAAAATGTACAAAACCAGACCTGAATTCAGATCTTGACTCCAGGAGAGGGGAGACTCTTTTGAAGAAGAGTAGGAGCTTTTAGGGGACTGCTGTTTTAATGTTGTAATGCAAATAGCTAGGAAAAGCCAGTGCAGTTTTGTTCTGCATTAATAGAGAGGCACACCTGGGAAGAACAGGGAAATTGTCCTTTGTTAGACCTCATCCGGAGTATTGTGTCGGCTTTCCGGTACCATGGTCAGGAAGGACATTGAGAAATCAAAGAGCAGGAAAACAGGAGAGTGCAGGGTCCTGAGTCCGTAATATCTGAATATCCTTTAGAAGAATTGAGAATGTTTACCTAGTAGAAGATTGCGGCTGTTGTCTGTCCTTTGTTCTGAAGAGGACAAATCCTCAGGCAGGAGAGGAGAACTGTTTTCAAGTATTTGTAAGGCTATTTTATGGAGAAGGGATTAGATATACTATGGACATATATTAGAACCAGGAACAATGGATAAAAATGGCAAAGAAACCAATTTAAGCTTTATGTCAGGGAAAACTTCCTAACAATTAGAGCTGTCTGATAGTGGAATTGGCTGCTAAGGGACATGGTGGCTTCCCTCTCTTTGGAGGTCTTCAGGGAGAGGCTGGGCAGCTACTTATTGGGTACGTTATAGCGGGGATTCCTTTCTTATATAGGGTACACGATATTGGCAAATAGCTAAAAAAAATTTGAGTTGGTGGTATGGGACTACAGTGTTTATTTTCTGGAAGAGAGGCATTGTGGGTAAGAGAGTAATCTTTGTGGTCAGGAATACCTGGGTTTAAGTCTCAACTCTGACGCATACTGGCTCTCACCCTGATCAAGTCACAGGCAACAATTAGAGGTCCAGATAATTTGAACAGATTAAATCACAGAAAACTTACAAATAGACACCTGCAGAGGGAGTTTCCTCACAAGTAATTTCCTGCACCAAAGATATCAATAGTCTGGACCTTATCCCCTTTGCTTCTCCCTCTTATAACCCTTTTATAATATGCAGAAGCCCCTTTGGAGTTCAATAATCCATTGGATATCCTTCTTAATGGTGTTTTTTCAACATTTGCTTGCACATTGCAGGGTGCTGGAATGTCTGGTCTGTATTGACTTTAAGGGGTTGCCTTGGGCTGGAAGATATCTAGCCTAGCACAAGGTGACAGATCTGTGATCATACCTCTAGATCTGGAAGAGTTTTATAGAGAGGCACACCTGGGAAGAACAGGGAAATTGTCCTTTGTTAGACCTCATCCGGAGTATTGTGTCGGCTTTCCGGTACCATGGTCAGGAAGGACATTGAGAAATCAAAGAGCAGGAAAACAGGAGAGTGCAGGAAAACACAGACCAAAAAAAACCCCAAAGAAAAATTAAAAAAATTCTTCTATCTGCATTCAGACTCCATCAGTTCTTTCTCTGCAGATGATTAACATTTCTTATCCTAAGTGCTTCAGAATTGTCTTGGATCATTTCACTGTACAGTATTGTTGTTATTGTATATAGTGTTTTCCTGGTTCTGCTCATTTCACTCTGCATCAGTTTGTGTAAGTCTTTCTAGGTTTTTCTGAAAGCATCCTGCTCATCATTGCTTATAGCAAAATAGTATTCCATTACAATCGTATACCACAACTTGTTCAGAGGTGGTATTTGAACATATCTTCTCATTCCAGAGTTGATGCTTGCTGTAACATACTAGACTGCTTCCTCTGTAAAGAGAATTAGATAACAGATTGTTGTGTGAGGTGGAAAGATATGAGCCCCTACATCTAGCACATCATTCATAATAGATGGGAATATCTTTGGACAAGTACTATAATTATGACCTCACTCTAACTCTTATTAATGATTCCCTTCTGAATTTTTTGGCAGTCACTGTTTTGATCTAGTATGCTAGCAAATATATTCAAGTTATTAAGGCTTGTAGGTGATTTTTAAAAATTGCTTTAAAATGTGAACTAGCATTTTGATATCGTTTGCCAAAGGTTGGCTAAAGTGTTGAATTTAAAAAAATATTCACAATTATTTCCAGTTTGTTCTCATTGGTCTTCTCTCTTTTGTGCCATTTGTAGTATCTGATAAATGAGACCTTTTAAATATTTTCAATTTTACTATTTGAGTCCATATCCTATCCTGGATTTGAATATGCATCTTCAGCTCTTGCTCAAGTTAGGTAAGGTTTGATTTAAAAATCAATCTAAAATGTGGACATCCAGCCAGGTCATTTTTGTTTTCAACTTCAATTGTGAAGAAGTAGTATTTTAATAAAAGTTTAATTGAGGACATTTGAAAGACTCAGTCATACAATTATGGACTGTATGGATTTTGGGGTCAGCTAGATTTCATAGAAGATAAAGTGCCAGACCAGGAGTCAGGAAGACTTATAATCCTACGTTCAAATCTGGTCTCAGATAGTTACTAGCTGTGTGACCCTGGGCAAGTCACTTAACTGCCATAGTAGCTCTTCTGTAAAATGAGCTGGAGAAGGAAATGGCAAACCACGCCAGTATCTCTGCCAATAAAACCCCAAATGGGGTCATGAAAAGTCAGACAAGACTGAAAAACAACAATTTGATAAACAAGTATTTTCAATTTCACCAGCCAGGTGAAATTGTCTTTGTTTTCAGCTTCAATTGTGAGGAAGTAATTTAATAAAGGTTTAATTGAGGACATTTGAAAGAAGGGCTCAGACATACAATTATGGATTATATGGATTTCCCTCTGCAACAAGCTGATACCACAGAAAGGTTTTAACTAATTTTCTTCTTTCACGTTTTCAGAAAGATTTAATGTGCTGGTGTGACAGGGTCAAAACATGGGAGGGGCCACTCACTGTGGGTTAAATGGAGTGGGCTAATGTTGGGGGCAGCTGATGCTTTCACTCTAATTGGGAAAGTAGATCTATTACTCTGTTATTGTCACTCTGAATCATTGCAATGCAGATGGAATGAAAGAAAAAAAAATCAACATCCCACAGAGCCTGTAGGCTAGAATGTTGTGGTGAAGTGAAATGAGTTCTAAAATTGCAGTCATTGGACCTGAGTTCAAATTTCAATCCTGTCACTTATTAATACTAGTAATATGGCTGTTTAAGTTTGCAAAGCACTTTATATATGTCATTTGACCATAGTAACAATCGGTTATCTAACTCTCATTACAGAAGAGGCAGCCTAGTGTATTATAACAAGCACCAACTCTGGAATGAATGTGTTCAAATACCACCTCTGGACGAGCTGTGGTATACGATTGTGATGGAGTACTATTGTACTGTAAGAAATGATGAGCAGGATGCTTTTAGAAAAACCTAGAAAGACTTACATGAACTGATGCAAAGTGAAGTCAACAGAACCAAGGGAAACATTGTACACAGTAACAATATTGTACAGCGATCAACTGTGAATGATTTAGCTATTCTGAGCAACACAGTGATCCAAGACAATTCTGAAGGACTTAGGATAAAAAATGCTACCCTCCTCCAGAGAGAGAACTGATGGAGTCTGAATACAGATAGAAGTGGGTTTTTTTGGTCTGAGTTTTCTTTTACAGCATGACTAATATGGAAATATGTTTTGTATGAATGCACATGTATAACCTATATCAAATTGCCATCTTTGTTGTTGTCGTTAAGTCGCTTTTCAGTCTGATTCTTTTGACCCATTTGAGATTTTCTTAGCAAAGATACCAGAACCTTCTACAATCCATTTTACAGATGAGGAATCCGAGGCAAACAGAGTTAAGTGACTTGCCCAGGATCCCACAGCTTGTAAGTGTCTGAAGCCAGATTTGAACTCAGGAAGATGAGTCTTCCTGACTCCATGCTTGGAACTCTATCTGCTATGCCACCTAGCTTCCCTATTGCCAGGAAATATTCAATGATCTGCCCAGAGTCACACAGTTAGTGAGTGTCTGACTCTAATTTTAGCACTGTCCCCTGCATCACCTAATTGCTTCTACCACTCATTATTTAACATATCTGGACTTCAGTGTCCTCCTCTGTAAAATGAGGGGGTTGTGTTAGATGATCCCTAAAATTCTTTCTAACTCTAGCTCAATGATTATGACTAAGTATATAAGAAATGTGACTGTTGAGTTACTATCCTGCTAGGTACTCAAACACCCTCATTCACTTACTCACTCACTCTTTGTTGTCTTTCGAGCCTAAATTTTAGTCCCTTCTCCTTCCCCTAAGTGCAAAATAGGAAAAATCTGTTTCTGTGGGTGACCTGATTTCAAAGTTTTAAAATTCTTCCATGATTTGAGCATGTGTCATAACTAGCACAGCACAGTGATGAAACTTGGAGAACGACTTTTTCAAAAGGGCTATTGGAATTATTTTAATCATATAGATGCATTCATATGCATGACACGGAGAATCATTTTTCTTTGCTGATTAGGTTTTGCTACACTTTGAAGAACATTCATTTATATCCTTGAATTTTTTTTTCCCTTCTGGGATTGGCTTATGGGGATTAAATCATATTGGCATACAGATGGGCAGGGCAGATGCTTAAATTATGACTATTACTGAAAGGGAATTGGGGATAAAATGCATACTAAGGCTTGGGGATATACTTATAAATGGGATACATTGAGACAGTGTCTGCTGAATGCAGTATTAATTTCACTTGTCAATGGAAAACTTCCTTCGGATCTCCATCGTCTAAGCAATGGGGAGTCATGGAACATTTTTTTGACAATGGGAGTGACATGATGAGAGTAGTGCTTAAGGAAGATTAATCCAGATGCCATGTATACAACTGATTGGAGAGGAGCGAACCTGCAGGCAGAAAGAGAAGGAAGGAGGACTTTGTAATAGTTCAGGTGGGAGATGGTGAAGGGAATGGTAATTGCACTGAAAAGAAAGGGATGAAAGCAAGAAACGCCTTCCACAAATAATTCATTGGATTTGGTAATTGATTGGTGGAGATGATGATAATGATGATGGGGCAGCTGGGTGGTGCAGGGGATAGAACACTGGGCCTGGAGTGAGGAAAAATAATCTTCTTGAGTTCAAATCTGGTCTCAGACTCTAGCTGTGTGACCTTGGGCAAGTCACTTCACCCTGTTTGCTTCAGCTTCCTTATCTGGAAGCATTCCACATGGCATCTTTTCCTGCTGGGTCCTTCATATCCCTCTTAGGACTGTAGGGTCATATCCCTGATAAAGCACCAAAGCAGGGCTCTAGTGAAGAAAATACTTCAATGTGTCTATAATATCATTGATGTGACTTCTTCCTCCAATGACACTGATTATAACTCACCCATGACTTGTAATCCTGTATGATTCCTGTCCATGTCCATCTGATGGGGTGGTCCAGGTGGGACCTGGACCCCAAAAAGCAAAGATCATGTCTCTGAAAGCCACCCAGAATCCCAGCAAGGCCCCTGTCAGAAAATCTTTCCCTGTTATAAGCACATGCAGGCTTGAGCCTGTAATTCCTTAGATACAGGCTAACAGTACAGACACTGGGTGCCTGCCCAGGGCAACCCTTCTATCTTGTTCCTTCAATAAAGCTATCTCAGTTGACTCCCTGAGTTTTCCCATACCTTCCAGAAGCCCAGCACCCAGACTACTTTCATATCCTGACCACTCCCTAATCCTGCCCCAGATCACCTAATTAGCATACTTGGCATTCTTTTCACTGTCCCTTTTTCATATAAACATTAGCATCAACCCACTAGGTTGCAAGTTCCTTAAGTAATTTCCACAAAACTTTGTCACTTGACTAGAAGATGACTTGAGTGTGTGAATTCATTACAAGCAATGCAGCCCTGTGCTCTGACATTTTGGGGGTCCCAGTATCCCTAAACTGTGTTAGTACCCCTAAACTACATTACTTCAATAAATCCATTACTAGGGGACCAGCCCAGGTTCTGGGAACCTTGCTCTGTAGCTATTGAAACTGTGCAGATAAGAATGGCGAACACAGGCTGTCCATTTGGATGTTGCACATTTTCACTACATGACTGGCCCATTCATCTCTTTTTTGGAACATAGCTATTGTTTGAAATCTCTTATGTCTGTTACTTTCTACTCCCCAAACCGGGGCCATGTCCAGTCCTCCTGATCTATATCTTGCCATTGGACCCAGATGGCTACAGAAGAGAAAGAGAGTCCTCCCTCACTTAAATCCAATTTACTTTCAAGTCTCGGCATCACCTTCCTGATGCCATGGTCCTCTTCAAGAACAAAGGAAAAGCAATGACTCCCACAACCATTTCTGTAGTTTAAACCTGACTGCTTGCTGACTTTCTCGCATTGTACCTTAGCTATATGGAAGTTTAGACAGCTTACAGTTAGCTGTAGTTTTTGTCTTCATGGGTTTTTTAGGAGGATGGAAGTGGGATTAGACGGAATAGAAGAAAAAGCAGAGTATGACATGGGAAGAAGAGGAAGTAAGGGGAGGGTAACTCCAAAGGAGTCTGGACCTGGTTGAATGGGAGAGTGCAATTAGAGCCACCTGGAACTTTGGACCACTTCACTCCCTGAATCTCCCTTCCTACATGGTGCCCTTGCCACCTTGCTTTGATGACTCTGGAAGAAAGAGTGAGGCTGAAGGCTGTGCATCTCTTCCTCACTTAAACCACTTCATGTGGGAGTTAAGACATTACCCCATGATGTCATTGATCCTCTTCAAACATGGACAGACACCAAAAACACACATCTCTAGAATTCTACCATGAGAAGTGGCTTGTTACATGGAAAGAACACTTACTACCTATGTGGATAAACCACTTTAACTCTCTGGGACTCAATTTCCTTATCTATAAAAGGAGGTTAGACTAGATAAGTTCTTAAATCCCTTTCAGCTCTAAATCCTATGGCTTATAAGACTCCCTCTCCTTACATTATCACTGGACAGTAAGGCCCAAATTGAAGAATGGAGTTTTCCTAGTCAATTGTAACAATAAGTTCTAGAATAATAAAATATGATCAGGAAAAGGAACCAAATTTCATTATCATAAAAAGCACATTTTCAACTGAATTCTTTTCATAAAATTTCAGAATTCAGTTTCCTAGGTAAATTTTAGCTTATTTTCATGCCAGGGAAATGTCAGCCACTCATTTTGAATTATTATCTCTGTAAACCAGAGTTAGAGTGAGGAATACAAGAGAGCAAAGCCTTTAATCTCCAACCCTTTTGCAAGTGTAGCTGCTATAGCAATCCACATTTTTATGCAGCCCCTCTTTACTCTCTTCTGGAAGTTCTGGCTGACTGTAAGGACATCTCTTCTTGGTGTAGAAATGCCATTTCAATCAAGTGGAACACCCTGTAAAGGTTCTTGTTATCTGTTACTGGCAGGCTGTTCATGGCAAGGATACATTTTAGGGATGGATTCAGACTTTGCAAAAATACAATGTTACCAGTAATGGAAGATTCCTTGCTTTTCTTGGGAATCTAAATTGATATCTCCAGCACCTTATTTCTTACTGAAAATCAGCACGAACAGAACATAGACACTTTAAAGGTCCATAATTTCATTGGTAGAACTGCTCCTTCTATTTCCATGAATCACAGTCCATCTCTAAGTTCAATGAAGTCTTTCTGAATTGCAAGGGATGAAAAAATTCATTTTCTGACACGGGAACTATAAAAACAATATTCTAATATATATTTTTTTGCAGATGAAAGGAATTATACTATAGTGGAAAGTCAAGAAGATAATGATAGCTCGTGTCATCACCAATTCTCTGGAATTGTGGTTGGTGATTACACTGCTCAGAGTTGCTAAGTTTTTCAGAGTCATTCGTCTTTACAATGTTGTCATTGTACACATTATTCACCTGGTTCTGTTCATTTCAATTTGCATCAGTTCGTACAAGTGTTTCCAGGTTTGGATGAAATCATTCCCTTCATGTTATTTTTTGATAGCCCAGTAGTGATCAATTGCATTTATCTTCTATATAATTATAGATATAAATACATTATTATATGTTAGAGTTATTATTTGTTTAGTCATTCAATTTTTTTGCAATTGCAAAGAGCTATGAATTTTTTGGTATAATCTTAGAATTTGTTTTGTTTAGGACTAATTCTTCCCTTTCATCTCTTCTCCCTCTAATTTCTCCTTGTACTCTCTTTTCCCTCCTATTTCCCTGTTGAGTGAAATGTATTTGTGTACCAGCTCTGTATGTGTATTTTCCCCTCTTTTGATCAGTTCAGAAAGTGAAGTCAAAGTGTCAGCTGTGGCCCCTGCCCCTTTATCCTGCATACCTCAATAATGTGAGAAAATTTTTGCTAGCCTTCCTCTCTCTTTCCTCCTAAATTGTATTTCTCCTCCACGAACTTTTCATTCTGTTTTAAAGTTATGAAGACTTACCAGAGTAACTCCCAGGTCTTCTGTCTAATTAGATTCCCTTTATGACCACTGATAATAGATTTCTGATGGGATACCTTCCATACAAGTTTATCATTGTTTAATTCTTATGATTGTTCATTCATGTTTACTTTTCATTTTTTTCTTGAATCCTATACTTAGAAGTCTATTTCATTAAAGATCTTTTTGCACCTGTAGGATTATACTCCATTTTGCCTGTTTGCCTCACTTTCCTCATCTGTAAAAATGGGAAAAAATGATAGCTCCTACCTTCCAGGATTGAGATAATAATTTTAAATATTTAGTGCAGTACCTGGCATGTAGTAAGTGCTACATAAATGTTAGTTGTTATTATTAGTGCTACATTATATATTATAGTATGATATATATATTATATTATTATGTTATGTTATTATTCTTGATTCAACCTTTGCTTCCTAGAATACAATTTTCAAGCTCTCTGCTCCTTTATACTGGTGGTCACTAAATTGTGTATGATCCTGACTGTGGCTCCTCAGTACTTGAACTCTTTCTGGTTACTTGCAATCATTTTTCTTTGACCTAGAGGCTCTGGATTTGGTTATAATGTTCCTTGAGAATTTTAATTTTAGGATATCTTTCAGGAGCTAACTGGTGGATTCTTTTTATTTCCATTTTGCCTTTGAGTTCTAAAAGATATGAGCAGTTTTAAGATTCACTGAAATACGATGTCTAGGCTTTTTTTTCTCCCCCCCCCCTTTTTTTGGCTGTAGTTTCAAGTTAGCCTAATGACTCTTAAAATTTTTCTCCTTGGATCTGTTTTCTAGGTCAGTTGTTTTTGCTATGAGTTATGTTTTCTTCTTATTCCATTGTAGGCTTTTGTTTTTGTTTTTAATATTTCTTGTTACCTCATGGATTTATTTTCTTATATTTGGCCCATTCTAATTTTTTAGGGAGCTTTTCTTGCTGAGGCAAGGTTTTGTATCCCTTTGTGCCAAACTCAATTTTTTCCCATTTCTTTCTTTCATAGCTTGCATTTCCTTTCTATTTTCTTTCCCTTTAGTCCTATTTCAATTATTAAAATTTTTTAGCTCTTAAGAAAAAAACCTTCTTGCTTTATCTCTTCTAGGAATTCTAGGTGAATGTGTGCCTGCACCATTTTTCCTTGAGGCTTTGCTTGTAGATGTTTTGGAACCATTCTTTTCTTCTGGGTTTGTGTCTTCGGTGTTCCTAGCACCACAGGGTCTCTTATGGTAGGATTCCTGCTTTTGTTTGCTAATTCTTAACCCTATTTAATGATTTGAACTTTATATTAGGGCTAGTCTCTGTCACTTCTGGAGGGAATATCTGAACAGATCTTGCCATTGCTTTCTTGCGGGTAGTGAGTGCAGGATCTCATGGTTGGTTCAGACTTGGGGATTATAAGGTTTCAGTGCTCCCCAAATGGTTTGATACAGGGTAAAATTTGGATTGCTGCTCCCTTGGTCTGAGCACTGTGTGTTCCTGACCTGGGTTTGGGTCTGAGCAATAGGTTTGTGGGCTTTTCTTTTTTCTTTTTAGGAAGCCATATTTATCAACTCTTATTGACCCCAAATGTGCTCCCCAAGGAAGAGGAACAAGTTATTATTTTCTTTTACTAAACCAAATGGGCATCATTTGGTGATCCAAAAGAATTTCCTGGGATGTTAGAACTAACTATAAGGGACAATAAGCTATGAACATATTAAAAGAGATGTTATTCTAGTGCCTTACTACCTGTGTGACCTTGGCAAGTTACTTAACCTTTATGGGCCTCGGTTTTTTAAAATCTAAAACTAAGGGTTTTAGGTTAGACTAAAGTCTTTTTCAACTCTAAATATATAGTTCTTTTCTTGATTTGACCATGAAGACAGCACCTACTAGAAATATTTAATATTGGTATAGAACTTTAAGATTCATAAAGAACATTATATGGATTATCTCATTTGATTTTCACAACAACCCTTTGACTAGATGTCATTATTTCTTGGTTAGAGGGTTCTCTATGGTGAATTTAAGGGATGACATGGACAGAAGCAGAACAGAAAGAGCAAACGTGAATGAGCTATAATCTGTACCTTTGGAGAAAATATCTACATTGATGATATGAGTATTCCTAAAACTTGGGGCAGTTAGGTGATACAGGAGATAGAGCTCTGGGTCTGGAGTCAGGAAGATCTGAGTTCAAACCAAGCCTTGGAGGCTCACTAGATGTGCGACCCTGGGCAAGTCACTTAACCCCGTTTGCCTCAGTTTCTCATCTGTAAAATGAGCAGGAGAAGGAAATTTCAAACCACTCCAGCAAACCACTTTTGCCAAGAAAACCCCAAATGGGGTCATGAACAGTTGGACCTGAATGAAAAATGACTCAACAACAGCACCAAAACTTGAACTCAAGGTTCACTTAGATTTCCTCTGGAAGAATGACTCTTTAGAGGATGACATTACTTAAAGTGTGAGCTCAGAGGCTAAACTGAGTAACATATTATGATATCATGTCATTTTGCTGCAACTAATTTCAGGGCCCTTTGATATAGGCTTCTATCTTGAATGAGCATAAAAATGCTTGGAAACCTCAAGACACTGAGTAAGTTTGGGTTGTTATTTCTATCATCAGCAACATTCTTTTTCGGGTAAGCATTTCTTGTCCAGATTTTATCAGTGAAACATATCTGGGTAGTCCTTATGTGTTCTGCCTGACTCTCAATATTTCTTCTTCCGTTGACGCACCCTGAGGTGGGACAGCTTTGTGAATCAGGATGATTTCTACAATTGACATATGGGATTCTTTTTTGTTGTGTTGTTTTGCTTTTTATGATGTGACAATTATGACCACAACAGGCATTGCTTTACCTGAACAGTCTATTGAACCGTTGGTCTTTCTGTGGAATTTTCACCAGGTGCTTTCTGATTGCTTTTTAGCTCCAGGATGAGGTCACGAGAGGTTGAGCTGCACAGCTGTAATTACAGTAACAAGGATGCTCAGGGCGGTGGAGTGTCTATTGAACTTCATCACGGGGCAGTTTCTCCCTATACGTGCTGAAAGGTTGGATTCTAACCTCATATTTTTCAGAGCTCAGTGATCTCTTGTAAAGTTTGCTAAAAGAAAGAAAAATTAATATTTTCTTTGAGGAGGGAATGCAAAATTAAAAGGAAAATGCTGTATCTCTTATGATATATTTATTCCCCTGGCTAAAGGAAAGCCTATCCTATAAAACAAATTAGGGGAGGGGGAGGTGAAGAGCAGTGCTATTTTCCCATCTGTTCTCTGGAGAGTCACTGGGTGAAATTAATTTTTTTTAAAAATGTGGTCAGGTCTCTTATATGTTAGATTAAATTGGTGACTGCTACTGTAATTTGATTACACTTTCATCTTTGTGAATTAGTCACTGGAATATAGATCTCAGCCTTATTTTCATCTCTCTGAATAGGTCACATAAAATGGCTTGTTTGAAACCCTCATTTTTCCCTTGGATAATTTCAGTCAAAGGATAGCCTTTCAGGAAGTTGCAGATGACAACACGGGAGGAGAGAAGAGGCAGGGAATGAGACTATCAAAGGAAAACTTGCTGAGTTTTTAACCCATGGGGGAAATACAAAGGTGAGTGCTTTTTTCTCCCATACTTGAACTTTCTTTTCTCCAAAATGGGTTTGTAACAGATGCATGAGCCTGACATAGAGAAAGAAGTCTTTGTAGTTAGTTACCTCTATGGTGTGAATTTAAAGTATCTCCCTATCCATTATGTTCTGGGCCTTATATTCAGTTGTGTGCTAGTAAACGTTTAACAACAAGCTCTTGAAAAAAATGTATGCAGGTCACACTTTTAAGTTTAATCTACCCTCATTATTAACCGTTTCTCCATCACTTAAGTCTAAACAATCAACAGAACAATAAATCAAGCTCTAATTTGCAGTGTTTGCTGATTTCTGAGGTGTAAATACTCATACTGGAAATGTAATTACTTCTCCTGGTTTGGGAGGCAGTTAGCTGGCTCAGTGGATAGGGTGCTGGGCCTGGAGTCAGAAAGACCTAAGTTCAAATCTAGCCTCAGACATTAACTAGCTGTGCGACCCCAGGCAAGTCACTTAACATGTTTGTCTTAATCCGCTGGAGATGGAAATAGAAAACCACTCCCATATCTTTGCTAAGAAAACCCCATGTGGGTTCATTCAGAGTCAGAAGCTGATGAATGACACAACACACCCCTGCCTACATTCCCAGCATTGAGTTTATATCTCAGTGGCCTATAGGACATAATATTGTATGTATTTTACCAACCAAATTTTGAGCATCTTGAAGACAAGAACCAAAGATGTCTTGAATAGGAAAAACAATGTAAAAGATGCTCTTTCTAGGACCAGAAAAGGAGGTGGGCTGGTCATGGAACAAGGTGAAGAGACAACAGATAGGAGGCCTGTGCACATTGATATTCCTGATTATATATATATAAATATATATATATAATGTATTTGCTTTTTGGAGGGCAAATGGGGTTAAGTGACTTGCCCAAGGCCATATGGCTAGTTTTTGTGTTAAGTGTCTGAGGTCACATTTGAACTCGGGTCCTCCTGACTCCAAGAGCTAGTGCTCTGTTTACTGTGCCACCTAGCTGCCCCCTTCCTGAGGTATTGAAAGAATTATGGCAAGGCCTTCAACAATGTTGGGCAGGTTCTCTTTGGGGGATTTATGGGATAACATGAGCAAGAATAAATTCTGCATCAGCAAAGGGAGTATTGACACAGATGAAATGATCGATCTATTATAGAAACTTTACAAAGAAATTTTTTACATATAGCCTAAAACTCAGCAAGCATTCCGTAGACATAAAGAGGACTAAATGTGGACTCATGAGATTTGAGTTCAAATCCCAGCTCTGACATTTCCTTCCTATGTGAGCTTGGGTAAATTATTTAACTTTTCTGGGTTACATTTCTTCTGTTCCTTGGTATTTCATTTTCCTAATCTGAAAAAGGAGGGCTAAATTACTGCTATTCTCTATTCCAGGTCTAGATCCACTGAAATCCATGAGGGCTGATATATAGTATTTAAATGAGAAAAGGCAAGCACGAGGGGAAAAGAATGTTGGATCTAGAATTAGAGGGACCTGGGTTTAAATCCTATCTCTAATAGTTATTATTTGTGTGACTCTGGGCAAGTCCCTTAAAAGCCTGAGTTTTCTTACTTATGAAATGCAGAAAATAATACTTGAGTGTCTGACTCTTTGGCTTGCTATAAGAAAAGTGCTTTGTGAATAATAAAGTATTGTGTAAGAGGTAGGTGGCAAAGGGGGTCAGAGCACCAGATGTGGATGCAGGAAGATCTCAGTTCTAATTCTGACTCATACACTTATTAGCTGTGTGACTCCCTACTCACTTAACTTCTCTCAGCCTCAGTTTCCTCATCTGTAAAATGAGAATAATAATATCTACCATGGAGAAATTGTTAGGATAAAATGAGATAATGTCCATTTATAATGTTTTATGGTCACCTAGGTGGCACAGTAGATAGAGTGCTGGGCCTGGAGTCAGGAAGACTCATCTTTGTGAGTTCAAATCTGGCCTCAGACACTTGTGTGACCAAGGGCAAGTCACAGTCACTTAACCCTGTTTGCCTCAGTTTCCTCATCTGTAAAAATGAAGTGGAGAAGGAAATGGCAAACCACTCCTGTATCTTTGCCAAGAAAACCCTAAATGAATGAGTTGGACACAACTGAAGGATATAGTGCTTTGCAAACTTTAAAGTGATATATAAATCCTAGTTATTATTATTATTATTATTACATAAATGTCAATTATAATTAGTGTGTCTAGAAGATCTTGTACGCAGGACCTCCCAGCACCATGGTTTTTCATTTTATCTGCTAGAAGCATCAAGACAGATTTTTAATCTTCTCAAACACTATATAAAATCAAATCATGAAATGTACTGTCAGTGATGCTAACTTCCACAGTAGGAAGAGATGAGAGTTATTCATCTGCAGCTTCCCCCCCATCCTCTGTCCCAGTATATTTACTCTGTTAATTGGAAATCATGCATAAAGTCTATTCACAGCCACCAGAATGTCCATTGCAAAACTACATTTGGAGATGAATAAATTACAAATGAAAATGCACCATTACATCAATTAAAGCAGATTTATTTATGATTTCTGCTGGCATAATTCTTGTGATATTTTCACTTGATTGTTTAGTGATTGTAGGAATATTATAAAGTCATAGCTGGATTCTGGCTAGCAGTATTTGGCTGCTAAAATTTTGACAGCTTCTGAAGTAGAGCTTATATTTATTAAAAATCCATAAACTTTCCACAGCTTTAAGCCACCTGGTCTTAATACACTTTATAGACTAAAATTCTTTTTTTGCTATGTATAGTCCTGAGCTGGAAGAGAGCAAATCTTTTGTCTCTCTTGGTTGCCAACTCTAGCTGCCCCTCACAAAAATGTGAAAGATGTGGGGCATTTATCTCCACCAATGAGAGTTCCATACCAGAGGGCTTTGGAGTCAGGGCTATAATTGAATGCAAAGATAAAAAATGAATCCTAGAATGAACCTATATTATTATCAAAAGTCTGTCCAAAATGTTGATTAAAATAAGATTCTTTCTTTAGAGACTACTTAGCCTATTTATTAAGACATACCAACCACAATAGTAGGAGCTTAATAAAGCTTGTTCATTCATTCACCCAACAAAGAGTCAAACTCTGTTGGTATCATGTGGAAAAAATACTGAGTCAACAATTATTTTTTAAACTTTTCAACCAACTCATTTTATGGCTGTGTAGACAGAGTTTCAGAGTTTTCCAATCCGAGTCTAGGTAACCTGAGTCAGAGTCATCACAGAAGTCCCACAACCTGAGAAAATGAGGAAGCACTTACAGTGTGCCTCTGGTTCATTTGTCTTACAAGGGGTAGAACTTGTGCCCTGATTGAGGTGGAAGTGGAGTGGTTGCTTTAATGACCTGATTGTTCTTTCTTTTATTTTTTTACTTAGTCCAGTTCTGAGGCCTCTTTCAGATATCTGTGCAAATTATTTCAGCAATTTCCAATTTCGGTAAAGTTATTACTGGAAGAAATCAGGAATCCCAGGGCCCCCCAGTAACATCCGAGGAGTGCCCTGGATGTGGTTTGCATGATTTATGCCTATTGTATAAGGGATCTTCTGACTTTTGTTTAGGTGAGGAGTGGTGAGGGCCCAACGGTGGGCAAGTACTCATAACCAACAGGTTTGTCTGTGGAGCAAAATGAGCTGATTGCTACCTCGCTCTTTTACTCCCTGTCCCAAAAGGGAAAAAACCAGGGTGGGGTGGGGGGAGCTGGATCTTCCAGACCACATACACCTGCCTCCTTTCACCGCTCTAGTTTAGGGGAATGACTTTCTCTTTGGTATTGTGTAAATGTAATGGAGACTATGTTTTTTCTTCTGTTCTTCTGGGCATGTGTGTGACTCTGCTCACACATTTCTTTATCCTGGATTCTGCAAGAAGCAACCCTATGGACTCTGAATAACCCTGACCAGTAAACCTCAGGGGAACTTGAGGGACGATTGGGAAAAATTTAATATGTTTGGTTCAACTTTTCACGTTGACATGAGTCACAGAAAGAATGGGAAACTGGGGGAAAGAGGCCATCAGACTGCGTAGTCTCTGCCCAAGCTGGTGTTGACAACAGGTAGAGATGAGAGGAACTGTGCGTGTGTCTGACTCCTGGGTGAGCTTTGGTGTAGTGTCCGTGACACAAGAAGAGTCTTTAGAGTAGGGACGCCATAGTCTAGTGATGTGCTTAAGCTAACTGAGAGGTGCACGCCTTTCTTGGCCTCCATCGATGCTTTTGCACTGGTTCTCTCATGCCTGGGGTGTCCTCACTCTTTCTTCCACATCTTAGAGCCAGTGTCCTTGACAGCTTAGTACATACCACCTCTTACGTGAAGTTTTTCTTGATCTACTCACAGTTGCTAGTGCCTCCCCCACAGATTGTCTTTGATTTAATGACTAGACATTTTATAATGTATAATTTGTATATGTATATAAACTGCCAAGCATTCAAACTTTACTGCAGAGGGTACAGCTCCGATGGACAGCCACGTTGTTTGAATGCCAAATGGATGCTTTTTATGGAGGATTCACACAGGGCAAGTGCTCACCTGGTGGTCGGAAGAAGCAGCGACACAAGGACACTCTCAAGGTCTCTCTGAAGAACTTTGGAATAGATTGTGAGACATGGAGACATTGATAGGACCACCCAGCATGGTGTGCCTGTGTCAAAGAAGGCGCTTTGCCCTGTGAGCAAAGGCTCAAAGGAAATGCCAGCTGTGCACATTCAGAGAACCTGCTCCAAACGTCCACATGGATTATTTACACCCCACTTGTGGTAGAGCATTCTGAGATCATATTGTCAGTCTTGCTGTAACTGGACTTTAGCGTGGTGATGTCATTTCGGTCCTCTTCAAGAATAGATGAGAACCTGTTATGTGATATATGTTCTTCTGCTTCCATGTATATCTGTTGTCTCTCCTGATAGAATGCAGGCCCCTTGAGGGCAGCACTGCTTACAGTTTTTTTTTTTTTTGCTTTTTGGAAGAGCAGTTGGGGTTAAGTGACTTGCCCAAGGTCACACAGCTAGTAAGTGTGAAGTGTCTGAGGTCAGATTTGAACTCAGGTCCTCCTGACTCTAGGGGCCAGTGCTCTATTCACTATGCTACCTAGCTGCCCCTAGGGGACTGTTTCATTTTTTCCTGTGTATCTCCAGCACTTAGCAGGGCTTCTGTCACACAATTTATGCTTCATAAATGTTTGTCAGTTGGTTTCTTGTTTGGTCAAGACTGGGCTGAGGCTACCAAGGATAACAGTATTAGATATTTACTGCCATCATATTCCAGCATCACTCTGTCACTCTCCTTTCTTAAGCAGTTCAGTACCTGGGCCATGCTTTCTCTCCACCCTTGCCTTTGCACTCGTTCACTGCCTTCCACACCTATGTTGACATCCCATCAAACACCATTGCAGCCTGGTTCATTAATCTCATTGACTCCCATGACTAGGCCTTACAGGGCTGATCATACCTAAGATCTCACCATCTGTAATGGAAATGCAAATTTAAAGATCTTCCCTTCCCTTAGGCCCTTTGATAGGCTTAAGAGATTCTGAGAATCTTTCTTGATTTGAAAATATACTCTGCCTCCTAATAGGCTGAATGAGGTCACATGGAGCCTGTGGCAGGAGGCTTGGTTTTCAGGAATGCCCACACCTTGATGCTGTGTGACTGGGCAGTGGGTCAAGAGGGTGGTTACATTCTCTGACCCAGGAGAAGGCTATATAAACCCTGATTTGAGGCTTTGCTTTGGGGGCTCACTTTGAGAAGTGTTCTGTGATTTGATCAGAGGAGACTCTGGGAAGCCATTGTTGAGAGCCCCCCGGCTTTGAAAAACCCAGATGTTGGTTTGGTATGGATGTAATGGTTGGACAGTTTGGAAACCTGTCTACTTGATCTATTTTTCTGTCTTGATAATTCTGTCTGTATACTCTGAAGTTCGGGGTGCTGACCTTTTTCCCCTGAACTAGGTAAACGATACATATTTGACTGATTAAAGTAAGCTTGTTAACCCATTTTGAGTTGCTTTCCTTTAACAAAGCAGATCTAAGAACCTGTGTTGGCAGCCACCCTGGGGACGCTGGTGTGCTTGCTGATACACCATCACTCATACTTCTCTTGAACTCTGAACTTTTGACTTTTCCATTTCTGATATCTCCTCCTGCCTCCCTCCTTCTAAATCTGTTTTTTCCCTCATAATGACCTTCAAGGTCTCTCCTTTGTACTCTCTATTCATCAAACTTTCTCTCGCCTCACTTTCCTTACACACACAAACACAAACATATACACATACAATTAAAGGATCCTAGGTATAGACCTGAACCTTAGACATCACTGAGCCCCCTCCTTTTGAAGATGGGGAAACTGAGTCCCTCAGAAGTTGAGCTACTTGGCCAAGAACAGGACAGTAGCATCTGATGTGGAACCCTAGGGAACTTGGATGTTCCTGACACCGAGGATGATAATCTGTTCACTATGCCCCACTGCCACTCTTTATAATCTCAATCCCATAGTTGGCCAGTTCTCTGTGTATTTCTTTTGGGAAGTTGCACAGTGATTTTTAATGATCCCAAGCTGCCCACTGAAACAAAAGCTCATCTTTTAGACATCAATATTCTTCTAGAGCTGCTGTGTGGCTGTGTCATATACTCTCTGTCTCTGAAGAATAAAACCTGGAAGTTATTCAAAGGACAATGGAGAAATGCCCATTAGGTTCTGGTAGGCTGTAATCAACCATGATTTATTTAAGAAAAGCAGGATAAAGGGTGTCCACATTTAGAGACTGACATTTTGCTTCAAGTCTTAATATTTTAATAGTAAAGAAGATTATCTTGATAATGAATAAATGGGATGTTAAGGTTTTAAAGTCTACCATAGTATCCCAGAGTTGGAAGGGACCTTCAAAGTCATCTTGCCAGTCAGCTAGCATTTATTAAGTGGCAGTGGCTAGGGGGTGCAGTGGATAGAATACAGGGCCTGAAGTCAGGAAGACATCTTCCTGGGTTCAGATCTGGTCTCAGACACTTACTAGCTGTGTGATCCTGGATGAGTCACTTAACCCTGTTTGCCTCAGTTTCATAATCTATAAAGTGAACTAGAGAAGGAAATGGCAAACCACTCCAGTATCTTTACCAAGAAAACCCCAGATGGTGTCACAATGAGTTGGACAAAATGGAAGCAACTGAACGGCAACATGTGTGCCGGACATTGAGTTAAGTGCTGTCAACAAAGAAATGTATGACTGAAAAAGGAAATTGGTTGGTCACATCACAAGAGTGAAGGATAGTCAGTGGGTGGTTGTATGTTCCATTACTACACTATTGTAAGAGATTTGGAGAAAGGTTCCACTCCCAGCTCTGCATATTGGAGGGGTTCCCTGAGGTGGATTTATGGGACATGTGGGACAAGAATAGCTGAGGATAAGGTGGCAGGGATGGATTGTAATCTGCGCCACTGGAGGAGAGAGCAGATCGATCAGAGTACTGAAGTTTCCCTGCTAGATTTCAGCTCTCCAAGTTAGAAATGAAAACAAGTTTCTACCTTATTCTCAGACCATTTCTAACATGATCCCATTTTGGGCAGTTAGTCTTGGTCCTTTCCAATTTCTGCAAAATCACTGGTCAGCTCATCTGTCAACAAACTGCAAAGAGATTCAGTATTTTTTATGACACCATAGTGTTTTATTTTATTTTTTGATTCAGAAACAATATTGAGTCGTATAATGTTGATGGAATCCTATTAAAGTTGCCCCCTGCCCCAATATTCTAACTTCTTTAGAGGGCTGGCCCCACTGAACAGCAGGCCCACTGTACCTACCTAGCCCCCCGCCCCGCCAATGTCCTAACTTATGCCTCACTGCTCACTGGAACAACAGGTGTGTCCCTGAATTCTCAGTTCCCACAGAAGCAGCAGGTGTGTCCATGTGATGGAAACCCAGTTACTGCCTCCACCTGGTCACTGCCCCCCCC
>NW_027186324.1:8834996-8923847 GCF_028583685.1 Petaurus breviceps papuanus | reverse complement strand
TGGAGGGCAATTTGGGGTTAAGTAACTTGCCCAAGGTTACATGGCTAGTATTTTTGTGTGGGTGTTCAGTGTCTCAGGCTGGAACCGAACTCGGATCCTCCTGACTCCAGGGCCAGCACTTTATTCACTGTGCCACCTAGCCACCCCTAACAGGTGTGTTCTTGTATTCAATCACAATCACATCATCCATCTAGCCCAAGACAGAACCACAATACCTATCTTGACCAGACAGGACCACAATAGCTAGCCAATTGGAGGGCAGCACATCCAGAATGTTTAACCACTGAACGAGAGATGGGACCCCTCTTCCATTACCTAATCCCTTAACAAACTCCTCCTGCCTTAATATTAATCATATTCCTACATACTACGTAAATTTTGATTGTATAATCAGCATCTTTACCCTATAAAAATCCATCTTGTTTTCTATGAAGTGACTAGTTCCTCTTAGAACTTAGCCTGCTTCATGAGAGGCGGCAATCTCAATAAATACCTGTACTTGGATTAGAGGTGGTCTGACTCTTAATTTTTGAGATGGTTCCAACACAACATATCATGAAACCCCAACAGTTTTAAGGTGGGCAGAGCCCCC
The DNA here is from genome assembly GCF_028583685.1 of Petaurus breviceps papuanus. NCBI lineage: Eukaryota > Metazoa > Chordata > Mammalia > Diprotodontia > Petauridae > Petaurus > Petaurus breviceps. The sequence goes on along the minus strand of NW_027186324.1, from coordinate 8,923,255 downwards.
ACTGCAACAGTTTTTGGCATCCCTGGGTTTAAACAGCAACAATATCTAGTCCTTTAAGAGAAGTCAGATTCATACAATGTCCAGAAATTCCCTAAATCTCCAGGATTTCTCAACCTTATTACCTTTTATTGTTGCAACATATGTTTGAATCCTACCTTGAACACTTATTAGCTGTGTGACCACGGACAAATCGTTTAAATTCTCTCAGCCTCAGTTTCTTCTTCTGTAGAATGGAATTGGGTAACTAGATATGGAGTTAGGAACACTCATCTTTCTGAGTTAAAATCTGGCTTCAGATATTTACTAGCTGTGTTACCCTGGACAATTCACTGAATCCTATCTGCTTCAGTTTCCTCCTATGTAAATTGAGCTGGAGGAGGAAATGGCAAACCACTCCAGTATCTTTGCCAAGAAAACCCTTGCTGGGGTCACAAAGAGTCAGACACAATGGAAATGACTGAACCACACAGAATAGAGATGATACCCGGACTGCCTACCTTATAGGACTGTCTGAGGCTCCAATGAAATAATGAATGCAAAGCATTGTTTACATCTTAAAGTGTTAGATGAATATCAGGTTTGTCTATAGATGGCAGAACTAGAGCTAATGAGTGGAATTTATATGGAACCAAGATTTGGCTTTAGTTTAAGGAAGAACATAATCATCATTGCTCCTCCAGAAGACGCACAGAAAATGGCAGTATTCATTAACTGGAGCAAATGCCACACTTTATTTACTCATTGAGACTAAATTAATGTCAGATTTCAGGAGTGTGCTAGGTAAGGACTTCTCTCATGCCTGCCCGTCCACACTCCTCACTTAAAACTGTTAGGGTCAAAGCCCATCCCTCACTAATTTCATCCAAGATTCTTCCTCAATAAGGGCACTAGATCCCAAAAAACTAGTAGCCCAGGGCATAGCTTCCTCCTCTGATCTCCAAGGCTAAATCCCAAGTATTCCCTTGAAGCTTTGGATGACTCATAAACTTCCTTTGCACTACCTTTTATGAATAAACATTATTTTGTCACCGTCCTCATTTACCTGGAGGCTGTTATTGCCTTCTGACTCGGGAAAGCCCCGTTTAAATGTCTCTGACCACTGGATTTACTGGGATGCATCTTGCTCCTTTCATCCCACTTTACCCCTTTACTAGATGACCCTCACCATGGCATTCTTCCACACCTGTCTCAGTTGCAATTCAAAGGCTCCTGCCACCTGCTGGTTGTTAAGCTGCATCACAGCACCACCTGCTGCCATCCTGCGCTTGGCTGGCAAACCTTCCTAAGGGCCCCAGTAGTACATAGACAGGTGTGTCCGATTTACTTGCTCCCATTGGTCAGAATTCCACAGAAGGAATGTTTTTTTTAGCTCCTGGTCTGAAACAGATGAGGGATTAGATATCTTCTTGGATCAGTGGGTAGAAGATGGAGGAAAGTAAATTTTAACTCATTATAGCAATTAGAGCTGTTCAACAATGGAACCAATTTCACGGAAAGGTGGTGAACTTCCCATTTGTGGAGGTATTCAAGTACTGGACAGAGTCATTCATCTAAGATATTTTTAATAGGATTTGTGGATTGGGTATCTACAGAGGTTCCTTTGAACTCTGGAATTCTACAAGACTAGGAAATACAGTACGAGTGATTTCTCCTCCATCTCTTTTACAGTTCCTTGCATAGTATGACTTGCAAGTGTAGCCACAGTGTATAAAAACCTTGGCATGCCTCTTAGACCAGGCCTAAGATGCCCTGTGACTTCTAATTACTGTTAAGGCCCAGAGAGCCATTGACTTGTTGTAAAATGGTGAGAGGTTGTTAAGTTGAAAACCATTCAGCCTAAGGAAATTTCCAAGATTTGTTACTGAAATGTCATTTCTTTATGTTCATTGTTTACAGCTTCTTTTTGCACTTGAAATAGGATCTTAAATATGTAAAGTATCTTTGATTTCCTCTTTGTTCCTTATAGGAAAATGGCAGTTTGCTATATAGAAAATGAAGTGTTCACATAGTCTATCTAGAGCATATTGTTTTAATTTTTTTGGAGGGGGGAAGGGGGCAGTTGGGGATAAGTGACTTGCCCAAGGTCACACGGCTAGTAAGTGTTAAGTGTCTGAGGCTGTATTTGAACTCAGGTCCTCCTGACTCCAAGGCAGTACAATATTCACTGCACCATCTAGCTGCCCCAAGATAAATTTTGAATAAGATTATTGATAGCTTCAATTTCTTTCCTTGAAAATGACCTATTGATATCATGACCGTCAATCAGTTGGGGAATTTGTCTTTTAATTCTCAACTGAAAAAAAAGAAAATTTGCCCTTGTTCCTTTAAGCCTTTATGAGGCCAAAGGCAATGCAGTGAGTTGGTGAAATGAATAGAATGCTGGTCCTAGAGTCCGGAACACCTGAGTTCAAATCCAGCCTCAGACACTTAACTAGCTGTGTGACCCTGGGCAAATCAATCAACCCTGTTAAACTCAGTTTCCACTGTTGTAAAAGGATCTATAAAGGAAAATGTCAAATCATTCCAGTATCTTTGCCAACAAAACCTCACAAAGAATTGGACATTATTGAAAAAATGACTAAATAACAACAATACTACTTTGAACTATTGGAGTTTGTCAGTACTTGTGGTATAAGAATAATAATATTCCATTTCAAATGTGTTCAACAATTCCCTAATTGTTGAACACAAGGGTTGTTTCTTGATTTTTTGCTATTATGAATGACACTTCTATTAATTTGTCAATTACTGCATGAATATTTAATAATTTAATTATAAATATGTAATTCTAAAATGTTATGTGAATTAAATGTTTATTTCATAAACATATGTATGAAATATAATATATATTTATGTCATAAATAATGTTTCATGTGTGATTCTTTTTCCATCTACTATGTGCATCTTGTATATATGTATTTATGGAGATTTTGTTTTCCCCAGGAGAATGTAAACTCTGTGAGGGCAGGTAATATTTTCTTATTTTTTCTTTGTATCCTTAGTATTTTGTATGGTGCCTGGTATATTGCTTAATAAATGCTGGTTCATTGGTCAATTCATTTTACCTCCACGATATCTCTTTCATTTACTCCTTTCTTTCTACTCACAAGGTCATTAGGCTAGTTCAGGCCCTTAAAAGACCTTTCCTGGACTATTGCAGTAGCCTTCTAATTGTCCTGCCTGCCTTAAGTTTCTCCCCTCTCCAGCTTTCTTCACACCACTGCCGAGATGGTATCCTAGGGCACATACCTGACCACATACACACTCTCTGATCAACAAACTCGAGTGGTTCCGTATTTCTTCTAGGATGCAATACAAACTCCCGTGTTTGCTACTTAAAGCCCTTCACAATTTGGTTCCCACTGACTTTTTCAGAATTATTGTATATTATACTACTTCACATACTCCAAGGTTTTCACAAACTGGTTTTCTTCCCTTCCTCACACGTGGCATTCCATATCCCATCTCTGTATCTTTGCACAGGCTCTCTCTCGTGCTAGGAATATTTCACCGAAATTCATGCTGGGAATATTTCTTCTATCTCTGAGAATTTCTAATTACTTTCAAAACTCAACTTAAATACCACGTTCTAGGAGGCCTTTCATGAATTCTCTAGTTGCTAGACCCTCACTTTTTTCTTGTATTTATTTTTATGTATATAATTTTATGCACATGCTTCAATTAATAGGTGCCTTCAGGGGTGGCTAGGTGGTGCAGTGAATAGAGCACTAGCCCTGGAGTGAGGAGGACCTGAGTTCAGCCTGAGACCCTTAACATTTACTAGCCATGTGACCTTGGGCAAGTCACTTAACCCCAATTGCCTTGCCTTCCCCCCTCCAAAAAGAAAAAAAGAAGAATGCAAATGCCATCAGAGCAGGGTCAATGCTTTGCTTATTTTCTTTATATCTCCAGTACCTCCCAGGGGGTCTGGCCCATGTTCAGTTGTGTCTGACTCACACAGGAGAGCATTGTATACAGTAACAGCAATATTGTTCGATGAACTGTGAATGATTTAGCTATTCTCAGCAATACAATGATCTAAAACAATCCCAAAGGACTAATGATGAATCATACTATCTGCCTCCAGAGAAAGAAATGATGTTGTTTGAATACAGACTGAAGCATGCTATTTTTTACTTTTTTCTCTCATTCTTTTTTTCAAATTTTCTTGTACAAAATGACTAGTATGGAAATGTTTTACATAATTGCACTTGTATAACCTATATCTGACTGCTTACCATCTCAAGGAGAGGGAAGGGAAGGAAGGGAGGGAGGGAGGTCTAGAATTTGAAACTCAAAACTTTTTTAATTTTGCTTTTTGGAGGACAATTAGTGTTAAGTGACTTGCCCAAGGTCACACGGCTAGTAAGTATGTCAAGTGTCTGAGGCCGGATTTGAACTCAGGTTCTCCTGACTCCAGGGCCAGTGCTCTATTCACTGCTCCACCTAGCCACTGCGAAACTCAAAACTTTAAAAAAATGTTTGAGGTCAAAATAAAATATATGTTAAAGAAAAAAGAAAGAAACTGAGGCAAATAGAATTAAGTGACTTAGCTAGCAAGCATCTGAGGTCTTTTTGACTCCAGGTCCATGCAGGTTTATTGTTAGTTTTTTTTTTTAATCCTGTTTCTGTATTTGGATGTTTGTTTATAACAAGCATGACCTATGGCCCAGGGGCCCACAAAGGCTGAGTCTGGACAAAAGATGGCAGATGATTGCTCTAGATCTGGAAGGACTCTCAGAGGTCAGCTAATCCATTGCCCTCATTTGGTAAATGAGGAAACTGAAGCCAAGGAAGGGTAAAGGAGAGGCCTGAGATTTCACAGCTAGTAAGAAATCTGACGCAGGACTTGAACCCTAACTCTAACTCCAGAGTTGGAGAGCTTTCAGGGGCCACTATGCCTCCTTGGGGGTGAAGGTTAGCGCAATGGGTCAGCCTCTCTATCATTTAGCTTTCTTATTCTAATCTTCCTTTCCTCCATTTGTTTGTCATCAGCAGGTGAAATATTTCACATAATAATACCTGGTAGGTTTCTCCCAGCTAATGCCATTTTTGCCTGCGTGACAGTGACAGAAAGCTGCAGACTTTTAGTATCCTTCCTCAGCTCCTAGGAGCCCAGCAGTAATTAGTATACAAGAGAGCTTTCGGTAACATGGGGAGGCAATCACAATGAGGTAACTTTTAAAAACCATCAGGGGCCTGTTTTCTTCTATTGCTGTGAGTGGGAGGCATTTCCAGGAGTAAAATGTCCTCCTTAGAACATAGGTTATTTTGAAGGGAAAAAAAGGATAATTTATAATTTTTTATTTTATTTTTTTTAATCCAGTGATCCAATTCAAAGTTCTCTCACAGGACGAAATTTCTCATTTTGCATATGTATATGAACACAGAACTGGTTTCAAACAACTATATTTCTTTTTTTCTTTTTTACTAGATTATGAAACTGCTATATGAGGGCACTATAGATGAGCTCTGGAAGAGTTTACTAAGGTTTTTGCAAAACTCATCATAAAAGTGTCTGAGATTCTCCCTGTGGAGAAGACGGGGCGGGGGGGAGATAGAGATTAGATAATAATGCATCAGACAGATTCAGATTGGGTTGGGAGCTGTTAACGGCTCAATTAGTGGAGCACCCTAGGAATCTGACTGGGCCTGGTCTGTTTCACATTTTTGGCAATGACTTGGACAATGGAATACAGTTATCCCTTCCACATCGAGACTTTCCCCATTGTGGTTGTGATGTATTGCGGGTCAGCATAAGAAATTAAATGGGAATTTTGTGGGAGTTTTGTGGGAGCTGGACAACATGTGAAGGCCTGCAGATAACACAGAAAAGGTTCAGAAGCTCAGAAATGCATAAAATATATGGATAGTCATATAATATCAACATATTTCATCTTTTAATACCATAATAATTCAGACTTCTCTGGTGCAAAAGGCGGGGGGCACCAACAAATTTTATGTGGATTTTCTAGGTCGCAGGGATGCTGTACCCCAATCCCTTGTGATGTGGAAGGGATAAGTATAGAAAGTTTACTGGTCAGATGTGCGGATGCCACAAAGCTAGGAAAGATCTAATATGAGGAATTTCAATTTAAATGTAAAATCCTCTACCTTCGGAATACAAAACCCCTGCTGACGTAGTGTTTCACTGTCCTTGATTTCACAAACCCAAGGTCCCTTCCACACCATGATGAGGCACCAGAGCAGTACTTTTTTTTAATAAAGGTTTGTTTTTTTTTTTTTGCTTTTTGGAAGGCAATTGGAGTGAAGTGACTTGCCCAAGGTCACAAGGCTAGTTTTTGTGTTAAGTGTCTGAGGCCGTATTTGAACTCAGGTCTTCCTGACTCCAGGGCTGGTGCTCTATTCACTGAGCCACCTAGCTGCCCCCAACAGCAGTACTTTTGTAGGGAGTTGGCAGGACAGTTCGGATTTTTCTTTAGTGCTGTCATAATGCATCACAGCACTCTTCCTCCAGGTTATTTTCCTAGAAGTATCCTTCATTTTACAGAGAGGCAAGGCCCAAGTAAAGTAAAAAATCCTGGGTTCAAATCCTGCTTCTGACACCATCTGCATAAATGACCTTGGGCAGAGCATTTAAGTCTCCTCAGGCCTCAGGTTATTCATCTAAAAAATGGGGAGATTTAACTAGATGGTCTTTGAGGTCCTTTTCGTCTCTAAATCTATAATCTGTGACTCAAATCTCAGCTCTTTTATGTGGTACCTGTATGAGTTTATAAAAGTTACTTAAGCTTCTCATATACATAGTTAGGGGGCTAGACTATATGGTTCTCTATGTTTCATTCCAGTTCTAAATTATGTGCAATTTAAATTAAGATTCTATAATTTGCTAAAGATAGTGGGCAGAGTTAGTGACAACTCTGCAGCCCTCCTGTGTCCAATGCACAATATACCAACCATATTGCCTCCTTTCCATTGATGTTCAGTTGGGACCGATTTCATGACCCCATGTGGGGTTTTCTTGGCAGAGATACTGAAGGGCTTTGCCATTTCTTTCTCTAGCTCATTTTACAGATGAGGAAACTGAGGCAAACAGGATTAAGTGATTTACCCAGGGTCACACAGCTAGTAAGTATCTGAAGCTAGATTTGAACGTAGGAAGATGTGCTGCCTAACTGCCCTCCTTTCCATTACAGGATTTTGATTCCAGTGAATGACCTTTAGATGAAACAGAATATGTGTTAGATAGACAGATAGATACAGACACAGACACAGACACACATTTAAGGTAGTGTGTTCTAAAGGGAAACAAAACATAAACATGACAACAAAAGACCCACACTGAATACAGCCTACCTGAAATTCCCAAATTACAAGTCAGATGCAAGGGATCATCAGAGACAGATCTATCATCACTGAGGCGCAGTAGGGATCTTGTCTTCCTTACGTTTCTGCATCTTCCAACCAGTGAAATGGAAAGCAATCACGAAGGAAGAAAAGGAACTGTCTCATCCTACGTGGGAAAGGAGTAAATGTAGATTGGAAGAACATTTAAAGAAAGCCTTCTTTTTATTGCACACCAAGCCATGCTCATGAACTGTCTTTTCAAGGCACCACAATTTTATCTGATCCTATGGGTGGGTAGAGAATTGTTTGTTCCAGATGGTTCCCGTAGGCAGAGCGAACACGTCCAACCTCTATTTCTTTCACTGATATTATTTTCCAAGCATTTCTCAGACCTGGTATTTATTTTTAATGACAAATCCCTAACAGTTTGGACATAAGAACAGTTTGGGTTTGTGGCTCCAAGACCTTCTATTGTGTATTTGTTTTATTCTCATCTCCTGTCACTCTCAAAAAAAAGAAAAACCCTCACACACATTTTGTGCTGCAGAAAAGTGGTTGCTGTTGCACATTTGGAGCCAACAGGGGATACCTCAAGGTAAGTCGTGTGACATTTTGTTCCTTGTTGCTGTCACCAGCCGTCACAGCATTATAATCATAATTAAATTCGATTTAATTCAAGGAACAGTATCAAGGATCTATAATATGCAACACAAGTACGATAGGCTACTGAGATATGCAGACCAACGTTAAATCCTTGCTGGCACAAAGGGACTGGCATTGTGTTGAGAGAGACATGTGCACATCTAAATAACTAGAAAGCAATTTGTTTCTGGGAAGAACATGAACTTAGGGGATCAGGGAAAGCTTCACAGGGAGGTGGCCCCTGAGCCGAGTCTTGAAGGATCCAAAGATTAGAGGAGTGAAGGTGAGGACAGAATGTGTTCCAGGTGTGGGGTATGGATTTTGCAAATATACAGAGACAGTTGTTGATTATAGGGGAGATTTAGCCAGCTTGGCTGGGAGATAGAGATAAGGAAGAAATGTGGAATGCATTGGAGTCCTGCTGTGGAGGACTTTCAGTGCCAGGCTGAGAAGTTTGGACTTTAAAGAACTGCTGAACAGTTTTTTTTTTGAACAGGGTTATGCCATAGTAAGACCTGGGCCTTAGCAAGATTATTTTGACATCTAGCAGTACCAAAGATGATCTGGAGAGAGGAGACACTTGAAGTTAAGAGGTCAGTTAGGAGGTTATTAAGATATTCCGCTGGGCTCCCTTAGAGTGTCTCATCCAGGATCATAACAGATGTAACCCAGTTCTCCAATTAATCCTTTGTATGTCTCTAGACTGGGGGAGAAGATGTTGATACAAGGCTGCTTTCCTGTGTGAGGATGGAGCTGGTGTGAGAGCTTTGGAGAAGAAGCATTCTTTAATTTGGGAGGGTAGGAAGGCCTCCAGACAGTCTTTTGGATTCACCCCAAACAGTTGGATACAGAGAGAAGCTACAGGCATAAAGGAGAAGTTGACTTTTCAACATGTCCTCGATTTCCAGTTTACTTCCTTAGAGACTTCATGGAATTTACTCTTGCGTGAGATTGGACTGTCTCTTGGTTTGAGATGAGCTCTTAACCCACTACTACCAAAGAGCTCATTTACTCTGTGTATTTTCTCCTTTGGATGATTTGTCTGATTTCTATTTGTTTGAACAAATGGGCTTAAGTGCTATGTGCTGTTTGTGATGATCTTTTGTGTAATGAGCATCGGGTGAGAAGGAGTCAGATTGGCCAGTACAAGCTAAGGGTTAGTGACCAGAGAAGTCACTTTTTGTTTTGAACTAAAATCATGCCCTGGACCAGAAATATTTAGGGGACGTATAAATATCATTATACTTTTGTACCCCTTTCAGAGACTAGAGGAAGGAGCACCCAGGACCACCACACCCCTGGACTATTCACCTCTTCCTTCTTCCCCCACTGTCCAGCATGCTGGAGGTGATATGAGTTCTCTTTTACTCAGAGACCTTCCAGATTTCAAATCATATCTAGCAATGTCTCCTACAAGGAAACACACACACACACACACACACACACACGAACACACACACTTTACACAAAGATGAGTTCTTGATTTGATTTGGTTTGAGGTGTTCTCTTGGGATGATCTCGAAACAGAAGACTCTCCCAACACTTCAGGTTTTGGGTAACTTTCTGCTACTCTGGCTGCTAGATTATAGAGCACTGGGACTGGAGTCAGGAAGACCTGAGTTCAAATCTGACCCTGGGCAAATTTGTCTGCCTCAGTTTCCTCAAAAGAAAAATGGGGACAATAATAATATCTACCTCACAGAATTGTGGGGTTTAAATGGGAGCCTGGCATCTATAGTAGTGCTTAATAAATGTGTGTTTCCTTCTTTCTTTCTACTATGGACAAGGGGTAAGGCTTCTTTTCTAGAAGCCATCTTCATGTGTTTTCAGCTTTTACCTATTTACTTTTTTCTGGTGGTGCCTTCTACCTCCCCCTCGCCATAGTCCAGTCAGCACCCTCAGTCAATTTAAGTGCATAGATGGTTTTTACTTCAGTATGAGGGTAGTTTGAGGTGGGGGGTGGATGAGGACAATTAAGGTAGAGTCTTATATACTTGGTTAGTTTGGGGCAGGTCTGAAATATTAAAGAATTCCTTTCACTTTCAATCCTCACTCATTCCTTGATCCCCAGGCTCAGGTCTCTCATCCCCCTGGAGAAGCCTAGATATTTAGGAAGGCTAGAGTGGAAAGAACTCAAAACTTGGAGTCACAGGACCTGAGTTCAAATCCTTGCTCTGCCTCTTATACCTATGTGATCTTGGGCAAATCACCTAACCTCACTGGACCTTAGCTTCTTATTTGTAAAATGAGGGGGTTGGGCGAGATGGTTTCTAAGGTCTTACCATATCTACTTCTATATCTGTGATCCTTTGGCACCTGGGGAAATTCTCTAGTTCCTAGGTCTTCCCCAGGCCTCACAATCAACTTCAGGTTGAAATGGCTATGCAGGTAGTTACCTGATCTGCTTAATGGGCACAATCAGCCTGCTCCTGGGAAACTTCTAATTAGGGTTTTCATTTGCTATGGCACTGAAGCTCTTCCCGTCTCTTTAAATACACTCTTCCTAGTTTTTCTCTTACTTTCTTTTCCATTCCCTTCTTTTCTATTCTGTTCTGTTCCCTTCCATCGTGTTCTATTCTCTCCTGTTCTGTTCTGCTCTATATTGTTCTGTTCCGTTATATTCTGTTCTGTTGTATTCTCTTATGTTATACTCCATGCTATTCTATTCTCTTCTGTTCTGCTCTATTCTTTTCTGTTCCATTCAGTTCTATTCTACTCTATTCGGTTGTATTCTGTTCTGTTCTGTTTTGTTCTATTCTTTTCTATTCTGTTCTGCTCTATTCTATTCTATTGCATCGCATTGCAATGCATTCCATTCTGTTCTATTCTATTTTGTTTCATTAGACTCTATTCTATTCTATTCTGCTTGGTTCTGTTTTGTTCTATTCCATTCCATTCCATTCCATTCTATCCTGTTCTGTTCTGTTCTATTCTATTGTCTTCTATTCTATTCTGTTGTATTCTATCATTTTCTGTTCTGTTCTGCTCTATTCTTTTTTGTTCTATTCTGCTTGGTTCTATTCTGTTCTATTTTATTGTCTTCTATTCTGTTCTGTTTTATTCTATTCCATTCTTTACTGTTCTGTTCTATTCTATTCTGCTCCATTCTGTTCTGTTCCATTCAACTCTTATTCTGTTGTATTCTGTTCTGTTTTATTATATTCTGTTCTGTTCTGCTCTATTCTATTCTATTCCATTCTGTTCTATTCTATTCTATCCCTTCCATTCCATTCTGTTCTATTCTATTCTATTCCATTCTCTTCTATTGTATTTTGTTCTGTTCTGCTCTATTCTATTCTGTTGTATTCTGTTCTGTTCTATTCCATTGCATCGCATCGCATCACATTGCATTGCATTCCATTCCGTTCTGTTTTATTGTATTCTGTTCTGTTCCATTCTATCCTGTTCTGTTCTATTCTGTTATTTTGTATTCTGTGCTATTCTATTATGTTCGTCTCTATTCTATTCTGTTTCATTATACTCTGTTATGTTCTATTCTGCTTGGTTCTATTTTGTTCTATTCCATTCAATTCTATCCTGTTCTGTTCTTTTCTATTCTATTCTATTTGATCCTGTTCTGTTCTATTCTATTGTCTTCTATTATTCTGTTGTATTCTATTCTGTTCTGTTCTATTCTGCTTGGTTCTTTTTTTCCTGTTCTTTTCTATCGATTCTGTTCTGTTCTGTTCTATTCTATTCTTTACTGTTCTGCTCTATTCTGTTCTGTTCCATTTTACTCTATTCTGTTGTATTCTATTCTTTTTTATTCTGTTATGCTCTATTCCATTCCATTCTGTTTTGTTATATCTTATCCCATTCCATTCTGTTCTATTCTATTCCATTCTATTCTGTCATATTCTATTCTGTTCTATTCTGCTCTATTCTTTTCTGTTCTATTCTACTTGGTTCTATTCTATTCTATCCTGTTCTGTTCTATTCTATTCTACTGTTCTATTCTATTTCATTCTCCATTCCATTCTGTTCCATTCCATTCTAATCTATTCTAGTCCATTCTGTTCTATTCTATACCATTCTATTCTGTTGTGTTTTATTATTCTGTTCTGCTCTATTCTTTTCTGTTCTCTTCTGCTTAGTTATATTATGTTCTATTATATTGTCTTCTATTCTGTTCTGTCTTATTCAATTCTTCTATTGTCTTCTATTCTGTTTTATTCTTGTCTGTACTGTTCAATTATTTTCTATTCTGTTCTGTTCTATTCTACTACATTCCATTCTGTTCTGTTCAATTCAGTTCTACTCTGTTCTGTTTTATTCTTTTCTGTTCTATTCTATTGCTTTCTATTCTCTTCTGTTTTATTCTATCCTGTTCTGTTCCATTCTTTTAAAAAAATTTTTATGTTCTTTTTTAGATTACATCATTCATTTCCACAAGATTTTGAGTTACAAATATTTTATCCCTGTCTTTCCCCTACCCACCACCCCAAAACAGCAATCACACTGTATACCCCCTCCCCCAATTTGCTCTCTCCTGTATCCTCCTCCATCCCCCCTCCGACTTTCCAGTAGGACAAGATGGATCTCTATACCCCAGTGCCTGCATATCTAATTTCCCAGTTGCATGTAAAAAATAATAATATATTTTTTAAACATTTTATTTTAAAACTTAAAATTCCAGATTCTTTTCCTTCCTCCCTTATCACCCACCCTTACTGGGAAGATAAGCAATTCCATAAAGGTTGCACATGTGTAGCTATGCAAAATATATCCATAGTGGATATATTGTGAAAGACTGACTATATTTCCCTCTATCCTATCCCACCCATTCTATTCTCTACTTTGACCCTGTCCCTTTTCAAAAGTGTGTGCTTCTAACTTCCCTCCCCTCCCCCACCTGCCCTCCCCTTCATCATCTCCCCTCTCATCCCTTCCTCCCCCCCTGCTCTCCTGTAGGGTGAGATACCCTATTTAGTGTGTATGTAATTCCCCCCCCCCAAGCCAAATTCAATGAGAGTAAAGTTGATCCATTCCTTTTTGCCTTCCTGTTCTTCCCCTCCATTGTAACAGTTTTCCTTGTCTCTTCTATATGAGATAGTTTACCCCATTCTGTCTCTCCCCATCTCCTCTCATTATATTCCTCTCTCACCTCTTAATTCCACCTTTTAAGTATCATCCCTTCCTATTCAATTGGTCCTGTGCCCTCTATGTATACGTGTACACATATATACACACACTCACATATGTATTCATATGCCCCATAACCTCTTATATAGACATATATGTATTTATACATATTTATATATATGTATACACACATTTATATTCCCTTCAGCTATTCTCATACTGAGAAAGGTTTTATAAGTTACAATGATCATTTTTCCATGTAGGAATGTTAATAGTTCAACTTTGATAAGTTCCTTATGATTTCTCTTCCCTGTTTACCTTCTCATGCTTCTCTTGCTTCTTGTATCTGAATGTCAAATTTTCTATTCAATTCTGGTTTTTTCATTAAGAATTGCTTGAAAGTGGGTGGAGCCAAGATGGTGGAACAGAAGCAGTAACTTTTCTAAGTTACTTTTAAAAAGTGAATCTGAATGGATTTTGGAGTGGTAGAATCCAGCCCAAGAAAGTGCCCACGCGGGTCCAGGCAGGGGGAGTGCAGAGCACGTGGGGGCTGCAGCAGCTTGGATGAGACAGCAGACTACAGCAGAGACAGAAGGAGCCCCAGATGGCAGACTCACCCACCCCAAGGGCGATTCGCAGCCATCTCACCAGCATCTCACCAAGGGTCAGAAGGATCCATTGGAGCTGGGTAAGAGAGAGCTCGGGGTCCCCAGCAGAGACAGCAGCTTCTCCTGGGGCTATCATCCCCCAACCTGGAAGTTTAGAAACTGCTTGCCTGACTTTCCAGAGCCTAGGATGACAAAGTGAACTCTGGCTGCTCTGATCCCCCCTCCGTGACCTAGAAAACTCAGAGTGAAATCCTGAGACAGTGGAAATAGTCTCGGGCTTAGGAGTCATTGAGAAGGGGTGTGACTGAGGCAGCAAGGAGTCTTAAGAGAAGAGGGGGAGGGGTCCCAACAAGCCCTACCTCACTTGACCAGCAATAGCCTGCAGGAGCAGTAACCCAGGGGCACAGAGGCAGAAATCTGGAGTGTCCAGACCACCCCTCCTCCACAAAGCACTCTGTGAGCATCAGCATAACTTAATGGAAACATTGAGAGCCCTTGCCTTGACCTCAATCTACACACCCAGAGGTTACAGCACACCAAAAACTAGGCATCTAGCTCCCCGCCTAAGAAATTAGGAAATAGGAAGTTACAATGGGAAGGAAGGAAGCTGAGAAGAAGGGGAAGACAAATAAATCGATTAGAGTTTATTATAGTGATCAAGAACAACCAAATACAGAGGACAACATGGACTCTATACTCACACCTGAGACCACAGAAGGAAATATGAACTGGTCTCAAGCCCTAAAAGCATTCTTGAAGGAACTAAAGAAGGTTTTTAAAGGTCTTATTAGGGAGACAGAAGACAAATTTAAATCTACAGTGACCAAATTGGAAAAAAGTTTCACTGAAGAAAACACATCCTTAAAAAGTAAAATTAGTGAAGTAATTGGAGAAAATACCTCCCTAAAAAAGGACCTTCAAAAACTAACTGAAGAGAATAATTCACTAAAACACAGAATCAGTCAATTGAAGCTCAGGACTCTATGATGCATCAAGAGTCAATCAAACAAAACATGAAGATTGAAAAAATGGAAGAAAGTGTAAAATATCTCACTGGAAAAACAGCTGACCTAGAGAACACATCCAGGAGAGATAACTTAAGAATTATTGGTCTACCAGAAAGCCATGATGAAAAAAGCAGCCTGGACAACATCTTCCAAGAGATTGTTAAAGAAAACTGTCCTGAAGTCCTGGAATGAGAAGATAAAATAGTTATTGAAAGAATTCACCGGACTCTCCCTGAAAGAGATCCCAAATTGAAAACTCCAAGAAATATAGTAGCCAAATTCCACAATTACAAGATGAGGGAGAAAACACTGCAAGCAGCCAAAATGAGACAATTCAAATATCGTGGAACTACAGTAAAGATCACACAGGACCTAGCAGCTTCTACATTAAAAGATCGGAGGGATTGGAATTTGATATTTCATAGGGCAAAAGAGCTAGGACTGCAAACCAGGATTAACTACCCAGCAAAACTGAGTATAATTTTTCAGGCAAGGAGATGGTCATTTAATGAAATAAGGGACTTCCAGACTTTCCTGATGAAAAAGCCAGAGCTCAATGGAAAATTTGATCTCCAATTACAAGACTCAAGAAATACATAAAAAGGTAAACAAGGAAAACACACACTGACACATACTCACATGCACACATGAACACCCATGCACACATGCACAAAACTTGGGATGCAATAAGAGCAAAATATTCACATCCCTATATGAGAAGCTGATAGCTGTCAATATCGATATTTGTATAATTATCATGACCCTTAAAAGGGTTATACATAGGTAGAGGATGTGGGTATAAATGAACTAACTTAATGACAAAAAAACCCAGCAACCTTATAAAGGGGGTCAAAGGGACTGAAATAGGATAAAAGGAAAGGATGAGACAGAAAAAGGTAAATTAGGCCATACAAAGAGGCATAAAAACACACTATAATAGAAGTGAAGGAAAGAGGGAGAGGAACATCAGTTGAACATTATTCTCACTAGTTCTGGTTCAAAGAGGGATCAACATAATCAGTTAAGTTTAAGCTTCTAACATGAAAAAACAGGAAAACTCATTAAATAGAGGGAAAGGAGGGAGGGAGAGGAGCACTGAATGAAATTTACTCTCATTGGTTTGGGATCAAAGGGGGAATAACATACTCTGATGAATATAAAAATCTATTGTGTCCTATAGGCAGTAGGAGGGCAAGGGAGGGATAAAAAGGGAGGGTTTGGAGGGGACGGAAATAGTAGTAAGGGGAGAGGGTAGGTAAAGAAGGGGGAGTTACTGGGAGGGAACACTGAGGGAGGTGGTGGTCAAAAGGAAAACCCTCAAGGAGGGGAAGGGAGAAGGAAGAAACAAAACCATAAGAAGGGGAGGGAATAGGATGGAGGGGAAGAGACAGATAGTCATCATTACTGTGAATGTGAATGGGATGAACTCTCCCATAAAACAGAGGCAGATAGCAGAATGGATTAAAAACCATAATCCTACAATATGCTGTCTACAAGAAACACATTTGAAACAAAGGGATACCCACAGGTTAAAGGTAAAAGGCTGGAGTAGAATATGCCTCTAATAAAGTAAAAAAAGCAGGGGTAGCAATCCTTATCTCAGATAAAGCAAAAGCAAAAATAGATCTAATTAAAAGAGATAAGGAAGGAAAGTGTATCCTGCTAAAAGGCACCATAGAGAATGAAGCAATATCATTACTTAACATATATACACCAAGTGCTATAGCATCCAGATTCCTAGAGGGGAAGTTAAGGGAATTAGAAGAAGAAATGGATAGCAAAACTATACTAGTGGGGGACCCCTCTCTTAACTTGATAAATCTAACCTCGAAATAAACAAGAAAGAAGTGAAGGAGGTGAATAGAATTTTAGAGAGGCTAGATATGATAGATCTCTGGAGAAAACTGAATGGGGATAAAAATGAATATACTTTCCTCTCAGCAGTTCATGGAACAAACTCAAAAATCGACCATGTTCTAGGGCATAAAAACCTCACAATTCAGTGCAGTAAGGCAGAAATATTAAATGCATCCTTCTCAGATCATGATGCAATAAAAATTATATGCAATAAAGGGCCATGGAAAGACAAACTAAAAACTAATTGGAAATTAAACAATTTAATCTTAAAGAATGAGGGGGTCAAACAAGAAATTATAGAAACAATCAGTAATTTCATTCAAGAGAATGATGATAATGAGACAACATACCAAAATTTGTGGGATGCATTAAAGGCAGTTCTTAGGGGAAGTTTTATACCCCTGAGTGCATACATGATTAAATTAGAGAAAAATGAGGTCAATGAATTGGGCATGCAATTGAAAAACCTAGAAAAAGAACAAATTCAAAATCCTCAATTAAATACTAAATTAGAAATATTGAAAACCAAAGGACAGATTAATAAATTGAAATTAAGAAAACTGTTGAATAAATAAAACTAAAAGCTGGTTTTATAAAAAATCCAAATAAAATTGGTAGACCCTTAGTAAATATGATAAAAAAAGAAAGAAGAAAACCAAATTGTGAGTATCAAAAATGAAAAGGGTGAATCCACCTCCAATGAAGAGGAAGTCAAAACAATAATTAGGAATTATTTTTCCCACTTTTATGCACATACATTTGACAATCTTAGGGAAATGGATGAATATTTACAAAAATACAAGTTTCCCAGATTAACTGAAGAGGAAGTAAATTACTTAAATAACCCTATCTCAGAAAAAGAAATTGAACAAACCATCAGTCAACTCCCTAGGAAAAAGTCCCCAGGGCCAGATTGATTTACTAGTGAATTCTATCAAACATTTAAAGAACAATTGATTCCAAATACTCTACAAAGTATTTGGGAAAATTAGTGAAGAAGGAGTCCTACCAAATTCTTTTTATGACACAAATATGGTTAGTGATACCTAAATCAGGAAGAGATAAAACAGAGAAAGAAAATTATAGACCAATCTCCCTCATGAATATAGATGCAAAAATTTTAAATAAAATATTAGCAAAAAGTCTACAGCAACTTATCTCAAGAATAATACACTTTGATCAGTTAGGATTTATTCCAGGAATGCAAGGATGGTTTAATATTAGGAAGACCATCAGTATAATTGATCATATCAACAATAAAACTAGCAGACACCACATGATTATCTCAATGGATGCAGAAAAGGCTTTTAACAAAATACAACATCCATTCTTTTTAAAAATACTAGAAAGTATGGGAATAAATGGAGCCCTCCTTAAAATAATAAGTGGCATCTATTTAAAACCATCAGCAAATATTATATGTAATGGGGAGAAGCTAGAAGCATTTCCAAGAAGATCAGGGGTGAAACAAGGGTGTCCACTATCACCCCTCTTATTCAATCTGGTACTAGAAATGTTAGCAGTAGCAATTAGAGAAGAAAAAGCAATCAAAGGAATCAAATTAGGCAAAGAAGAGACCAAGCTATCACTCTTTGCAGATGATATGATGATATACTTAGAGAATCCTAGAGAATCAAGTAAAAAACTACTTGAGGCAATAAATAAATTAGGCAAAGTTGCAGGATGTAAAATAAACCCATTCCTGTATATTTCTAATGAAATTCAAGAGATAGAAAGAGAAATCCCATTTAAAGTTACTGTAGACATTATCAAATATTTGGGAATCTACCTGTCAAAACAAACCCAGGACCTATATGATCAGAACTACAAAACACTTTTCACACAAATAAAGTCAGATCTAACTAATTGGAGAAATATCAGTTGCTCGTGGCTGGGTCAAGCTAATACAATAAAATGACAATTTTACCTAAATTACATTATATATTTAGTGCCATACCAATGAATTTACCAAAAAACTACTTTATAGAGCTAGAAAAAATAGTAACAAAATTCATTTGGAAGAACAAATGTTTCAGAATAACAAGGGAATTAATGAAAAGAAATTCTAGGGAAGGTGGACTAGCTATACCAGATTTCAATCTGTATTATAAAGCAGCAGTCATCAAAACTACTTGGTACTGGCTGAGGAATGGAGGAGTGGATCAATGGAATAGATTAGGCACACAAGATTCAGAAATCAATGAACATAGTAATCTATTGTTTGATAAACCCAAAGACCCCAGTTTTTGGGATAAGAACTCACTATTTGACAAAAACTGCTGGGAAAACTGGAATATGGTATGACAGAAACTGGGCATAGACAATTATCTAACACCATATACCAAAATCAAATCTAAATGGGTGCATGATCTAGGTATAAAGGTTGATAAGTAATCTTTTAAGCAATCTTGGAAAACAAGGAATAGTTTATCTGTCAGACCTGTGGAGAGGGAAAGAGTTAATGACTAAACAAGAATTAGAGAGCATTATAAAATGCAAAATGGATAATTTTATTATATTAAATTGAAAAGCTTCTGTATAAACAAAGCAAATGTAACCATGATTAAGAGGGAAGTGGGAAATTGGTAAAGAATTTTTCCAACCTATGTCTCTGATAAAGGACTCATTTCTAAAATATACCGAGAATTTGGTCAAATCTATAAGAATACAAGTCATTCCCCGGTTGATAAATGGTCAAAGGATATGAAAAGGAAGTTTTTAGAGAAAGAAATTAAAGATATCTATAAGTACATGAAGAAATGCTCTAAATTACTATTGATTAGAGCAATGCAAATCAAAATAACTCTGAGGTACCACATGTCACCAGTCAGATTGACTAAGATGACAAAACAGGAAAATGACAAATGCTGGAGAGGATGTGGGCAGATTGGAACACTAATGCATTGCTGGTGGAGTTGTGAACTGATCCAACCTTTCTGGAGAGCAATATGGAATTATGCCCAAAGAGCTATAAATAATTTCATACCCTTTGACCCAGCAATATCACTTCTAGGGTTGTATCCCAAAGAGATCATAGAAGTGGGAGGAAGACTATATGTACAAAAATATTTATAGCAGCTCTTTTTGTTGTTGCAAAGAATTGGAAATTAAGGGAGTGCCCATCAATTGGGGAATGGCTGAACAAGTTGTGTTATATGCATGTTATGGAATACTATTGTGCTATAAGAAACGAGGACCAGATGGACTTCATATTTACCTGGAGAGGCTTATATGAACTGATGCTGAGTGAGCAGAGTAGAACCAGAAGAAATTTGTACACAATTACAGACACAACGTATGTATGATGACCAACTTTGATAGACTGGACTCTTCTCAGCAATTTAGTGATATAAGTCAATCCCAAAAGACTCATGATGGAGAGAGGTGTCTACATCCAGAGAAAGAACTAGAAAGAACTGAGTTTGAATCCAGATTGAAGCAAACTACCTGATCTTTTTCTTTTTCTTGTTTGGTTTTATTTCCTCTTTACCATTTTTCATTCCATCTGATATAATCTGTCTTTATAACCTTGCCAATGTCTAATGTGAAAGTATTTACAGATCCTGTAATTGACTGTATGCCGCCATCGGGGGAGGGGGGAAGGGCAGGGAGGGGACAGAATGTGAAACTCAAGGAATTGTGGAATTGAATCTTGTAAACTAAAAATAAACAAATAAATTAATAAAAAAGAAAAAAAGAATGCTTGAAAGTCCTCTATTCCACTGAATGACCATATTTTCCCCTGAAACATGATACTCAGTTTTGCTGGGTAGGTGATTCTTTGATTTAATTCCAGTTCCTTTGACCTCCAGAATATCATATTCCAAGCTCTTTGATCCCTCAAGGTAGAAGCTGCCAGGTCCTGTGTTATCCTTATTGTGTTTCCACAATATCAAAGTGTTTCTTCTTGGCTGCTTGTAATATTTTCTCCTTGATCTGGGAACTCTGGAACCTGGCTATAGTATTCCTAGGAGTTTTGTTTTTGGGATCTTTTTCTAGAGGTGATCTGTGGATTCTTTCAACCTCTATTTTGCTTTATGCTTCTAAAACATTAGGCCAATTTTCCTTGAGAATTTCTTGAAGAATGATTTCTAGGTTCTTTTTTTTGATCATGGCTTTCACGTAGTCCAATAATTTTTTAATGATCTCTCCTGCATCTATTTTCCAGTCAATAGTTTTCCCAATGAGATATTTCACATTGTCTTCTGTTTTTTCATTTGTTTGGATCTGTTTAATAGTATTTTGATTTCTCATAAAGCCACTAGCTTCCATTTGCTCCAGTCTAATTCTGAAGGAATTCTCTTCAGTGAGCTTTTGAGATTCTTTTTTCCATCTGGCAAATGCAGCTTTTTAAGACATTCTTTTCCTCACTGGCTTTTTGAGCCTCTTTTGCCATTTGAGTTAGTCTATTTTTTAAGGTGCTATTTTCTTCAGTCAGGTTGTTGACTCTCTTTTCATGATTTCCTTGCATCGTTCTCATTTCTCTTCCCAATTTTTCCTCCAGTTCTCTTATTTGGTTTTCAAAATCCTTCTTAGGCTCCTCTATGTCCTGTAACCAGTTCGTATTTTTCTTGGAAGCTTTTGGTGCAGGAGTTCTGATTTCACTGTATTCCTCTTGTTCCATGCTTTGATCCTTTCTGTCCCCCCCAAAAGGAGTCCAAAGTCACATTGCTGTGTTTGCTTTGCTTCCTTTGCTTGCTCATGTTGCCACTCTATTGCCACTTTTGAGCTTTTTGCCACAGTAGAACTCTGCTTCCAGAGAGGAGAACTTTGTCCCAAATAGCTGGGGTTTTCACAGCTGCTGGAGGTGTTAGTTGGCTGCCCTCTGTGAAGCCCTCACAGGCTCTGGCACCTGGTCACGTATTGCAGGACCTCTACCCAGGACAGTGATCCAAATCCAAGCAGGTTAAAGCAAGAAAGATTACCCTCTGAATGGTTGCTTTGTCCCCCTACAAACTGCAGGCTAGGAGCTCTGAAGAAGCCACATGCCTGCCGAGCCTCAGCTGCTTCTCCCTCTGGGGCTAGAGGCTGGACCACACTCCTGGACTCCCTGTTCCCAAAGTCCTCTGACTTTGTCTTTGGCATTTTGGGGTTGATAATTCCGGAAACCACCACAGCTGCTCGTGACCCACTCTCCTGATATACTTCTACCCATGGCTTGTCTGACTGACCTGAGGCTAATTCCTCGGACTCATGGGGGCCTGGGCTCAGCTCCCAGCATGCTGCTATAGACCCTTCCTGCTGACCTGCCAGGCTGTCTTCAGCAGGAGGTTTCTTTCTCTCTGTCTCTTTGTGGTTTTTGTAGCCCTAAAGCTTGTTTAGAGTCACTTTTGTAAGTATTTGAGGTGGTTATGGGGGGAGTGCTCAGTTTTCCTGCTTCTATGCCATCATCTTGGCTCCACCACTCTATTCTATTCTTTTCTATTCTGTTCTATTCTATTCCATTTTGTTGTGTTCTATTCTATTCTATTCTGTTACATTCTGTTTTATTCTATTCTATTCTGTTCCATTCTATTCTATTCTATTCTATTCTATTCTATTCTATTCTATTCTATTCTATTCTATTCTATTCTATTCTATTCTATTCTATTCTATTCTATTCTATTCTATTCTATTCTATCCTGTTCTGTTCTGTTCCCATCTGTTCCATTTTACTCCATTCTATTCTATTTTATACTATTCTCCTATCCTACCCTACCCCACCCTATCCTACCCCACCCTATCCTATCCTATCCTATCCTATCCTCTTCTGTCTTTGTTCATGTTATAAGCTGAGGTTTTCTGCTTCTCTTACGTCTGTCTACAGGAATAGAAAAACCTCCAAAGAGACTTTATGTATGCAGTAAGCAGTATGGCCTGCTGGTCAACTTTTTAGACACTGGTGTTTTTCTAGGTAATTTCTTATCCCTACTCCACTGTTCCCAGACTCCTAGTGAATTAGGGAACCCTGGAATCCTAAATGTGGAATTGAAAGCACTCTTAGAGGTTATCTAAGCCAATCTGCTCATTTTACAGTTGAGAACACCAAAGATGAAGGAGGATAAGTGATAAAGATGGGATTTGAACTCAAGTCCTTGACTTAGTAAATAGAGCACTGGGCTTGCAATCAGGGAGACTCGTCTTCATGACATCAAATCTAGCCTCAGACACTTACTAGCTGTGTGATCCTGCTGAAGTCACTTTACTGTGTTTGCCTCAGTTTCCTCATCTGTAAAAATGAGCTAAAGAAGGAAATGGCAAACCACTCTAGTATCTTTGCCAAAAAACCCTAAAAATGGAGTCACAAAGAATTTCACACAACTGAAAAAAGATTGAACAACAAAATGTGCCAAGAACTGTACCTCCGTTATAAGTAGTTTTCCTAATGTAACATTAGTACCTATGTTTGGTGGAGTCTGGTAGTGCTCTCTGAGCCCACTTTCCTACAGAAGCACGAACACAGGACACTCCCCTGCAAGTGATCAAACTGATCAAACCTTTGACAGCAAAAGGAACTCATAAGGTATTTGGGCCCAGAGTTTCATGATAGACAACAGTGACTAACAGAGTGTGAGGCTGATCCACACATTAGATCCCACGTGGATTAAGAAGCTTTGTCTATTTTGTTTTGACCTCAATCATTTTCAAAAACACCAACAATCTTCTGTCAAAGCCTCCATGCTTTGAATCATTGAATGATTTTCCTGTCTGGGGTTGATTTCCCTGTTGGAGGCTCCACACTTCTCACTGTTCCTTGTTCCTGAACACTTGTTCCTTTTTCTTCTGCCTTCTATTAACTGTGTAATTACTCCATGTCCAAGCACACTCTAGAACAGATGTTCTTAAATAGGGGTCTGTAAATATCTTTTCTTTCTCTTTTAAAAGATAGATAATAGTATTTCAATATAACTGGCTTCCTTTGCAATCTTATTTAATTTAACACATTAAATATTTTCTGAGATAAGGCCCATAAGCTTTGTGTCCATGACACAAAAAATGCTGAGGACCTCTGCTGTAGTGTTTTGTAGACTGTGCATTCGAGCCTCTCCACGACAGAGCCACCTACTCTGTTTTAGTTCTTGAAACTCAAGTTTCTCTGAAAAATCCCTCTCAGCTCTTCATAGCTCTGATCCACAAGCTCATTAGGTTGCCTAGTGTAGCCTGGGGGGGGGACCAGCTTCTCTCTCTCATGCAGATGCATCCTCTTCTCCGGAAGTCACACTCCTTTCAGCATGTCAAAGATATCTGCCATCTTGCCCCAGAAAGTTCCTTTCTGAAAACACTTAAAAATAGAGAGCACTAGACAGGAAGTCACAAGATCCAGATTCTAATTCTGAATACCACAAAGTAGCTATTTATTAGATTAAAACCTTATATTTGATAATATCCTCCCTGTCCAGGCTAAGTTGTTTTTGAGGAGAGGGATATTTTTGCTTGAAGTGACTTCACAATCGTTTTCAGTTGTGCCCAATCTCTTTGTCACCCCATTTGGGGTTTTCTTGGTAATGATACTGGAATGGTTTGCCATTTCCTTCTCCAGCTCATTTTACAGATGAGGAAACTGAGGCAAATAGGGTTTTACACAGCTAGTGTCTGAGGCTGGATTTGAACTCAGGTCTTCCTGACTGAAGGCTTAGTGTCTTACCCACTGTGGCACCTAGCTGCCCTACTTCATGATATTAGGTGAATTTTGATGAAGCTTAACTGGATGTATTTCTAAATCCTGAGAAGGTGAGAGAAAGTTGGAAATGGGTCATAGTTTTAAAAGTCATTTAGGGGTGGGGGGAAGTTAATAATGGGTTAGAGTTTTAAGAGTTGGGTCTCAGGGGCACCTAGGTGGTACAGTGAAGAGAGTACCAGCTCTGGGGTCAGGAGGACCTGAATTCAAATCCAGTCTCAGACACTTGACAAACTTATTAGTTGTGGGACCTTGGGCAAGTCACTTAACCCCCATTGCCTTGCCTTCCCCCCTCAAAAAAAAAGAGTTGATGTAATGGTAATGGGAATTAGATCTTCCCTGCCCCTTGATAGGCTTAAGTGCATTTGGGGACCTTCCCTGACTTGAAAATATACTCTGCCCCCTAGTGAGCTGATTGTGATCACATGGAGCCGGTGGTGGGAGGAGTTTGCTGAAGGGTGGAGTAGAGCCCAACAGAATAAGCTTGCTTAGGGGAGGCTTGTTTTTCAGGAAGGCACAACTTTCGTTACTTTGTAACTAGACAGTGGATCATGAGAGCTGTGATGTTCTCTGACCCTGGAGAGGGCTATACATACTCTGAGATGAGGTTTTGCTGTGGGGCTCACTTTGGGAAGAGCGGTGTGATTTGACCAGATGAGACTCTGGGCAGCCGTTGAGCCCCTGGCTTTGAAAATGCAGATGTTGGTGCTTCTTCCTCTGGTAACTGACTAGGTATGGATGTAATGGTCAGACGGCTGGAAGCCCTGTCTGCTGAATTGTGTTATTTTCTCTGTCTGTATTTTTGTTTGCTTGTAACTTCTGTTTGTATTCTCTGAAGTTCAGGGTGCTGACATTTCCCCTGAACTAGGTAAATGGTATATGTTTGATTAATGTAAGATTATTAACCCTTTTGGAGTTGCTTTCCTTTAGAAAAGCAGATCAAAGAATCTGTGCTAGCAGCCATCCTGGGTATGCTAGGGTGCTTGCTGCTACAATTGGGTCTCAGGGAGGAACATCCAGACTTTGGTATTATTGTGAACTAGAAACTACCCTTAGACCCTATAAATTCTAATCTTTTCCCTCAGAAAGGTCATATGATCATAACTTTGGAGCTGGAGGGAAACTTGGAGGCCTTTTGGCCATAAGATCATGGAAGAGAGTTGCAGAGGGCCCTCAGAGGCCCTCTAGTCTAATCCCCTTATTTTATAGCCAAATTGAAGGAGACCCACACAACAGATGTTTCATGCTGTGAGATCCTATCCATTTAATAGTAATAGCTAGTATTTATAAAGTGTTTTAAGATATGCAAAATAGTTCACAAATATCTCACTTTCTCCTCACGAAAGTACCTGTAAAGTAGGTATTATTATTGTGCCTATTTGGATAAAGACATTGAGACTAAGAGGTTGAATAATTTGGTCAAGGTCACGCAGCCTTGTAAGTGTCTGAGGCAGTTTGAACTTGGGTATTCCTATCTCTAAGTCCTATAGAGACTCTGTCACCTGAATGCCTTTTCTGAGCTAATGGGTGAGTGCAGTGATTGGCCACCTAGTGATGAGGCAAATCCATCTGCTCTGACCTATTGGCTGAGTTCAGGGGGATGAATTCAAAGACATCCTTAGATTTGTTACTAATGGACTGATTTTGCTGACATGTCTGATTGAAGATTTGGAATGAGAAATGCTGACCGATGTGAATCGAAGTCTCTGATATGAATTCGGGACATTCCAAAAGAGAACCTGTTTTAAAGCATTGTAGGTCTACAACTTACTGTACCTTGTAGAACGCTTGCAAGTTGAGACTAAAATTTTGGTCTGGAAGTTGTAGTGATGGAATTCAGGTTTTATAGACATTAATTTCTAGCAGTACCAGTTACTTGGTGTTAAATTTACTTCAGAAACAGGGAATCAAATAGCTATAGGCAAATCTCTCACTCAGTGAATGTCACAGCAATGCTAAGACACCAGTCAGGCCACAGCTCAAAACTGAGAGCAACTTGAAACCTGGAGAGTCCAGTTTTGAAGGCCGGACACTAGGAAAAATCATGCACATTTACTTCACTTCTAAGGATATTTGTAAACCTCTCAAATTGATTTTTTATAATGTTTCTGACAACAGAAACCAAGTCTCTATAGGTCAATTTACTCTGTTCAAGCTTGAGAAATTCACCATTTATATAAATGATGATAATTTCAGATGGACACTAAACAATTTGCTGGATTAACTAGAGCTATGGGGATAGAAGGATATTTTTGTTAGCTACTTCAAGAGGAATAATGACAGCGAAGTTACAGAAGTTTTTTTTTGAGCACAGTTTTTGTGGGTGTATTTAAAAAATGACTCCTTTCCCTTAAATGATTTGGGCTAGAAGGATGTCCATGTACAGGGACCAGAGAGTAATTCAGTTCCAGTCGAATAAGTAAATATTTATTAAATTTGAAGGCATTATGCTAGGATTGAGATACGAAGATGGAAAACACAATCCCTGTTCTATAATCTTATGGAGAGGGGAGGTAGGGTAGAAGATATGAAATGTACACACATAACCATGATCAAAGGTAGGATCAGCAAAAACAATGAAAGAATCTCCATGGCATGCTATAAAAGAATTATGAGGAAGGATATATGATTTTCATCTGGAGAGATTAGAAAAGGGTTTATGGAAAAGGAGCTGGGTCTTGAAGGAAAAAAAAATTCAACTGGCAAGAGATAAGGAGACAGTGTGATCCAGGCATGATGGAATGTTGTTGTTTTACTAAAAAAAATTTATTTAAAAAATTCCAAACTTAACAAACGTGAAGTAAAATGAACATTTCCACATATAAACGTGGCATAGAAAAAAAGATAATGTACATAAAATTACAAATTACCATTATGTAGAGTTTGATTTTTTAAGTATATAATAAATTAAACCTGTAACTTTGTTTTTATTTTTTAAAATATATTTTTTATTACTATAGTTTTTTTTTTTTTACCAACTACATTTGACCTATACTCTTCCCTTTTTCTTCCAAAGAGCCATCTCTCTTTCTTTCTTTTTTTTTGTTGCTTTTTTTGGAGGGAGAAGGCAGGGCAATTGGGGGTAAGTGACTTGCCCAAGGTCACATGGCTAATAAGTCTTAGGCAGCTGAGGTCAGATTTGAACTCAGGTCTTCCTGACTCCAGGGCCGGTGCTCTATTCACTGTACCACGTAGCCACCCCAAGAGCCATCTTTTACAACAAAATATTAAAGAAAAAGAAAATGAGGAAGCAGAGAAGTACCCTGCTTGCACCTCTGCAAAGGAACAACGGGGAAGGTCTTCTCACATCTTATTCTTTGTAATTTCACAACATTCATTTTTTATTGTTTTACGGTTCTTGTTCTTTATATTCTTGCATGTATTATTTTCGTGGCTTTACTTTTGCATCATTTCCTGTAAGGCTTTCCACACTTTTCATCCACATTTGCCAGTTCTTAAGTGATAATTCTTAATATATTGAATTATATTCATGTTCCACAATTTCTTTAGCTATTCCCAAATCAATGGGTATTGATTTTCTTTGGTACCTCCCCAAAGTGCTGCTATAAATATCTATGTGTACATGAATGCTTTCTTTTTATTATGGCTTCCTTGGGGTATAAGCCAAGCACAAGCAGCTCTCCAGAGGACTGCTGCTGTGAATAGCTCTAAGGTTCTCATCACATAGTATAGTGAATTCTCTATTTATTCAGCAGTAAACTAAAGCAAAATAATCACAGAAACCGAAATACAGAATTCACAATTATATAACATAACAACTTATCACTAAAGTGGTCACATAGTTTTCACTTAAAGTGCCCACATAGTTTTATTTTTATTTATTTATTTATTTGCCTTTTTGGAGGGCATTTGGATTAAATAACTTGTCCAACTTTATGGCTAGTTTTTTTGTGTGGTTATTAAGTGTCTGAGGCCTGTCTGGCCTGGGCTCTTTACTAACTGCTACACCTAGCCATCCCTCCCACATAGTGTGTGTTTTTTTTAAAGCAATCTGGGTTAAGTAACTTGCTCAAGGTTACAGGGCCAGTTATTTCTGGGTGTGGTGCTAAGTATCTGATCCCAGATTTGATCTCCAGGTCATCCTGACACTGGAGCAGTGCTCTTACTCCTGTGCTACCTGGCCACCCCACCTCCCACATAGTTTTAAACAAAAGATATCATTCAGCAAGTCCTTAACTCAATCATCCTTAAGGAACAAGCTGTAATAAGAATGTAAATTTTGAAGATCTTCCCTGCCCCTAGGCTAATGTGCACCTGAAGCCTGGGGTGGGAGACTTGTTTTTCAGTAGATACAATGTAATAAGAATGTAAATTTTAAAGATCTTCCCTGCCCCTAGGCTAATGTGCACCTGAAGCCTGGGGTGGGGGAGGCTTGTTTTTCAGTTGATACTTTTTGATTGGCCAGTGAGTCAATAAGGTTGTTACATTCTCTGAGCCAGGAGAAGGCTATATAAGCCCTGATGTGTAGCTTTGTTTTGGGGCTCACTTTGAGAAGTGTTCTGTGATTTGATCTGAATTCTGGGAAGCCATTGTTGAGAGTCCCCCGGCTTTGAAAAACCCAGAATGTGGAAACCCAGATGTTGACTGGGTATGGATGTAATGGTTGGACAGTTTGGAAATCTGTCTACTTGATGTTTCTGTCTTGATAATTATGCCTGTATACTTTGAGATTCAGGGTGCTGACCTTTTCTCCTGAACAAGGTAACCGATATATGTCTGACTGATTAAAGTAAGCTTGTTAACCCATTTTGAGTTGCTTTCCTTTAACAAAGCAGATCCAAGAACCTGTGTGAGCAGGCACCCTGGGGACACTGGGGTGCTTGCTGCTACACAAGCCTCCTTAAGTGACACAAAGTACAAAGGTCAAAGTTTTCCCACCCCTAGGTCACATTGTCTTAATCTCTCAGTCCGAAAGTCTTCTTTCTTCTTGATTTATATTTGTTTTCAATCATCCTTAAGGGGTATAAGGTATTAAGTACAAAGTTCTCCCACTCCTAGGTCACAGTAAATCATGAACTTTTCAATCAGCACTAAGTACCCAAGGAGAGGTCTCTTTATCTCGGCTTGAGGCTGGCTCCCGAATTCCATGGTTCTTCATCCATGGGTCCAGCTTCCTGGATCTACCCAACTGTCATTCGGATTCATGGGCAGGCAGTTCTCAGCTCCCTGTGCAGTTCCTCATCCAACTCCCATTCTGTATTGAAGCTCACAGTGTCCAATCCACCACAGGCCCTTTACAGTTTCTGTTTCTGGGAAGATAAAGCTCAACAGAGCTACAATAACATTCATTCACATTGTTGGCACCATTATCAATTCACTTTCTGCCTGTGCAATCAGCACAGAGCAGAAAACAGGGTCTCTGTCTGAGAATTAACACAAATCATCAGTAAAGTCCCAGAACCTCTGAAAAATATCAGTAAAATCCCCCTTCAGGACTTCTGCAAACAGACAACAAGAAAGTCCTCTTTTGGGGCGGCCAGGTGGCTCAGCAAGTAAGAGCACCGGCTCCAGTGTCAGGATGACCTGGATCAAAATCCGGGCTTAGATACTCAGCACCACACCCAGAAATAACTGGCCATGCAACCTTGAGCAAGTTACTTAACCCCGATTGCTTTAAAAAAAATAAAGTCCTCTTTCTGTAACAACAGCAATGTCCTCTATCAGCAGACAGATCTGACAAAGTAACATCAACACAGACAGACAAAGTTCCAGCACCACAACCATGCTTCCTACCAGCTCTGCTCTCTCCCAGCGTGTGCTTCTGTTTTTATATGGTCACTAGCTCCTCCCTGTTCTGCCCACCTCTTAAGTCCTTCCTGTTCCTGTCTTTGGCAAATCCCTCCTGTGGGATTCACAGGTTCTGTTTCTAAAAAAAAAGACTTGATACAATCAGGGCAAGACTCAAAAGAAACTTGAACCAAAACAAGGTGCTAAGTACTTCTTTGCTTGCTATTACAAAGCCTAGTAATGGAATCTCTAGATCAAAGACCCCATGTATTTTAGCCACTTAAGTTACACAATTCTAAATTGCCTTCCAGAATGATTATACTAATTCATAGTTTTATCAACAACACATTAGTGTACCTGTCTTTACACAATCCCTCCAAATATTTGACTTCTTATCTTTCATCATCTTTGACAGTTTGCTGCCTGTGAGATAAGAACTTAGGGTTATTTTGATTTTCATTTCTCTTGTTATTTTTTTTTCTTTTTGGAAGGCAACTGGGATTAAGTAACTTGCCCAAGGTTACATGGCTAGTTTTTTTTTTATATGGGTGTTAAGTGTCTGAGGCGGACTCGGGTCCTCCTGACTCTGGCGCCGGTGCTTTACTCACTGCACCACCTAGCTGCCCCCTATTTCTCTTGTTATTAATGATCCTGAACATTTTTATATGATTAATAGTTTACAACTCTTCTTTTAAGAGTTCACGTCCTTTGATGGCTTATCTACCAGGAAATGTAAAAATATAACTTAAATAGACATCTTTCTTGCCCGTGTTTTCTTCTGTTATTTTCTATGCTTTAAAAAGAATTCTTCAATGACTCTATCTTATTTCTTTTCACCTTCCTTCCTTCCTTCCTTCCTTCCTTCCTTCCTTCCTTCCTTCCTTCCTTCCTTCCTTCCTTCCTTCCTTCCTTCGTTCCTTCCCTGTTGATTTTACCCCTTTTTCTTTCTTCTCCAACTCCCTTCTCCAAATGAAAAAAAAAGTGTTGGTTGAGAACAAACTCCCAAATTAAAAAAAAAATTTAGAAAGAATTTTATTGTTGGTTCAGCAAAAGGAGAGAATTGGGAAAAAGCGTGGCTCACTCCTTTTGAGTTTCTGTGAGGTTTATACATTTTGTAGAGTTCAAGAAAGAGTAGCAAAACAGGAAATGCTGCAGGGAGACAGTTTTCTTGATATGTATATCAGCAGGTAAGCATAAAATTGATAAAGTTGGGGTGAAGACAAAATACAAGTTTTGGGTAGACCCCAGACAAGACTTGAGCAGACCTCAAATAGGCACTGGGTGGGATCTAAACATTCCTTACAGCCATCTCCATCTTTCCTGGAGGATTTTTGAGGTCAACCTAACCTCTATGGTAAGATTTGGGTTAGATAATTTCTAGTCATATAAATCTAGGTTCAAACAATATTAATGAATAATAAATAATAAAGTACTTTCTCTACAAGAGAAAAATAAAAACTAGATCTATGTAAATATTTCATTGAATCCATGATCTAATCAATATGAGTACTTTCTCTTCAAGGCAGATCACAATCTGTCAATCCCTCCTTATCCTATGAAAGTCTTGTTTCCATTCTTTGATAGGCAGTGTGGTATACTGGAGAGAACACTGGAATTGGAGTCAGAATTTCCAAGAAGGAATGGTGAGGAGGATGTACCTTCCCAATAAGGTAGGACAACCCCTGAAAGTCATGGAGACAGAAGGTGGAGTTATGTGTGTGAATTCAAGGAGACTAATGTGTAAGCAGACTGAAAAATGTAGGAAGGGGCCAAATTATGAAGAACATAAAATGACAAAGGTGCCTATTACAATAGTCCAGGTCTGGGTGGCAGCTGTGTAAGTGGGAAGGAGTAGTAAGTAAGTAAGTGGGGAGTATGTATGTACGTGTATATGTGAGACATGTCTCCATACTCTGCAGTTTCTCAATATGCTAGTGAAGCAAACAGAGTCAAATCAAGTGTTTACTACCTACTTCCTTGCCACTGTCTAAGGTATGAGCAGGGAGATGAAGGGTACAGAAGATAGGTGAGTCAGTCCAGCTGTTTCTCTTCCTTCTGCCCTATTTCTCTTTCTTTGATTCCTGGACCAGGGTTGCACACTCCCCTAGGTAACTGAAGTAGGTCCAATTCAAATGCCACATCCTCCATGAAGCCTTCCTTAAATCCACAATCCCCCTTAAGTACTGTAGTGAACTTCCCTCCTTGGGCCTCAAATAACAGTCTGTTTTGCACCATTGTAATAGCTTCTTGATTTGACTGCCCTGACATAAGCCTCTCCCTTCTCCAATTCATATTCGACATAGATGCCAAAGTGATTTTCCTAAAGTGCAGGTCTGATTATATCACCCTTTCTCAGTAAACTCCAGTGACTCCTTATTGCCTAGAAGATCAAATATAAACATCTCTGTTTCCATGTAAATTTCTATATACTCCATCTCCTTCCTATCTTTTCCAGTCTTAATCTTCGTGCCTTCTCTCTGAGATTGTCTCTAATTTATCCTGTGTATGTCTTGTTCTTACATAGTGGTTTGCATGTTGTCTCTCTCATTAGACTTTGAACTCCATGAGATTACCTGCCACATTGACATTGTTGTTTGTCCTTCCTTTTGAAGAAGACCAAAGACCAGGGTGATGTCTTGACTGGTGGGTGAATTGGACTTAAGTGAGGCACAGTTGCACAGTCATCAGTCTCATTCTTTCTTCCTGAGACACTGAAGTCCAGTGCCAGGACCAAAGTCAAGATGACTGGCAGTGGTTCAGGATGCAGTAGATGATCTTGGCATTTTGGATGTCTGACCAAGTGTTGCACCAATGCGTTATTCACTGATGGTGACTATGAATATGTCAGCATAGTTCTGAATTGCAAAATATAGCAGACTCTCCACATAGAAGGCAGACGCAAAACATTTTTAGACACCAGAAAGCCAAATCCCAGCACTAGAAAACTGAATTCATCATAGTAACAAATAAATCTATACCCAATAACACTGCAGAGAGCAACACCATCGCAAGCCTTCCCACAAGCACTCAGAAGCCTAGCTGTCTCTTTGCCTTCATCCTCTCTCTCCCACCATGTTAACTGCTCTAACTTCCAGCTTCCTCTTAGCTCTGCTCCATCTGTTCAGCAAGCTCCTCCCACCACAGCCTCCATGTGATTATATTCGGCCTATTAAGGGGCAGGAAAGATCTTCAAATTACCGTTACCATTGCACCAAGCTCCTAAGTGCTCCACAGCTGCCATCATGGTTGTTGGAACAAATTGTTCTCATCCATCCTTTTCACAGAGGGAAGTCTTCACATGCTTGGGGTAGACAGCCCCATAACTCACCAATGGTTTTGTGGTTCATTGGTTACCCTCAACCTGGTTTAACCTGCCTGTTGACAGTTTACCAGGTGTGGGCACTGTGCATACTAGAGTTTCTTAGAGCCAGAGGTGAGAGCTGAGTGCCAAGTGGACAACAAGGGTGGACGAGTAACCCTGAAAGAGACTTGGCAAACCCTCACATCAGAGGGGCACATCCTCTTTGAACACCCATACACCACAACCTGGTACCCAGTAGGTGCTTAATAAATACTTTCTTGACTGTTCACTAACAGTTACTGATCTCTCAGTATATTTTAAGCATAGTTTTAAGCTGTCATTTAATCCTTTAAAAATTATGCCATGGGGCGGCTAGGTGGCTCAAGTGAATAGAGCACTGGCCCTGGAGTCAGAAGGACCTGAGTTCAAATCTGGCTTCAGACACTTAACACTTACTGGCCATGTGACCTTGGGCAAGTCACTTAACCCCAATTACCCTACCTTCCCCCTTCCAAAAAGCAAAAAACAAAAACGAACAACGAAAAAACATTTTATGCCACTCTTCACACTGTAGTATGGCCACACTGGCTATTTGCTTTCCCACACACAGGGCATCTCCTGTCTTCGTACCTTTATACTAGCCATCTCCTTATTTCTGGAATGTTCTTCTGCCTCACCTCTCCCTTTTGGGATCCTTGAGTTTCAGAACTGAGCTAGAACACCACCTTCTACGTCAATTGCAAAAAGTTGATGTAAATTTTGTGATGAATAAGGTCAAACACAATTTGGTATTCAGCCAAGAATGTAAATTATGTGAAGAATTAGGTCAATCAGCCATTTGATATTCAGCCGGGGTCCTTGGGCATTTTCTTGACTCCATCTTTCTTCATTTTCATATGGCACTGCACATTGTAAGGTCAGCGACCACAGGAAAAATTTCCCAATCTTTCTTTCCCAAGCTCAACATGCTCCAAACCTGGCAAATGGATTTTCCTCTAGCTCTATGCTTCTCACTAGCATGTACCTGGACATGGAACATAAAGTTTTTAAGGAGTTCTCTTTAATGAAAGTGGATTATTAATATCGCAGCAACCTAATTCCTGTGGTGGAATAGAAGACTGGGGAATGAATAGCTAGTCTGTTTAAGACATAAGACCAAGAAACATAATATGCATTCTTGGTCCTTGTCAACACTCAAATGAAGATATCTTCCTGAAAACATGAATGTGCCCTCCAAACGAAGTGCCCTCAACTCTGAGTTACCAATGCAGATGAAATGGAGACACAAAACGCGGAGATTTTTGAGAATCTGATTTTCTTATTCCCAGCAAACCTGATCAGTATAATCTATGCAGTTACATGGTGTAAGTCAAATGTCAATGGTAATAAAGTGGAAAGTTGGAAGCACTTATGTAAGGAACAATCCTTTCCAGGAGAACTGGTCTTTCAGGCTGAGAGTGAATTTTTGTAGCTTGGTAACATCTTCAGTTAGAACAAATCTTCCCTTCCCCATGGTAAAGGGGCCCGTTTCAGGGATGTTTTTCTATAGGACTCAGCTCTGGTGATGGCTGTGTTTTCTTTTTCCAGAAAATAACAGAACCAGGAGATAAAATGCAAGGAGGAATGTGCAGCAAATGAAGTGGCTGTCAAAAGAGGTTTCTAAGGGATAAATCTTCTTAGACAAATCTGATTGCTTTTGGAAAAGGGGGGGGGTGGGCACTGGTGAAAAGTGTAATAGATGACAGCAGAACAGGTGGAGGTAGTGGGGCCTAGATTTCAGCAAGGCATTTGTTAATCTTCAGCACAATAATCCAATAAACTAAATCAAGGCATTTACAATCAAATTTAGAACAAATGTGAGAATTATGCTGATGCAAAATGCTGTATCCAATTGTCAAAGTAACAAAGAGAGGGTTGGTTTTGAGGCCCTATGCTAAGGCATAGGGCAATATAAAAAATTAGGTAGAATTTTTTTTCTCTTAGGAAAAAAGGGGTTTCGTGTTATAAACTAAGAACATAATCTAGTTCCAGCCCATTGTATTTTGATCTAATGACTTTATTTCCTCACTTTTTATTTACTGAGGTAGTAAATCAACAAGAATTTTACCAAATTGTTGTTCAGTTGTATTTGACCCTTTGTGACCTCAGTTGGGGTTTTCTTGGCAAACAGACGGGAGTGGTTTGCCATTTCCTCCACCAGCTCATTTTGCAGATGAGGAAACTGAGGCAAAGAAGGTTAAGTGTCTTGTTCCAGGATCACAGCTGGGAAATGTCTGAGATCAGATTTGCACACAGGGAGGTAAGCATTCCTGACTTCAGGCCCGTACTCTATTCACTGCCCCACTTAGATGCCCTGTTTTTTATGTTATTAAATTCTATTTCCTTATTAGACAATGAACCCTCTTCCCTTATTCCTTCTAACTCCCTTTGCTGCTCTCCGTTCAGTTAACTCTAGCATGTTCCTCTACCTCTAGGATCAAATGTAAAATCCTTTGGCTCTTAAAGCCTTTCAAAGCCTGGAGTCTTCCTCCCTTTCCAGTCTTTTTATACCTTACTCCCCTCCATACACTATGTGACTCTGACCTCCTTGCTGTTCCTGGCACAAGACACTCCATCTCCTGATTCTGAGTGATTTTTGCTGGCTGTGCCTCATGGCAGGGACACTTTCCCTCCTCATCTCCACCTCCTGGCTTCCTTCAAGTCTCAGCTAAAGTCCCATTTTTGCAAGAAGCCTTTTCCAGTCTTCCTTAATCTTAGTGCCTTCCCTCTGAGATCCTCTCTGACTTATTCTGTGTTTATACATACTGGTTTGCCTGTTGCCTTTCTCATTAGACTGTGAGCTCCATGAGATTATCTGGCACATAATAGGTTATTGACTATTGATTTACAATTACACATCTCCCAGCACATTTCAACCATAGTTTTAAGTTGTCATTGAACCTTTAGAAGTTGTTCTGTCAATGCATGCTGCAATTCTTTTAGGATTATCATTAATTTCTGTTTAGGAATAAATAACCTGTGCTGACCTGCTTTGTACTGTACATTGGCGATTATCTCTTATTCTTTTCAGGAAACTGAGAAGTGAATCACATTTTTTTAAGACATCTTTTAAAGTTTTATTGATGTTTTCTTTTTACATGACAAACATTTGGAGATTACTCCCACTGTGTTAGAGATCTCTTGTAACAAAGCAAACAGTTAATTAAAACTAAATCTGCATGTAGTGAGAGACAGTGGACCCTCTGGGTGTAGCGTGGCCCACCTTTAGTGGAGGCCCAAGGGTAGCAAGAGGAAGGCTGTCTTTCCATGGCTCAAGAAAGGGAGGCAGAAGCGACATCTCTGACCTTTCCTCCACCCGCCCTTCTCCAAGGGAGACTTTGGTTTCTGCCAGGAAGTTGGGGAGGAGAACGCCCTATTTCCCTCAGGGAGAAGGGGCACCAGGCTGGAATCATGTCCATCTGCTCCCTTAAGTTTAGTTCGTCTAGGGGATAATGATCGAATTGAGCCAATTTCTCACCACTTTGTTATTTTCTGGAGGAAGGAGGACTTCAAGTTCTATACCCAAAGTTTGACAACTTCCCCTCCAACACCAGCTCTACAGTGAATACACATGTAGCAAAGAGCAAAGAAATCACTTTATCCAGATCATAGCAAAGTATGGAAACATATACCAGACGATATAAAGTGATGGAGCTCTCTCACATGAGAGCATAATGCAGCCTAATCAAGAGGGTGGTCCTGGATCTCACCCAGGGGTAAACTCCCCAAAGTCTCAAGTGTAGCCAGGTGGGGTAGACATGATTGAGACTGCTTGCTCCACTCATATCTTCCCGGTCTTTTTCGTCAGCAACCTGACGTGGGATTGGCTTCTTCCATCTTTTCTCTTGAAGCTGGAAGCCAGAAGTGCCTGAAGCAGTCACAAAGAAGACTTAAAGTTTGATGACTTCCCAAAAGTGTGGTCCTGAAAGGAGACCCAAAGCTTAATGAGGTCTCCAAAGGGCCCTTGAAGGGAATTGCCCTGGAGCTGAAGCTTTCTCAGCTCTGCCCATCTCTGCCCTGCCCGTCACACAAGGCAAGGCTTTCATCTCCACCAGTAAGGAAAGAGTCCCATACCAGTGGGCTTTGGGCAGCGGTTGATCTCATCTGAAAGGGCATGCAGCATTTCTCATCTGTAGCACCTCGTCTCCCAGAGGCAGCCAATGGTGCAGTGGATAGACCTGAAGTCAGAAAGACCTGAGATGAACCATAACTTTTAATGTAATATCTGTTATTCTCATGATGCTGAGGTTGAGATTTAACACCCTCTGCCTGACTCAGTTTCTTCATCTGTATAATGGGGATGGTAATAACACCTCCCAGAGTTATGAGGACAAAATGAGCTACTAGTTGTAAAGCGTCTTGCAAAACTTAAAGTGCTATACAAATGCTAGCTATTATGATTTTTGGTAGAGTCTTCTAATATTGTGATCCTTTGGGGAAAATATAGTAATAATAATAATTCTTTGGGTAAAATAACAGTATTCATGAGGGTAGAGGGGCTAGGTAGTAGGGCTAGAAGGGAAAAGTGGCATCTAAGAAAAGAACATTTGGCAGTGATGTTTTTGGATTCTATGAAATCCACAGATGATGTCACTTCTTTTTCTTAGCACTGTCATGGAAAACCAAACCACTGTGCAAATGACAAAGCTCTTTGTCTTTGATCTCCGTGGAACACATCAGAAGACATCTGATAAAATTAGCTTAGAGGAGATGACTTTTTAAAGGCAGATGATTTATGGTGGGACAAATCCCTCTTACTGGCTTTTATTTCTCTACTGTTGGACTCACAGGCATATTTGCTTTTAGATTGGCATCAGGGAAGCAGAGGACAACTTTGCACAAGGAGCTTTAGCAATCAAATGGTTTTGAAAATCAATACTTGGGTTTAATATGCTAATTGTGAAGGCAGCTCTTTGAGGCGGTGCTCAAAGCAAGATGTTTGCTTTTCAAGAACATCTTCAAAGTTTATCTACTGAAGCAATTTGACTGGTAAGAGAAGTAATTTGGGGTGATGATAGGAAAACCAGCACAAAGATACAAAATGACAGGTTTTGAGAAGCTTTGGCACTCTTGAGTTGGGAGAATGCTTCATGGAGATCTAAATTGGCGCGGGAGAAAAGGCAGGTGTACAGACTAATGGCCAGGGCGTCAGGTGCAATTAGATGAAAGTTATTGCCGGAGGATAAGCTAGGAGGATGAGAAATTATGTATGCCCATATATTTGTCACAAAAGCAGATTGATAGATAACTACGCATTGGTGTATAGTTAATCATGTCTGCTATATTCATCTTTCTAGGTCTGTCACATTTCTTACTGGTCTTGTCCAAAATCTGGGTTTCTCTGCATTGACTTGAATCTTCTCACCTGTTCTCCCATATCACCAGACCAATATGACCAGACTAATACCTAAACAAAATAGAGATGTTATGATCACCAACTTTACCACATAAAAAATATCCATATGAGAAGCCTCCAAGTAATAAGACTTGTTCCTAACTCTTTGTGACCCCATTTTGGTGTTCTGTTAGCAAAGATACTAGAGTAGTTTAGTTGAGATGTGGGGAACCTGTGGCCTTGAGGCCACATATAGCCCTGTAGGTCCTCAAGTGCCGTCCTTTGACTAAATCCAAACTTCACAGAACAAATCCTTTTAATAAAAGAATTTGTTCTGTAAAATTTGGACTCAGTCAAAAGGCTGCACCCAAGGACCTAGAAGGTCACATGTGACCTCAAGGGTGCAGATTCCTCACCCCTGGTAGTCATTTTCTTCTCCAGCTCATCTTTACAGATGAGCAACTGAAGCAAACAGGGTTA
This sequence comes from Petaurus breviceps papuanus, assembly GCF_028583685.1. NCBI lineage: Eukaryota > Metazoa > Chordata > Mammalia > Diprotodontia > Petauridae > Petaurus > Petaurus breviceps. Next base: position 8,884,191 of record NW_027186324.1, on the reverse strand, counting down.
TTTGAGTTGTCCGGGGTCATACTGTTAGTAAGTTTCTGGGGCCAAATTTGAACTTGCAAAGATGAGTCTTCCTGACTTCAGGTCCAGCACCCTATCTACTGAACCAACAAGCTACCCAAGTAATAAGAATAGTAGACAGCAGCTTCATGAGGTACAAAGATTTCCAGGAATAGAAACATGGTCACATCTACTTGAGGCTGAATTGATTCAACTGTGGAGTTTATTGAATAATATATAAATCATGTAGATATATTCACTGATATAGGAAGAGTGCAATATGTATTTATCAATCCACCTCCAAGACCCGACAACACACCTCACTGCCATTTGACCTGATCCAGGGATGTGAAGCAAAAAGAAGATGCCCTTGAATTCCAGCCAAGTGGCTCCCCTTAGATTTTCAATGGTCTACAGACATCAGAGGCATAAGATAGAGGCAAGTGCATGCTCTAGTCTAGGGGGGTAGCTTTTGAGGCTAGATTGGTTTACACACAAGGGTTGATAGGATTCCTTTGTTGTCAGATAAGCCAAAGTCACTCTAGGAGGCTGTTTCCTGTGGATTGGAACTACCACCTCTCAGTTTCTTCATTTGTATAATGGGGGTGTATGTATATGTGTGTGTGTGTGTGTGTGTGTGTGTGTATATATATATATGTATGTATGTATGTGTGTGTGTATATGTACTTTACCATTGTTATCTCGTTTTGTCCTCATAACAACTCTGTAAGTATCTTGGAAATCTTAAAGAGTCATTCAAATGTAGAATGCCTAATCCAATTGGATTGCATTAATAACATTATTGTTAAATGAAAAGCCATCAATATTTAAAACCACAATCGTTGCTAGGTTTTTTAAAAATTTAGGTATTTTATTGCTTTTCCTCAAATGGGCAGGGAAGGTAAGGAGAAGAAAAGGAATTTATGCACCAATTTGAACTTGAAACAAAGCTGCTATTATTATTGATTTTCCTATTGATGGGTGGTCTTTCTGGTAGTTAAAGAATGAAAATGCAATCACTACATCAAAAAGTTTTTGTTCCAGATTTCCTCAGATTAATTTGTTCCAACTGAATCCTGTGTTGATTTTATTTTAATATTCCTTGTTTCATGTATTCATTTTCTGTTTGGCCAATTCTATTTTCAGGAAGTTCATTTTTCAGGTGAGTTTTATCACCATCTATCATTCTAAGGCATTAATTTTCCTTTCTCTTTTTTCCTCCTTAGCTATTCCATTATGTGTCTCTTGTTTAATTCCCTCCAGGAGCTCTTTGTGGCCAGGATTATTTTCCCCTGAAGCTCTGTTTAGACTGTTCTTCATTGTGTTTGGCATTCCCACCCCCACTCCCTGTTTGTTCGTATCTTCAAGCCTTAGTTTCTGGATTTGGGTCAAATTCTTCTTCTTCCTTTGCTCTCAAGCTATTATAAAGAGGGAAAATTTGGTCCCTCCTCAAACAGTAGCTCAGCTGATGTACAGTTATCCCTCCACATCATGGGGGTTAGCGGTGTGATACCCCTCTGATCTGGAAAATTCACATAACATTTTTTGGCCCTCCCTAATGCCAGAGAGTAAGTCTGAACTATTATGTTATTAAATTATAAAATATGTTGCTATTCTACAATATCATACACATATTTTATGTACTTCTGAGTTTCTAAACTCTTTTGTGTCATCTGCTGGCCTTCACCTGTCATCTGTGGTTTCTGCAAAACTCCCCCCAAATTCCCATTTAAATTTTTATGCTGTCCTGCAATATATCAAAACTGCAATGGGGAAAGTCGTGATGTGAAAGGGAACTGTACTCACAGGTAAAGAAGTTTTAATAAATTAAAGGAGATTTAATCAATCACTTAACATTCTTTTATCTCTGTAAAAAGTATGTACATGTCAATAACTGAATCAAATCATCATCATCATCAATCAAGCAAAAATAAATAAATAAGTAGGCCATACCCTGATTCAGTGTGAAATAGCTAAGCCTTGGCAAGAGATGAAGATTCCAGGGAGTCTAATGAACCTGGAGCAGAAATGGAGGAGGAACCCAGGGCTTGAGAGAGAATTACTTGGGGAGAGAAGGATCTTCCCTCTCTTCCTCCAAAATGTCGTTCTCAGGCAGTAAGTGACTAACTGGGAGCAAAGACATATACTACAGTGTTAATGTCTTGAAAACAAATTAAAACCCTGTTATCTGACTCTATCAGTTGAGATGGAGGGTATCTTTTATCCTTTATCTTTTTTTCTTTTTTTTTGCTTTTTGGAGGGCAATTGGGCTTAAGTGACTTGCCCAAGGTCACACGGCTAGTTTTTTTTGTGTCAAGTGTCTGAGGCCGGATTTGAACTCAGGTCCTCCTGACTTCCGGGCTGGTGCTCTATTCACTGTGCCACCCAGCCTCCTCTTATCCTTTATCTTTGGGATTTATCTCTCTATTTTCTCCTGCTAAACTCCTAAAAATAATAGTGTGTAGGAGGCAGCCCAACACAGGGAAACCCTACCCAAGGTAGGAGATAGGGCCAGAGTAGGGCCAGAATAAGGCACAATTCCTTCTGGAGAAGGAAACGGCCGCTCCAGTGTCCTCGTCAAGAAAACATGATGGACAGCGTGGTCCGTGGCGTCAGGGAGAGTCGGACATGACTGGAAAATGACAATAGAAGTCAGGGCAAGGGCAGCATCTGTGTAGCCTGGGATTGAACCTCAGAAGTAACCAGCTCCTTGAGAAGGCAGGGCCTCATTGTAGCCACCAAACTCAAGATCAAGCAGGGACAAGAACATGGGGAGAAGTAGCAAGAAGAAGCATTTATTTTCCACCTCTGTGCAGATTAATCCTGAATCATAGAGATTAACCAAAAGAAGTAAAGATTTAGATTTAGCTTTAACCAGGAGAGTCCATTGTTAAACGTTCAACGTGAGCATTTATACCTCAGAAATTGGCAATCACTATGAACTGGGGCTTGCTTTATTGTTTTATTGATTGTATAGACTTAAGAAAGATTAATACTACAGAATAAACATAAAAGTATGTGTATATATTAGTCACCCACACCCACCCGTCACCAGAGCCTGGATATTACCACCCTTGGATATAGGGCAAGGAGAACGCAAAGCACAAAAAACCTTATAGAACAAATTACTCCCAAGATTTTTTTTGGACTAATTTTTAAATTTGTGTCCCTAATGCTTAGCACTTAATACATTGGCACAGTGCTTTGTACATAGAAAGCACTTAATACTTTTCATTAATTTATTCATCTATTAGTTTATTCGTTCATTCAACACTGATGCCATTTTAGAAATCTCCTTACAACAATCCCAAGATTTTAAGAGGCACCTGTAGTTTCATGGATAGGGTGCTTAGGTTTGGAATTGGAAGACCTGAGTTCAAATCCTGCTTTAGAATCATACTGTCTGTGTGACTTTGAGCAACTCATTTAACTTCCTAGGGCTTCGGTCTCCTCCTTTATAAAGGGGCTGGACTTGATGGGCTCTGAGACCTCTTCCAGCTTGAAATCTTATGAATCTATGAAGTAGAATATCTCTGTAATACTGTCTCCTAGATTAAGATCCCTCAATTGATTATAACAGGGGAAGGCGAGGAAGAGGGGGGGGGAAGCAGGACTGCACAAGCCTGTTCTCTGCACAGACAATGCTGATCTTAACCATAGGAAAATGAACAATGGTAGGATCATTGATTTACCCATAAAGTGTGTCTGGGACAGTTGTCATTTTGAATTTTTCCAAATGTAGAGTCTATGGGCAGCTAGGTGGTAGAGTGGACTGAGTGCTGGGCCTGGAGTTAGGAAGACCTGAGTTCAAATCCAGCCTCATATACTTACTAGCAGTGTGACTCTGGGCAAGTCGCTTAACCCTATTTGCCTCAGTTTCCCCATCTGTTAAATGAATTGAAGAAGGGACTGGCAAACCATCTCAGTATCTTTGCCAAGAAAACTCTAAAAATGGAGTCATAGAGAATCAGACATTATTGAAATGACAGACTTCAGATTTATTATTTTTTTTGGGGGGGGAGGTGAAAGCTTATCAGTTTCTTCTCTACATTGATGTTGTCACATCATGTTTGCAAGTGGCATTAAAATGATCCTTAGAGCATCTGTTAGTACACTTGGCATCACTGAAGATTCATTTGACAGCATTAATTCCCTGGTAACAAGGTTAACATGGATCAAGCCTTTGTTCTGACATTGATGACGGTGGTGGCGGAGGAGATGATTATAATTAGCATTTCTATAGTGCTTTAAGATTTGCAGAGTGTTTTATGATTTTATCTAATTTTTGTCCTCATAATCACCCTTTGAGAGGTACCATCATCACCCTCATTTTGTAAATGAGGAAACTGAGGCAGACAGAGAGTAAAGTGACTTGTGCAGCATCACACAACTAGTAAGTGTCTGAGGTGGATTTGAATTCAGGTCTTCCTGACTCCAGGTTCACTACTCTACTAACTTTATTGCCTGGCTACCTCTGCTAATGATGTTTTTTAAAAAATAATATATACATTTTCCCCTAATTACATGTAAAATACTTTTTAACATGTGTTTTTTAAAAAAGTTTTGAGTTCCGTATTCTATGCCTCCCTTCCCCCTCTCCACTCTCCCTGAGATGGTAAGCAATCAGATATAGGTAATACAGCTTGCTATTGTTCTTGTCCTTCATTCTTGAAGAGGATCATGACCTCAGGGAGGGGGGGCCATGATATTCAAGTGAATTGGCTTTAAGTGAGGGAGGGCTTGCAAGGCCACCAGCCTCATCTCTTCTCTGCAGCCATCTGGGTCCAATGGCAAGACATGGATCAGGATGACTGGAGATGGCTCTGCAGGCAATGCAATCACATAAAACATATGTCCATAGTAGTCATTTTGTGGAAGCAAACTTAAACCCCTGCCAAAAAAATGAAAGAAGGAAAGTGAAAAATAGTATGCTTTGGTCTGCATTCAGATGCCATTGCTTCTTTCTTTGGAGGCTGGATAGCTTTTGTCATCATGAGTCCTTTGGGATTGTCTTGGATCATTGTATGCTGAAAATAGCCAAGTAATTCACAGTTGCTCAAACGATGTGTGTTTCATACCCTATTGCTAGACTGGAAGCTCCATGAAGGTAGACACTGTGTCTTATTTATCTCTGTACTCCCTCAGTATGTAGAACAGTGGTCTGCATATGGAAGATACTTAATCAGTTTTTGTTGAATTGAAAATTGGCAAAAAGTCCATTTCCTGGTTCTGTTGGGTTTCACTCTTCACCTTGGCTTTTACTCTACCCTTTGTCCTTGATCTGCTGAGGAGTGTTTCTATGGCGGCATTTAATATGTGAAACTCAGTCTTCAAGCCATATATATGGTGATAATCTGAAACAGCCAGGCTGTCTGTAACATCATATTAATTATTTAAGGCCTCATCTCCTCCTTTTATGTGGGTGTTTTATTGGAACATCTGGGAAGATCATCTTGGTGCTTTCTGCATATGTGATAAAAGGGCAAAACAAAAATTTTTAAAGGCAATTGTAACTTCAAATGACAAGCAGACCTTCAGACCTTATTACTGAGGCCCTGGAAATAGTGACTTTGAAGAACTCTCATTAGTGCAGTGACCAACCATGATGCCTGACAGCCAGTGATAAAGTATGCTGCCCATCTCCTGACAGAGAGGTGAGGGACTGAAGACAAGGATGAGACATACATTTTGGACATGGTAACTGAGGGGAATTTGCCTTGCCTTTGCCTGACTAGGCATATCTGTTAGAGGAGGTTTTTTTTTTCTTTTTCAATGGGGATGACAGGGAGAGAAAATAATTTCTTATTAACTGAAAAAAAGATTAATTAAAAAAAAACATCTTAAGGCAGTCTGGGATCTCACAAGCGAATAGCCACAAGATTTCCCTACTTTGGCTACATCATCATCCATAATCAGTTTTGTTTTTTGGCTGGTCAAAGCAATAATAAAAAATCAAAACAGATGTCATCAATCAATCAATTTCCTTGTCTTAGGCTTAAAAAACCTCCTGATTAATGAGTCACCTCCATTAGTCTTAGGTTTAAAAAAACCTCCTGATGAATGAGTCACCTACATTAAATCCTAACCCAATTCCCCATGTTGGCGATCTCAAAATCTAGACTAGTAGATGCACTCTCTTGCCAGTTCTACCAAGTTGGAAAGGCTTCCATTATGGTCCCAGCGACAGTCCAGATCTACTAATCTGAAGACCAGCTTAGCTAAGTACAGAAAGATTCATAAACAGAAAGTTGACCTCTAGGTAATTAATTCTTTGGTCCCAGTAACCTTGGAAGCATATTAAGATACCAAATGGTCTTCTCTCCTGGGTGGTTTCCATCTATTTCCACTGACAGCAGTGGAATGGTAGGAAGGGGACAGAGAGTGCTAAAAATCCTGGTTTTTAGACCATTTACAAACCAACTACCAACATACTTACTACTTGTGTGACATTGAATGTCATAATTTCTGTGAGCCTTGGTTTTATCTTTTTAAAATAGGGATAATTATGCTTACATCACTTTCCTAAGTGTTGTAAGGGAAGTGCTTTGCAAACTTAAGAGGTTATATAAAAATGAGATTGTGATGGTGATAATAACATCAATAATACTTTATTTTTTACTGTGAAACTTCATGTTGCCATGGAGATGTTTCTTAGCATACATCATCCAATGAGAAGGACCAAGAGAACGTTGTATATAGTAACAACAACATTGTTTTAAGAACAACTTTGTAGACTAGTATAACTACCCAAATTAATTACAAAGGATATGTGAAGGAAGACACTGTCTGCTTCCAGAGAAAGAACTTATAAATTCAAGTACATATAGAATGGTTTTTACCTTTTTGTTTCTAATTGTAGCTATCTCTAGGGTAGGGAGGGGGAGGGAAAAAAAGGAAAAAAGTTACATGATAACGTTAATGTACATTTGGAAGGAATAACAAGCTGTACATAGTAGATTTTCAGTGTAGTGTGCAATCCATCTTTTTCCCCCATTCTATTATGTTATGGAAATGCTTGCTTTATTTCTTAAGTTCAGAATAAAAAAATAAAAACCAGAGGACACATTTAGTGTGGGACAAGAGACAAACTTACAACAATTTTTTTTCCATGTGTTAGAAACACAAACACATTTGATACCAAAATTTGGGTATCAAAAGTAGTTTACCAAGGAGAATTCAGAGGAACTAAACACTCCTGGCCAGAAGCAGACTCCAGCCTTCTTTTAGGAAGGAGGAGCAGAGAATACCAAAGGGATTGGAAAGCTTTATAGCATGAGTCTGGCATGGACACTCACTTCAGAGGACAGATTGGTTTGTTCTCTTCAGGATTTCAATTTTCCCCATATGCCCATTACACATTTCTCCCAGATAAGTACAAGCATGACCCCCTCCCTAAGTCATGCATCCCATGTTTTGCTAATGACCCTCTAACTTATGCGGGGTGTGCCAGGTAATATACACGAGGTTTATTAAGCAAGTACAGTAGTAATTTTGGAATACTTGGTCATTGACCCCTTACTGGTTTAAACTAGATCAGTCCTTATCCTGGTCTGAGGGTCTCTTAAGGCCAAAATCTGCTTTCTGATTGGTTGGGTCCACCTGCTGTCTAACTCCCTTTATCTTACTTTAGTAATGTCTATCAATTCTATGGAAATTTAACTCCCTACTCTTTCTCACAATTTATTATCTGTCATTTTTACTTCAGTAATTTTTAATAGTTTTGGCAACTTTAATATTTTTTAATTTTTTAATAGTTTAAGGCAACTTAACTCCCTGCTGTCTCTCACACATGGATTTCACACAACTTTTTGGTTACTCTGATATATAATATTCCTTAGCCATTTCAAGTAGGAAGCAGAGAGAGGTTTATAACCTGAAGTGAATCAAAAGAGAAAATTTCTTAGACTAAATATATTCTGTGAGTCTGTCCCAGGACAAAAAGGGAGAGATTAATGACGTTTTTGGAGAAAATTTTACTGGTTCATGCCTAAATGGCCATCGTCCTTTCCAGCAAAAGTTCTCTGGTGGTGAAGATGTCTGCAATGACAAATTCCTTTCAGTCAGCCATGTGTGCCCATCACTGCTACTTTATACCTGACTATGGCAGGAGGGAGCTGGTAAGTAGGCATACTTGCCTAACACAGTCCCCCATGTGGAAGAGGCCAGGTAGCTTGCTTCTGGAGAGGCATGATGATGTGTAATAGAAGTGCATCGGAGAGATCAGAGTATAGACAGAAATCCTGTAAGTGGTTCTAGTCTAATAACTACTAACTTTGTGGTTGGCTATGAGACTGGAACTGGTTCTAAATTCAAAAAGTACTAGTTATCACCTCTTTGGTTCTTTGCCTCAACATTTGTCCTTTTTTAGATGAAGAAGATTGGAGGTAGCCATGATCTTGTGAGCACTGAAAGGTCAGGAGAGTAAGCTACCTTCAAGTCTAGGATCAGAGTCCATGCTGGCTTTTGAAATCAACTGGTCCAGCCTTGATGCCCCAAGGAATGAGCAACAGACTTTTTGGATCTAGCCAGCAGTAGCTGGGATGCATCCTCATGGCTATTATTGGATGTAAATTTGGTGGGACCCATGCTTTGTAGAACCTGTGTGAAGTCTGGGCCTATTTTTACCACTGATAGAAATAGTATAAAAAACAGTGTATCCCTCAGATATTAGGGGGAATGTTTGTCTTTCTGTGCTTGTTATATTTTCAAATATCTTTGTTAAAAGCTAATTGATGCTAACCGGTTCAATGGAACTGAGGAGTTAATCACTAGTAGTTAGCAGTGGCAGGAACATACTAGAATAAGGGCTTGAGCAGAGAGCATTAGAGAAAGAATCTCTAAGCCCTCAGGGGATACCATTAGAATCCTGAAAAAGCACTGTAGCTGTCTCCTGGGAGAATAAGCTTATGCCCTATGTGTTGCAGCCTGAACTTGACAAAAACCTTCAAGACGGGTTAAGACCCGATGTGTGGTGATTCCAAGGTGCAGATGGGCACAGAAGATATAGATGAAAAATATGTTGTAAAATATGGTTTGGGAATTAAAATAATGAATGAGTGAATCAATAAAAAAGCATTTCTTAAGTTCTACGCATTGTGGTAAGTACTGGGTTGCAAATATATATATACTTTTACAAAGAAAGTCCCTGTCCTCAGGAAGTTTACATTCTAATGGGGGCAGAACACATATAGAGAAGTGAAGGTTAAGGTTAGGGGTTAGGGTTAGTGTGAAGTTAGGGTTAGAAGTGAAGGTGGTGAAGGGTGGGAAGGAAAGGGTCTGGCACTACCGCCATGAGGTGGTTACAAAGGAGGTTATTGCGAAGGTAGCTGGAGAAGAGGGAGTGAAGTGAAACCTGCAGGTATTTTTCCTGAGTGTTCCAGGAAAGTCATGGGACAATGGGGTCAGAGTGAAAAGAGGTCAGTGGCATCTAGAATGTTCAGAAGTGTCACACCTAATTTCACACTTTTTTTTTTTTTCCAAGAATAGCATCAAAAGGTGCCGGACATAATGATTACCAAACAACGAATCCTAAAATAAAGCACACCTTATCTTACACAGAAAATGACTGGTTATCATCCTAGGAATCTTTTCTTAGTCATTTCATCAACTGCTTGAAAGTTCAAAGCAAGGATAAAGATTGGAAGATGCTGTGGCCAATTATAATTGCCTCAACTGATTTAAATAAGTTTTTGATCTTGCGTTGTCTCTGAATGTTGCCATTTCCTAGAGAAGTTTAAACAATGCAAAATAGTGATCACAATGAGCATCAGATCATCTTTGACCAACAAAAATACTTGATTTCTGTGTCAAGCAAAGAAATATGGCAGCCAAGAGCTATGCTAATTTTGATGGCAAACTCATTTGGACAGCATCATGGAAGAGGAAGATGGAAGATTGCACATAGTTTTGCCTCCCAAAACTGTGAAAATCAGTAGAGGGGAAAACAAGGGAATAAATAAAGGGATAAGCATGTATTAAACATGTTGTGCCAGGCACTGTGGCAAGTGCTTTACAAATATCTCATTTGGGGGCAGCTAGGTGGCACAGTGAATAGAGCACCGGCCCTGGAGTCAGGAGGACCTTATTTCAAATCTGGCCTCAGACCCTTAACACTTACTAGGCGTGTGACCGTGGACAAGTCACTTAACCCCAATTGCTCCACCTTCCCCCCTCCAGAAAAAGAAAAAAAAAGCTCCAAATATCTCCCTTGATCATCACAAAAAATCCATTTTACAGTTGAGAAAACTGAGGCAAAGAGTGACTTGCCTAGGGTCACACAACTAGTAAATGTCTGAGGTGGATTTGAATTCAGGCCTTCCTGTCTGTGGGCTGAGGGCTACATCTCCTACACCACCTAGCTGAAAACCTGACAATAGAATTATTAAGGACCGATTATCCCTCCAACATTTATAAATAAAATTGAGAGGACAAGTCGATCAAAAAGAGATGAATAAATCAAATATTTATATTAGTGGCTTTCTTAACGTTGATGGTAGTGGAAACCACCACCTTTGTTCTCTACGTCTCAGTAACCATGACGCTCTTTGAGGAACCGGAGACAACACTTGAAGAAGGTAAAATTCAGAAGAACAGCTGGTCTTAACCAGATACATCTCGAAGCCAAGTCTATGTTAAAGCAACATAATTTTAAAGGTCCTCAAGGGATAACAATTTAAGATAACTCAGAAGAAAATAATTCTAGAGGAATGGAAAGGATCACAGAGAGTATTATTATTATACACAAAAGGAAAGGTAACTAGGAAGATAAATTGCCATGTTTTATTTTTAAATCTCTTTGTAGTATTTATGATTGTGTTATATAAGAGGACAGTGAAGATATCCTTGGTGAAAAATGAGAAGGAAGCGCCCAGGATGTTGCAGATGGTTTATTTAAAAAAAAAAACAACCATGGAGAGATATAGAAAATACAAGGACTTGATATGTTCCTTATTTATTATCCAAGGAAAGTACTTGACTCAGTGGAGAGAAAGGCAGCCCTAAAGACTCTTCAGTAACAAAAGGTCCCCTGTGCCTTTACATAATAAATTCACATAAGTTCATATTCCTTGACAGATGCAACCCAAGTGACCTCTTTCTTGAATATTCTTCTGAATACCCAAATCAAGTGAGGCACAAAACAGGAACATATGTTTGTCCAAGGTGTTAGACAATATCATGGAGAGCATCCTATACAAAATCTTTCACTGGAGTGCAGGATAATCTTGAGATGGAGGAGTTTGCTGCCCAAGGGAACAGGAGGGGTTGGGCAAGGTCAAGCACACACATTTAGAAACAAAAGGGAAAGGAGGCAAAGAAGAGGAAGGTGAAGGATATAGAGTCGCCAACTTGATGGTGTTGGAAATTAGATGATGTGGCTTCTGTCAAAGATCCTCAGGCTAAAGGTGGATTGGCAACGGAGGAAGCTAGACATGGACCATGGTGCCTGTGACAGGGGAGGCTGTGCCTTGTTGATAACTGAAAGTTAGAAATATAATTTATAATTTGGGGTAAAGCCCTCCATTTTTCTCCTTATGTGCTCCATTGAGTTATTTTGTGTATTTGATCAAAAGATTGAGAATAGTTTGCTTTTTGTTTGTTGGATATATATTATCTTTTGTTGAATACATGTATATGCTTAGGTTTAAATGTAACCTTGTATCTTTCAACAAGTCTGCCCCTCATGCAGGCACATCCTATTGGATAATCACTCTCCACCAATGGAAAGAGCAAATGGATTTTTAGCTTAAGGTCACACACACATATACACACACACATACACACGCACACACATACACACACACACACACACACACACACACACACACACATATATATATATATATATATATATAAATCTATATGCATAACTATGCCTTTGCATCAAGAAACCCCATTGAAATAAAAGTCATAATTGACCTGAAATTTGACTCCCTATAGTCCTAACACTGATCTCTGGATCTCTTATCTGCAGGATAAGTCTACATTATAGCACCGTGTTCTCATCTTCTCTTCTCCAGGCTAAATATTTCCAGCTATTGTAACCTCTCCTCATATGGCATGATTAAGGTTAAGTGACTTGCCCAAGGTCTGATGGATTGTTAATGGCAGAGGTGAGGTTTGAACCCAGGTCCTCTGACACTAAATCCTTTGATTTAGTCACAGAGCTTGAAATCTACATGGGGAGATTATCGATCTATGTATGTATGTATGTATGTATGTATCTCCATGTAGATTCTATCTATCTATCTATTACAGATCTATCTATCTATCTCTATGACTAAATGAGTCATATACATACATACATAGATATGTATGTGTGTGTGTATGTATAACAATAATAGGGAGTAGTGGATAGAGCATGTGACTTGGAATCGGGAAGACCTGAGTTCAAATCTGACCATACTTACTATATGACCCTGGACAAGTCACTTAACCCTATTTATTTCACTTTCCTCCCCTGCAAAATGAGTCGGAGAAGGAAATGACAAACCACTTAGTATGGTTTCCTGAGAAACACTCCAAATGGGGTCATGAAGAGTCCTACCTGATGAAGACAACTGAACAACAACATCAAAAACAACCATAACACATGGCAGCATATTATGAATCGCCCAGGGAATCTTCAGAGAAGAAACAAATCTGTGTGGGCGTGCGTGGGAGATGAGAAGTTGAAGGAGTTGTGCCTCAAGTCTGTCTGAGGTCACATTGAACTCAAGGAGAGTCTTTAGGCCTAGCACCCTTATCCACTGCACCACCTCACTGCCCTAGAAAGAGATTTGGAATCAGAGGGTCTGAGTTTCACTGTACACTCCGGGTCTATTAGCTACAAAGATCTTAGACAAATTACTCAGAATTTCAGAGCCTTGATTTCTGCATCTGTAAAATGGGAATAACACACGATTGCCTACTTTTGTCACAGGGTTATTATAAAGATCAAATGAAATAATGTATGCAAAGTGCTTTATAAACTGCAAGTCATGGAATACATGCCAGTTATTTTCCTAAACTCAGTATATGTAATTTTTGGAGGGGGGAAAGTAGGGCAATTGGAGATAAGTGACTTGCCCAAGGTCACACAGCTAGGTTTTGTGTTAAGTGTCTGAGGCAGGATTTGAACTCAGGTCCTCCTGACTCCAGGGCCGGTACTCTATTCACTGCACCACCTAGCTGCCCCATGTGTATGTAATTTTTAAAATATAATTTTGCTTATGGGGATGTTTAATACATTTTTGCCAAATTACTCTTTACTTGTTCATAAATGGCCTAACCATGGCAGCCAGATTATATATTTTGATCTTGCTGTAGTCAATTTAAAACAATATGAAAACGAGTAATTAAAAATACCAGATGCAACAATTACAACAATTAGCAAAATATCCCAATACTGGATATTTTACAACAAATTTTTATCTTACAATATTTTATTTACAAAATTTTTATTCCCAATATTTTATAATATTTAGGGATATTATACAACAATTAGCAAAACATCACTATACTGGAGCTTTAGGGGCATTTATGTATAACTAAGCTCTGCCTTCAAATGCAGCTTTCTTTCCTAGAAATAGCTGCCAAGGATCATGATTCAGCTCCTCCTTCTGTCTTTTGGAGATCTCCGAGAAACAGCCTGCATTAATTTGTAAAAATCTAATTCAGCTTCCTGGAGAAGGACAGATAAATGAGAAAAGATCTGGTGACCCCTAAAAGACTCAGTGGGAGGTGTTGAAGACAGTGAGAGATACACAGCCCAAGAGAGGTAAACGGCTACAGACTCAGCATGTGTGAAACTGCAACATAAAATAGGAACCTCTTTGATTAGATAAAGAAAGAGGTATTCTCTGAACCATCTGGAGAGGTCCTTCGTGTTTAATGATGCTGGGCTGTGGGACCTGAGTGCAAAACAACAAAAGATTCCAAGAGGGTAGATACTATCCGAACCTTAGTGCATGAAGAACTGTGACACTGATTAAGCTCCAGGGAGAACCTGTCAGAGGCCAGCTGCTTGAGAGCTGGTTACCAACACAATCTGCTAGAGCAGAGCTGAACAAGAGGGAACAATGTGGAAAAAAAGTGCAGCACAGAATAGTGAGGTTGCCTTAGCTTCTGAGATTGGATGTCAGTGTGCAGCAGTAAGAAAGACCCATAACTTTTGCTGAGAATAGATCTTAGCAAGGGACAGTGAGGTGGCTCAGTGGATAGAGTGCCAGATCTGGAGTTAGGAAGACTCATCTTCCTGGGTTCAAATCTGGCCTCAGACACCAGCTGTGTGGCTCTGGGCAAGTCACTCAGTTTCCTCATCTGTAAAATGATCTGGAGAAGGAAATGGCAAACCACTCAAGTACCTTTGCCAAGAAAACCCCAAATGGGGTCATGAAGAGTCAGATACAGCTCAGCGACAATAGCAACAGTGACAGAGAGCCACCAGGTGACAGCTTCTGTGGTACAGAAAACCACCATTGGGAAGTAAACCCGAGTGTCCTCCCTTTACAAGGGTTGCATTCAGGCTAGTGTCAGAAGTCATAAAGACCATAATAATATCTGACAGAAGTTTATTCACATACTGCTTTAAGGTTTGCAAAGCACTTTATAGATCCCTAATGAAGAGTAGTCCACTGGAAGAGTGAGGGGTGTTTCAGTTCCTCTCACAGATCAAATGTGAGTCCTTAACGTACATAAAACTGCTAAATTTTGAAGCCTTGTGAATCTGCTTGTAAGAATAGCTGGAGGGTGGCCAGGTGGCTCAGTGAATAAGAGCACCGGCTCCAGTGTCAGGTTGACCTGGATCAAATCCGGGCTCAGATACTCAGCACCACACCCAGAAATAACTGGCCGTGTAATCTTGAGCAAGTTACTTAACTCCGATTGCTTAAAAAAAAAAGAGTAGCTGGGGTCACTCTTTGGGGTAGCAACAGATTCTGAAGTCCCAGAATTCCATGTTAGTGAGGGCAGCAAGTCAGAGAAATGGGAGTTCCTAGCTAGTATAGCTAGGCCCTTCATATCAGGAGAGAGTCTGAGTCAAGGGTTACATATGAAAAATTAGAGATGATACTTCAGCATTTTTTTCCTTCTAAAAATGACTTGGGGATTGTAATAAAAAACCAGTACTCACTACTACCCGTGTTTCCCCGATAATAAGACACTTTTCTTATTATTTTTTTGGAAAGAAAAACATCAGAGGGCTTATTTTCAGGGGAGGGCTTATGTTGTCCTGCCTCAGCTCTCCTCCGTGGCACTGCTCTCAATGGCGCCAGCAAGCAAATCACTGGGGAAGAACAGGATGACACGCTCACTGCTGCAGCTCTGATTGGATGCAGCTCAGAGCGCGGCGTGCGTTTCACCCGGGGGGGGGGGAACGGTGCATACAGAGGGTACCGTAATGTAGCGTGTAGTGCAGGGGATCACCTTCACTACAGTAGCAATCTCAATAGGGCTTATTTTTTGGGGAGGGCTTATTTTAGAGGAATCTTACACAGTAAGGGGAGGGCTTATTTTCGGGATAGGTCTTATTATCGGGGAAACACGGTATATTTTGTTCTGTGAGGTGGCAGCAGAGTTTTAGGGGAAGGACTTTAATTTCTGGCAATTTTATGACTATTGACTGTATTTCGAATAGAAAATCTGCTTGTAATAGTTTTCTTACAATGATCTGAATATAGTTCATAATAATTCAGCATCCTAAGTTGCTATGAAGGAGACCTCCAATCTAATTAAAAATTTTGTCTATTAAGCGCACAACGCTTGTGTGAGATACTGAGATTACAAGGATAAAAACTGAACTCTTGAATGGATAGCGAACGCCAAGAAAAGGAAGCAGTGTTTGCCAAGAGCCAATGGCAAATCATGAGAAACAGATCATGCCAGATGCACTTTATTTCCTTCCTCCCCTCAAAAGTTGCTCAACTGGTAGATCAGAGCATGCCTAGATATAGCTTAGCTAGAGTTTAATATACCATCTGATAAAATATTACAGGCCATTTTTTTGTAAAAGATGGAAACATGTGAATGACCACGATCAATGAAATCACAGGTCCAATCCCTATCCCCATTAATGGTTCAATGTCCAGTGGGCAGGAGATCTCTTATAGACTCCCCTATGGACCTCAGCTTGTCCCAGGACCATTTAACATTTATATCAGTCATTGGAAAAGGGTGTATTTGGAGTGCTTATCATATTCACAAATGATGCCAAGCTGGGAGAGAGAGCCTAGAGCCAAAAATATCTTGACAAGCTAGAAGATCAGGTTGAATCTAATAATTCAATAGAGATAAATGTGAAATATTATATTTTATTTCAAAAATACGAATCCAGTGTGGATAAGGGATGGTTAGAAAATAGTTATCCTGAAAACGATGTAGGGACATTAGCGTACCATAATCTCCACATGAATCAAGATCATCATACAGTACCCCCCAAAGTTAGTACATTCTTGAACTTGATTAACAGAGGCACAGCTCCCAGAAAAAAGGAGATTGTCTATACTCTGTCCTGATCAGACTACATGTGGCATATTGTGTTCAGTTCTCAGTGGTACAGTTGAGGAAGGGCATTGATTAGCTGGAGAATATCCAGAGAAGGGCCTTGACCTCTTGTCAAACGACAGTCAATTGAAGGGGGGAAATATTTAGCTTGGAGGGAAAAAAACCTTGGTTGGGGGGATGACAGTTGGGTGAAAGTATTTTAAAGGCTGTCGTATGAAAGAAGAGACATGTGCTTGACCATGAAGGATAAATCCAGGAATGATGGGTAGAAGTTGTCAGGGGCCAAATTTAGGCATCATGTCAGAAATTTCTAAAGTTGAACAGGTTACCTTGATTAGGTGATCAGTTTCCCTCCTTGGAAGTCTTTAAGCACAAACTGGATGTCCTCTTATCAGATATGTAGTACTGGGGATTTCTCTTCAGGTATGGGTTGAATTAGATGGTCCTTGAAGACCCTCCCAACTCTAAAATTATGCAATTATGTATCCCTGTAAAACTTTCTCTTCCCTAGTTGTTGTTTATTCATTTTTAGTTGCATTCAACTCTCTGTGGCCCCATTTGGGGTTTTCTTGGCAAAGATACTGGACTGGTTTGCCATTTCATACTCTAGATCATTTTGCAGAAGAGGAGACTGAGGCAAACAAGGTCAGGTGCCTTGCCCAAGGTCACACAGCTAGTAAGTATCTGAGGTCAGATTTGAACTCAAGAAGATGAGTCTTCCTGTCTCCAGGTCTGGCATTCTGTGCCACCTAGATGCTCTTTCTTTAACTTGACTTAAGTACATTTAAGCAATCTATATCAGGATTTAACCATTTTGGTTTTATTACCTGAATGCCAAGACATATGCCTATGAAATGAATAGATAGCTTTAACATTTTTGTTCATTGTATGCACAGATGAGGAAATTTGTGACGTGTGTGTGTGTGTGTGTGTGTGTGTGTGTGTGTGTGTGTGAAATGGCAAGCTTTGGAGAAATTATCCTGGTGACTGACAGCTGTATTCTTCAGCATGAAAAGAATTTTCACAAAGAGTAAAAGCCTGTCCATTTTCTAGCATTCTAAAACTTTCTTCATCAGTGACATAGTTCCTTTGAATTGCATTAGACAAAAGTTTGACCTGCAAGCTATTGATGTGAAAGTTTCAACTCATAATTCTTAAAATTAAAAGCATCCTAGTTGGAGAAATAAGTTTAATCATTCACATTTAGGGACATGGAGAGGACCATCTTTTGGGATCATGAACTTATTTTTTAAATAAAATTTGATAACTATATTCAATATAATTGACTTCTTATATAATTCTAATTAATTACATGATTCTGAGAAGTGATCCATAGACTTCAGACTGCCAAAGGGGTCCATAAATCAAAGAAGATTAGGAAATACCAGTAGGAAATGAAACAATATCTGGTTTTTTTTAATGTCTGTATGTGGGGGTGGTGTAATGGGAATGTAAATTTAAAGATCTTCCCTGCCCCTAGGCTAAAGTACACCTGGAGGCTGGGGTAGGAGGCTTGTTTTTCAGTAGATACTTTTTGATTGGCCAGTGGGTCCAAAAGGTTGTTACATTCTCTGAGCCAGGAGAAGGCTATATAAGCCCTGATGTGAGGCTTTGTTTTGGGGCTCACTTTGAGAAGTGTTCTGTGATTTGATCTGGATTCTGGGAAGCCATTGTCCAGAGCCCCTCGGCTTTGAAAAACCCAGATGTTGATTTGGTATGGATGTAATGGCTGGACAGTTTGGAAAGCTGTCTACTTGATCTGTTTCTGTCTTGATAATTCTGCCTGTATACTTTGAAGTTCAGGGTGCTGACCTTTTTCCCCTGAACAAGGTAAATGATATATGTCTGACTGATTAAAGTAAGCTTGTTAACCCATTTTGAGTTGCTTTCCTTTAACAAAGCAGATCTAAGAACCTGTGGTGGCAGCCACCCTGGGGACCCTGAGGTGCTTGCTGCTACAGGTGGCTAGGTGGCTCAGTGAATAGAGCACCAGCCCTGGAGTCAGGAGGACCTGAGTTCAAATCTGACATTAGACACTTAACACTTACTAGCTGTGTGACCTTGGGCAAGTCACTTAATCCCAATTGCCCTGCCCTCCCACTCTAAAAAAAAAAGAGTAAAGTTCTATATGTATTTGTATTTTATTCAATTTTTTCAATTGTGTATTTTAAATACACATTTCTCCTTTTCCTCCACGGAACAACAAAAATAAAATAAAAAATAGAACCTTTATAACAAATATCCGCATTCCAGCAAAACAAATTCCCACGTTGTCCATGTCCAGAAATGTATGCCTCCTTCTATATTTTAAGTCCATCATCTCTGTGACACGAGGTAGGCAGCATGCTTTGTCTTCAGTCCTCTGCTTTCATGGCTTATCATTATGCTGATAAGAGCTCCACAGCTTTTCCAAGTTCTTCTTCTTTATAATGTTGTCATTGGGTAAATTGTTCTCCTGATTCCGCTTACTTTACACTCCATTAGTTCATAGTGTGGTCTTCCCAGTTTCCTGTAAGGCTGTCCCTTTTGTCTTTCTTGTGGCATGATAATATTTCATTACATTTACATACTATAGTTTGTTTAGCCATTCCCCACTGGATAGACACCCCCTTCGTTTTCAGTTTTTGCATAAATCATTATTTTCCATGTAATGAGTGCTGAGAGGATAATCATAACTCACGTTTATCTAGTATTTTTCACTTTGCAAGGTAGAAAAGCAACCTTGAGAAATAATTACTATGAGAATTATTATCATCCCCATTTTACAGATCAGGAAACTGAGACCCAGAGAGGTGATGTGATTTGACCAAGGTTACATTCCACAAAAGCAGCAGAGTCAGGCTCTACCTCAAGTCTTTTCACTCCAAATCAGTTTTCTTTCCACTGTCTTTTAGAAAGTGAATAGGTCATGGGGCGGCCAGGTAGCACAGCAAGTAAGAGCACTGGCTCCAGTGTCAGGATGGCCTGGAGATCGAATCCAAGCTCAAACACTTAGCATCCACCCAGAAACACCTGGCCGTGTAGCCTTGAGCAAGTTACTTAACCCCAATTGCTTAAAAAAAAAGAAAATGAATAGGTCAGCTCCCATGTTCTGGGGTTCTGAAAAGAACAACTCAAGAGTGATGGAAAGGTCTTCAAAACAAGATTCTGGAAGGTGATTTCAATTGCTGAAGATGGTTCCAATGGGAATGAAGAGGTACATGCCTATGAAGATCACAGTTCAGCAGTCATTAATTAGGCAACTATTATGTTCAAGATATTATGTTAGGGGCTGGGGATACAAATTAATAACCAAACCAAACCAACAAGTTCTCTGTCCCCAAGGAGTTCATTTTCTGCCAGGAAAGCTTTTAAGTATAATATGAGGTAATGTAAGTGGGAATCTATGGGGAGTTCCTTTACAAGCTCACCTTTAAAGAGGACAAATGTAAGAGATCGATATAATAGGCACTTCCATAGTGTCTTAAAGTTTGAAGAATGTCTTACAATTATGATCTCATTTTATCTTCTAAACAACTCTAGGAAGTAGCTTCTATCATTATCCCCATTTTATAGATGAGGAAACCGAGGTAGACAGAGGCTAAATAACTTGCTAGTCAATGTCTGAGGCTAGATTTGAACTAAGGTCTTTCTGACACTGGGTCCTATGTTGTATCTTACAGCACCACCTAGCTGCCTTGGTAGATAAGAATACTGATTGTTGAAGATGAAAATATGAAAGCTTGGCAAGATACCATAAGAACATTGTCTGAAAGGAGAGTTGAGACTTCTGACAAATACTAAAGACATCAAAAAGAACTATCTTGATAAAAAGAGAAAAGTTACCAGAGGGAGAGGACACCTGCTTGGAGGGAACAGGAAGATGATTATAGGTAAGAGAAGAACAGACTACTCAATTCCATGTTTCTTCTATCTTCCCTGCCATGAAAAGTTATCTTCAGCCTAGGAAATGAAACCAAAGATCGATGATGACCAGAAAGTGCCTTTTCACCTTCACTGTGTCTTTACACTGTACATATAAACCCTTTTTTCATTAAAAGGATCACTTATCTACAAAGGAGGCCTTTCTCAAATTAATACATATATAGCTGTTCAATAGTTGGGAAGGTAAGTGGCACAGTGGATAGAGTGCCAGGCCTGGAGTCAGGAAAACCTGAGTTCAAATTTGGCCTTGGACACTTACTAGCCATGTGACCCTGGGCAAGTCACTTAACCCTGTTTGCCTCAGTTCTCTCATCTGTAAAATGAACTGGAGAAGGAAATAGCAAACTCTTCCAGTATCTTTGCCAAAAAAAACTCCAGCCGGTCATGAAGAGTTCATCTCATAAGAGACCCATTTGGGCCTTCCAGATTCCCTACTTGAAATATTGCATTGGCTCTCCTACTGGTGATAGGATAAGTCTTAGTGTTCTTGCTAACCACCCTAAATGCCTCGAATAACTTGTCTACACTTGTTGCTTTTACTTCATCTTCACTCAGTCTTTTCTCAACCCCCTCCAATCTGGTTTCTGACCTAATCAATCAATTTAAATCGCTCCTTTTAGCATTATCAGGTGATCTCCAAATTGCCAGATCTAAAGGCCTCTTCTCAATCCCCATCCCCTTTCACCCCTAGGCTTCATCTGACCCTGTGGAGCATCTTCGTTTTCTCTATACTCATACTTACCCTAGATTTTCAAACTTTGCCCTGTCCTGCTTCTCCTTCCTTTTGTCTGACCACTCCTCAATAGGCTTTGCTCACTCATCATCTCCTTCACATCCCTGAATTGTGAGTGTACTGGAAGGCTCTGTCCTGGGCACTCTTCTCTTTTCTCTCTCTGTTTTCTCATTGGAATGACTTCATTAATTCCCATGAATTCAATGATCTCCATGGAGATGATTTCAAGATCTATACATCCATCTTTAGCTTTTTTCCTGAGCTCTAGTTCCAAATCTCCAACCGTTACACTGAGTAATACATAGGTATCTAAAACTCAATGACATCCAAAGCAGAACTCATTATTTCCCCCCATAAACCCACCCCTCTTCTAAGCTTCCCTGTTACTATCAGGGTACCACCACCTTTCTCCTCACCTAGGTTCATGACCTTGGTATTTGGCTCAACTCCTTTTCAACCCCTCTTTCCCCTATACAGCCAATCAGTTGTCAAATGTTGTAATTTCTATCTTCCCAACATCTCTCACATATATTCTCTTTTCTTCACTCATACTGGTTCAAGCCTTTATCACATCTTTTTTTGTTGTTGTTCAGTCGTTTCAGTCATTTCTGAGTCTTTGTGACCTCAGTTGGGGTTTTCTTGGCAAAGATACTGTAGTGGTTTGCAATTTCCTTCTCTAGCTCATTTTACAAATGAGGGAGTGGAAGCAAGCAGGTTTAAACAATTTGCCCGGGGTCACACAGCTAGTAAGAATCTGAGACTGGATTTGAACTCAGCCCTTCCTGACTCCAGGCCCAGCACTGTGCCACCCAGCTTCCCATTGAACCAAACAGTTAAATGACTTGCCCAGGGTCACACAGCTAGCTAGTGTCTCAGCCTAGATTTGAACTCAAGAAGATGAATCTCCCTGAGTTCAGGCCTAGCACTTTGAAGAAGTATAGATCTCATCCTGCCACCCCCCCCCCCCCCCCCCAGATCAACAAATCCCACTGTCTTATACACATTTATCTATTTGACAATAGAACTTGAGTCCTTTCTACTTTCCAGTCTTTTCAACCTTTCTACTTTCCAGTTTGTGTGCAGAGTGGAATCTGCACACAAACACTTCATAATCTCTTTTTTTGCAGGTTTTGTTCTCCATGTCTGGAATCAGCTTCCTTCTCATCCAGCTCTCTTGAAATCCTTTGTTTCCTTTAAGACAACTTAGTCACCATCTTCTTTTTGAAGCCTTTCATTGCCTTCTAGCTGCTAGCATATCCCTTTCCTGAACTACCTTGTGGTAATTTTTTTTTAGTATATTCTGCATTTATTTTTATGTATATACATTTTCTCTTCCATTAGAATATAAACTCCTTGAGGGTAGGAACTATTTCCCTTTTTTGTCTTTCTATTCCCATTTTCCAGCACAGCTGCTGGCTCATAGTAAACCCTTAATAAGCCTCTTGATTGAGTACAGATGGGGTCTTTGTTTGTTGTGAGCCATCTGCCAGTGGCTTGGGATTTGACTTGGCTTTGGGACGCGAAGTAAGGGGAGCTAGAGGGAGATGAATATGATGGGTAAAATATGAAATAATGGAGGAAACAAAGGTTTGAGCTTCTGAACACATTGATTTATTAAGCAATGCATGCCAATTACAAAACAAATTGGGACTGCGCCTCCTCAGTTTGGTACTGGATCATGAATGTAGGGGGAGATAGATTTTTCTGTATTAAAAATGAATAATTAACAGTATATAAGCTAGGATACAAGACTAGGTAATCTGATTTCTTATTTTTTAAAAGCAATTGGGGTTAAGTAACTTGCTCAAGGTTACACGGCCAGTTATTTCGGGGTGTGGTGCTAAGTATCTGAGCCCGGATTCAATCCCCAGGTCATCCCAACACTAGGGCTGGTGCTCTTACTTACTGTGCTACCTGGCTGCCCTGGTAATCTGCTTTCTAATTGAGGGAAAGATTAAGGGCTTTCTGAATGAGTTTTGAGAGTTGAAATGGGGGAGAGCAAACAGGTACAATTTCCAGAAATCAGAAAAAGAAGGGTTGTATCTTCCCCCGCCCCTACAAGTATCTGTATGCAATCAAAGAAACAAGGAAACAGTGACTGATTGACCAGTACAGCATCAGTTTTCAGATATGACATATGGGTTGTTTGAGATGTATAATTGTGAGA
This sequence comes from Petaurus breviceps papuanus, assembly GCF_028583685.1. Classification (NCBI taxonomy): domain Eukaryota; kingdom Metazoa; phylum Chordata; class Mammalia; order Diprotodontia; family Petauridae; genus Petaurus; species Petaurus breviceps. The sequence goes on along the minus strand of NW_027186324.1, from coordinate 8,860,891 downwards.
AAATTCCTTACAAACAATACAATAAATGATGCAATAAAGTTTTCTCATAATTTCCGTAATTGAATAAAGTTTTCTCACGAGACAGAAATTGGACAAGACCCATAATTGAATAGAAAGAGAACCGAGCTAGATCCAGAATTAAGTCACAAGATGAACTCAATGTGGTTCATTCAATTCTCACAATTCCCACAGGAGGGAGAATGGAGGTGGAAGCTAGGTGGAGGAAGGTTGCTGTATATGGTAGACTGTGTTGATTGCTGTCTAGGAAATAACTCAGGTCTGGTCCAGGTACCAGAATGGAAGATAAAAGAGTCCAGAAGAGCAATGCATTAAAAACTAATGCTTTTAAGCCATTCGCTTGTTTTCTATTCTAATTCAGTATGACATTTAAGAGAGAAAAAGGACACTGTTGAATGAATAGGGCCAATCTTAAAATACAAAACATGAAATGTTAACAAACGCAAGAAGCTTATGTGGATTGGGAAAATCATATGGAGTAATGCTCCAAAAGGTTATAGCAGGAAGCATTTAGTTAGTCTGAAATGGAAAGTGAAATGAGTAATGAAAAATAGGCTGCAATTCCAGGCTAAAACACGAGCTATTATCTATCATAATAAAAGCTGTGAACAACCACTTCTGTTTTTATCAAAAGGCCCACAGTGTGGAGAGCAGAGGAAAAAAGAAAAACTCAAACTACACACTGTGCTCATGTTTTATCCCATCTAGTATTTAAGGTTTCTTCATTTGGAGTACTTTATTCACTATGATGTTTTTCAGACTTTAGAGAAAAGTGGTTGTGATGGCATATGAGATTAAAAAATGGCTGTTTATTTTTTGTATACTAATATGACATTATTGACTCAGAACTGGGAGAAATGATGCAATTCACAGATGTCTTTCTGGTTGCAAGGATGGGTTTGTATTGATCCATCCACCCTCTCCAGCCCTGATTGCCATACCATATACATTTATGAGATGGCCATCGCAGGTCAATAGTACAGGAAGAGACCATGGAAGAGAGCACCATCAATGGTGCCCATGAGCATTGAATCTGTGGCCTTCTTAACACAATGTTCTAACTAGCTGTCCTGGATGGTTACAGACAGCATAGATGGAAAAAATATTATCAGTCCAAGAGAGAAATATGGGAGAAAGAAAAGGGAACTGACCTTGAGCTTAATGTGCATTCTCCTTGAGATGACTAACTTATGTTGTAGTTTTATAATGTTTGTGAGCTTTTAATGCTATTTTTGGTTGAGCTGAATATATGATCCATGGCTTTTAATAATGACCAAGAAGCATTTCTGCACCTCATCCTTTAATAAGAGAGGCTCAGAGTTAGAACTGTTCTTTGGTTGGAGGATAGAAGTTATAGAAAATGCATCTTCTCTGCCCGTGGATACCTCATGCCATTTTTTAAGTGACTAGCATAACATTTTAATTGTCAATCAGTAGGCATTTATTAAATAATTACTATATGCCAGACACTGGGCATATGGACAGAAACAAAACAATGCCTGTCCAAAAGGAATTTGTTGTAGTTGATGTCCAGTTATTTCAGTCGTGCCCGAGTCTTCCTGATGCCATTAGAGTTTTCTTGTCAGAGATACTGGAGTGGCTTGCCATTTCCTTCTCCAGCCCATTTTGCAGATGAGGAAACAGAGGCAAACAGGGTGAAGTGACTCGCCCAGGGTCACACAGCTAGTAAGTGTCTAAGGCCAGAGTTGAACTCAGGAAGACGAGTCTTCCTTATTCCACCTCTCCAATGGAGGGAAGAATGAGCTTTTTAACTGGGCAGGGTGAATCTCCCTATATCTTAGTGTGTTCTACATGTGGAATTGTTATAGGACAAAACGTGACTGACTGGTTTTTAAAAAATATACCTTTCTTGCAGAGAATCTCGTGAATTTAATAATGAAATTTTTACCCACACATCCCTGCTAATGAATATAAACAATAACTGTGCAGTGAATCTGGAGGTTCAAGGCCTTGGACGGAAGATAATTCCAAAGCCTTGGGTGCCTGGGGCGACATCAAAGGTCCCATCAATTGGTTTTGCTGCCTTTGTTTATTTCTGTGCTGTTTTCTCAAAGAAGCCTATCACAGCTAGATATTGACATTGGGTAAAATGCGCTCTGAGGCTGCTAAAAGATCATCAAAACACCTATGCATTTGATGTTGGCAGTCAGGCCAATCTTTAAATGGAGATCAGATGATCCCAGGGAGATAAGATAAGCATAAGGAAATAGAAAAGAAAGGCGAATGGCACCAGTTACAATGAACGAAATGCTATGTCCTATAGAAGTGTAATAAAACGGTGATCATGAGCAGGAATGAGTTCTGCTGTTTTTGAATCAAGGACATATCTGTGACGATAATCTTCGAAGACTTTGTCAGCATGAAGGACACTTAATACAGAATGAATAGTAAAGATATAACCATGATGTTTTAATTATCGCTGCTCTCTCTAATCCCTCTTCCTCATCTTTCTGATGCCCTAACAGACTTTCTTGCATTACCCCATCTGTTTCTCTAAAAGTTTTCCAATGATAGGGTCTCTTCCAAGGGATAGGGATTTTGGCCTGGGTAGTGGCAGTTAGTTATGATGGTAGAGTTGACCCGAAGGGAAAGAAAATTATTTTGGGATACTCAGATGACAGATTTAGATCTGGAGGGCACTTTGAGGTCATCCAGTACAACTCGTTTAGTCTGCAGATGAGGAAACTGAGGCCCAGAGAAATTCAGTGACTTGCCTGAGTTCATGTAGTTAATAAGGATGTAAGGCAGGATGTGAATCTAGATTTTCCTGACTCCAAACTAAAAAAGAAATTCACTCATCTGAAAAATAATAAGACTGGAGATGTTCCCTATGAATTGAAATCTGGTTCTATTTAGTACTTTCAGCACATGCTATAATGAGGCCTGCCAAAGGGGGTCCCCTAAGGCTTCATTGTGCTCACTTAGGACTTTGAAAATTATGGAACATGTACACATAAAAATAATTACCAGACAAATCAATATACTGAGTGTCAAAGTGATGACAGAGGCAGTGATGAGGAAACTAGTTTAGGAAATGGGAAGCTCACTTCTGATGGATCAGGGAAGGCTTCCTGCTGAAGGATAAGGGATTTGAATTGAGGATTGAAGGATAGGGAGGGAAGTCATCACAAAAAGTCATGGAGTGAGAGGTAAAAAAAATCTCAGGGTATATTGGGGAATGGTCAACAGACTAGTTTTTCTGGAGCTAACAGTTCATGTAAGGTTTTTTATGGGAAATAGTGCTGGAAAAATAGGTTGGGTCTAGATTGTGGAGAATCCTGATTGTTAAATAAGGGAGTTTAGACCTTATTCAGTAGAAATTGGGGAGCCATAGAAGGTTTTGGAGCAAGGGAATAATATAATTAAAACAGTATTTGGGGGAAATCAATCTGTGAAGAATGTTTAAGGGAGGTGAGAGATTGCAGGCTGGGAAACCATTTATGAGCTTCTGAAATAGCTTAGACATCTGTAAAATGACTGAACCAGAGGATTATCAAGGTGACTTTTAGCTCAAAAATAATTCTATGAACATCATTCTATGAAATAATAAGGAAATTTGAATGCTATTCAATGCAGCAGGGATTCAATTATTTTTTGACTGTACCTGCAGTTTTATCAGTATAGGGAACACTCCCTGATGATCTCCCTCTAGCAATACAGTCATTATCTCCCTACCCTGCATCTTATTGTCTAAGAAGGGAACTTTATTGATATGCACTGTCAGTAAATTTTTTTAGTGTTTATTGACAATATATTGTCAATATACATTTACTTATACATTATTCTCATGTACTATTGTATTAATAATACATACATTAGATATTATTAATAATAATATATTAGAAGACACAGAAAGAAGGTAAAAGTAGAACATGAGATAGTAGTTGAAATGAGTTGAGTAGAAATAACATTTGATCTTAGAGTTAGTAGGGAGCCCCTGGAGTTTATTGAGTTGGAGAGGGAGATGGTTAGAGTTGCTTTTAGGGAAAGTCACTTTGGCATCTGTGTGGTATGGATTGGAGTAGGGAGAGACTTGAGGCAGGGAGAAATCAAGTTTGAGGATAATAGTCCAGGTGAGAGGTGATCAGCGTAGCGATCAGAAGAAGATGGAGATGAGAGAGGTGAGAGATAGGTACACACAAAAAAATCAGGTAACTAAATAGGCAGGGTAAGGAAGGATTGGAATATGATACCAAGGTTGATTGGAAGGATAATGGGGGCCTTAATAATAATAATAGGGAAGTCTGGACCTTACACAGTAGTGGGATGGAGTGAAGTAGAGGAGTTTTAGAGGATGCAGGTAAATGATGTGCTTAAGATAAGCCCTGTGACTGACCATCAGGCAAGGGTGGAAGGAAGCCCATTTTCCCATGTTCCAGTTGGTTGATCACACACCCACTGGGATCAGGCCGTGGCCCCTTTTGGATTAGATTACAGCTCCCAAAGGGGCTCTGATTCCCAATCTGGAAACCACTGACTTAGAGATGTTTTCTGAAGAATTGAGTGATCATTTGACTTTCCCAGGATCAGAGCTACTATGTGCCAAAGATAGGCTTTAACCAAGGTCTTCCTTGCCTTGTGGCCAACTCTTGAGGCTAGAACTATTGCGTTTCAAGAACTCAAACAATTTTTTTAAAGCAACTTGAAAACAGAATGAGTTAATGATTTTAGATTATAAACTCCTAGAGGGCAAGGATCATGTTTTCTTCCTGCAAATATGTTCATATGACCTCAATAAAAAATCTTTATGACAAAAGCAAAGAACTCATCTGTCAACTTATGAGAGGAAGAAATAGGAAAAATTGTCCTTAAACTACAAGGTAGTCCATAAAACTGTCCTCTCTCACTTTGTCCCATCCATACCTCTCTTTCAAATTCCTAAGAATCACATGCATTACCTCTAGTGGTAAATTACACTTATACATTTTTTTCTCCTAATAGAATATAAACTCCTTTCCAATAGGGGTTGTTTCATCCTTTGCACTTGTATTTCTAGTGCCTGGAACATAGCAGATGCTTAATAAATACTTGTTGATCAAGGGTAGTGATGTTCCAGGAAAGTTAGGGTCAGTAAGGGGAGCATTGAGAGCAGCTATGGGATGGGAAAGGAACACTGCAGGGAAGGTTGGAATATATGGGTAGCAGGCTACAAACCAACTTCCTTCTTCACAATTTTGTCAAAGGCTAGGTCCACCTTTAGAGGGTCACCCCCAAGAAAATAGCATTCCTGTTCATTTAAAGGGTCCTTAGACAGAATCTTTGAACAGATAGGAAGCCATGTTCTTTGACTATAGTCTAATGGTTTATTCCTTAAGTCAGTATTGTCTGTGGACAAAATAATCAGTCAACACATATTTATTTAAATTCTTTTGAAGAAAAAATACAAAATAGAGAGCAACGAGGTGGAACAATGAATAGACCACCAGCCCTAGAGTCAGGATGATCTGAGTTCAAATCCAGCCTCAGACACTTGACACACTTACTAGGTGTGTGACCTCGGGCAAGTCACTTAACCCCCATTGCCTTGCCTTCACTTCTCTAAAAAAAAGTTTGATAGAAAAAATACAAAAGACAGAGAGTTGGCTATGTAGCGGGGCCATGTGAGTTTGTGCTGATATGATCACTAATCGGGATAGTGTTCAAATACCAAAAGTGAGTGGATTAAAGCTCCTGGGTCATGAACTCTAGAGGGGGATTTGCACCTGGTTCTAAAGACAGAACTTGGTCCACTATATTACCTTTACCAAGGTCTGAAATTGTAGTTCAGTGAAGAGTCCCAACCCCTAGGCCTCTACCTCCTAGCATCCCTCCCATCAAGGACTCAGATTTGGAGAAGACCTTAAAAGTCATTTAGTCTAACCCCTGAATTTTATAAAGGATACTCAGACCCAGACAGGTTAAATTACCTCCCACAGGTCAATCAGGTAAATAAATGGTAGAGACAATATTTGTTCCCCAGTTCTGCTGCTTTTTATTTGCCAGGCACTGTTCTAAGTGCCTGACCTCATGCAGCTTATATTCCAAGAGAACAAACAATTCATAAAAGGGAGCTAAAAATAGGGGAGCCAGCAATATTTCCACAGACCAAAGTGCTTCCCTACCTTTCCAAACTGGCCCCTTAAAACCCGAAGGGTAATGAATTTCATTCTAGCCAGTTAAACCATAGTCCCCTCACCTTTATGTGAAAAGTGCTCCAGGCTAAAGATCTCTTTATGGATGATAGGCCATATCTTCCCTGCTCAGGCAATCTTCTGCTTGAATCGAAGTGGAAGGAACATTTGTTGTATGTAGAGGAAGTACGAGGGCAGAGAATAAAGCAGGCATCTGGCACATGGCTCCCAGTTGGGGTAGAAAAAGAGACAATAATAAAATCAATGGATGATTACTGAGCTGTGCACACATCTACCCATTTCAATATACTGCAATTATGCACTTTGAGGGAAAATGAAATGAAAGAAATTAGCAGCTTGAAACCTGAAGGTGAGCCAGTGCCTCTATGAGGCTGCTCCGAGGGGCAGATATAATGGAGTTCAGCCCCCTTTCTTCCAAGCAACTCTGAGATTGATGTGCAGGGTTTAGACACTCATTCAGAATGATGCCATTTATCTCTTAATACCTGTGGTTATTAATATCTCAGTTCAATGTACTTCTCCAGGGAATTTTATGTAAAGAACAGGACAAATAGTTCTATGGAATGCTAACCCGCAGAATGAAGAAAACCCTTTGTGATGTCATTAATGTGCTTTTTTCTTTTGAATCTCCAAGGGATGGGGGTGGGGGAGTGGTGATGTCTAAACCTGTTTTTGACATTTGGGAGAATATGCCGCTCTCATATTTACTTAGATGCCATAGTAGTTCAGACAATAAAACCAAAGGACTGAAAGGAACCCAGAGAATAGCTGTCCTTCCCCTTCATTGCTTCTCAGGGAATGCTGCTCCAGAAACATCAGAGATGAATTTCAGCTTGCAAAAGGCCTCTAACAAAAGAGGAAGGGAGCCAGGAAATACATACACATGCATGCATACATACATGTTTACTTACAGTGACCAATAACTGCTATATATGTGGGTATAAATGTACGCATGCATGTACATACACATATATACATGCATAAGTATTTGATGGGTCCCTTCATATAAGTACATACACATATACATACATATGCATGTGTACGAATGCATATATGTTTACTTACAGTGACCAATAACTGCTATATATGTGGGTATAAATGTATGCATGCATGTACATACACATACATACGTGCATATGTATTTGATGGGTCCCTTCATATAAGCACATACACATATACATATGTATGTATGTGTACGAATGCACATATGTTTGTCCTTTATTCTCAAAGAGGACTAAAATGACATTACTAGGCTAGAGTCAAGTTACAATGTGTCAACTGTGGTTGATCAGACCAATATAGACTCAGAATGTTCTACCACAGGACAGACACAAATAGTCCATGTGAACATTTGGGGTGGATTCTCTAAATTTGTGCATCTTGTGAAACACAGTTTTGAGCTACTTCAAGTCTATCTTCCTCACAGAGCACAGTGCCTTCTTTGATGAGGGTATGTCATTCTGGGTGGTCCTTTGCGACTGCCTCCCATGTCATGCAATCAATTCCAGAGTTCTTCAGAGAGACCTTGAGAGTGTCCTTGTATCACTTTTTCTGCCCTTGATCTGAGTACTTGCCTTGTGTGAGCTCTCTGTAAGATAGTCTTTTAAGCAAGCTTATATTTGGCATTTGAGCAATGTGGCCAGTCCATCAGAGTTGTACTCTCTGCAGTAGAATTTTAATGTGTGTGTGTGTGTGTGTGCGCATGTGCATATACATGTACGTGCCCATACATATTAGTAAAATAGCTTGGGAGGGAGAACACTAACAGCTGGGGGAATCAGGAAAGTTTTCATGTAGGAGATGATGCTTGAGCTACATCTTAAAAGAAAACAAATACTCTGTGAGGCAGTAATAAGAAAGGAGTGTCTTCCAGACACATAGGGTGCCAAGTGCAAAATAACAGCGACGGGGGATGTAGTGCCATGGCTGAGAAGTCCCCTTTGACCAGATTGTAGAGTGAGGGAGGGGGAAGTAATGTCCGCTGAAGCTAGAAAGGGAGGGTAGGCTAGCCTGGGAGGGGCAAACCCCTGAGTTCTCCATGTGCCCCATGTCCTTTCTAACTAACTTGTCCTATGTCTCATTTGCATAGGGTCTTGCTCTTAACTACTTATCATTATTAGATTAATTAGATAAAGTGTTAATAGCTGAACATAAATGAATGTTTCTACTGACATTTGGATTTTCATGGGAAGTCATGGATGGGTACTGATGGAAGAAATGCCAACAATAATGAGATAACAGAGTCATTAAAATGTTTAAGTGCAATTAGAAATTTCGATTCACCAGAACTGACCTTCCACCAAGCTCCAAGCCCTATACCTACATTTTCAACTATTTCTGAACATCTCTGCCAGGACAAACACTGGATTTGGAGTGAAAGAAACTAGATCCAAATGATTTACTGCCTGTGTGACCTTGGGCATATCATTTTGCTCCAAGTCTCGGTTTTCTCAGCTGTAAAATGAGAGAATTGGACTAAATTAGTCCCTTATGTGCACAAATATTTATAGCAGCTCTTTTTGGTGGCATAAAAACTGGAGAGAAAAGGGATACTCTTCAAATGAGGAATGACTGAGTAAGCTGTGTTATATGAATGTGATGTAGCACTATTGTGCTGTAAGAAATAAGGAAAAAGTTGATTTCAAAGACAGGGACGACTTGTACCACCTGATGCAAAGGGAAATAAGAAGAAGACCACCTTGTACTATAACATCAACATTACCAAAATGAATTATTCTGAAGACTTTTATAAACTAATTAAGAATGAAATTATTTCAAGCTGGAACTCAATTTATGCAGTAACAACAGCATTGGAAAGGTAAACAACATTGGCAGCTGTAAGACGAAATGACCACCCATGATTCCAATTGATGATGAAATGTGATCTTCCCCTCATGAAAGAGAGGTGATAGATTTAGGGCACAAAATGAGATGTTAACATTTTTGTATACAACCAATGAGGGAATTCATTTTCTTTGACTTGGCATATTTGTTGCAGGGAATTAATTTTCCTTTTCTCTTTTTTTTTTCAATTGGAATAGGGATGAGAGGAAGAGAAAAATACTTTCTATTAACTAAAAAAATATAAAAGTAGATACTTTAGGAAGTATTGTAGATGTGAGCTGCTGCATGCACTTTCAGATAAGATCACTATATTGTTAGTTTTGCTTAATGGTTTTGCATCTCAGAGACGTACATGTTTGTAATGTATAAGCAAAACACATCAAAAAACTTTTTAAAAATTCCCAAATTAGGCACTTACTGTATGCCAAGGGCTATGCTTAGTCCCAAGGATAAAGAGAAAGGCATAGACAAAACAAAACCCAAAATTCAGTCCTTGATTTCAAGGGGCTCAAAGTTTAAAGGAGGAGATAACACGTAAGCAACTATGTACAAGCAAGATAATACAGAATAAATTGAAAACAATCATCAAAGAGAGGACATTAGTATTAAGAAGGATTGGGGAAGATTTCTTATAGAAGGTGGAATTTTAACTTCAGGATTTGAAGGAAGCCAGGAAGCAGAGATGAAGCAGGAAAGAATTCCAGGCATGGGTGATAACCAGTGAAAATGCATGGAATATAGAGATGGAGTGTCTTGTGCAAGGGACAGCCAGGAGCTGAAGTCACTGGTTGGCAGAGTGGTTGGAAGGGAGTAAGGTATAAGAAGACTAGAAAGGTAAGAGGGGATTAGGGAGGTGGACATGGAGTCAGGAAGACTGAAGTTCAAATATAGCTTCAGATATTTACTAATCATATGACCTTGGGCAAGTCACTTCACCTCTATTTGCCTCATATTTGTCACCTGTAAAATTTGGATTATAGCAGCATCTACCTCTGAGGGTTATTCTGAGGATCAAATAAGGTAACATATGTATAGCACTTTGCAAACCTTAAAATGCTGTACAAATGCTAATAAGGATGATGATTATGGACCCAAACAAGGGATTGTATATTTGATCCTGGAGGTGAGAGGGAGTCACTGGAGTTTACTGAATGATAGGGAGAGGGAGCAACATGGTCAAATTTGAGCTTTAGGGAAATCAGTGTGACAGTTTAGCATAGAATGGATTGGAATGGGGAGAGATTTGGGGCAGGCAGACCCACCAGAAGGCTTTTCCTAACAGTGAGGCAATGAGAGTCTGCACCAGGGTGGTGGCAATGTCAGGGGAGAAAATGGTACATATATGAGAGATGTTATAAGGGTAGAAATGGAATGATTTGACAACTGATTGGATATGAGGGGTGGTAGTGAGAGAGAGTGAAGAGTTGAGAATATCATCTAGGTTTTGATCTTGGGTGACTAGGAATATGGTGGTAGTCTTGACAATAACTGGGAAGTTAGGAATAGGGAAGATGAGTTTTGGACCTGTAGAGTTTAAGATGTCTTTGGGACATCTAGTGCAAGATGTCCGTAGGTAGTTGTAAGGGTTATGGGATTTAAAGATCTTCCATGCCCCATTGTACTTGCTGACATGGCAGGAAGGGGAGGAGCAAGAGGAAGCGGAAGCCAAGCTAGACGGCCGCACAAAGCCCTTTTTGAGTCAGCCAGAATTTCTGCTAAGGACTCCTGCTGAGGACTGCCAGGGGCTGGAGCTGCTGGGAGCGCGCTTCTAGGACGCTGGGTGGTTGCTGTGAGTGGGGAGAGGAGGACCTTTGCCTGAGGTAGCCTGTTCTGTTTTAAAGGCTTGAGAATGTGGGTGCTTTCTACTTTATCTACCTGTGCCAATTTCATAACTACTCTGATGGCTTTCACCTTCTGGTTTTGGGACTCAGTCTTTTGGTATCTTAATAAATTTTCTAGCTTATTCCCCCATATGGCAAGCATGATGTATTTTATGATGGATAATTATATCAGCATATCTCTAATTTCCATAGGCATTGTGAATATGGCATTGCTGATACAGTAGTTAGAGAGGAGAATCTGGAGGTCAGGAGAGAAACTGGGGTTGTATATGTAGATCTGGAAATTATCGACATAGAGACAACAATTAAACTCATGAAAATTGATTAGATTACCAAACAAAATGGTATAGAGAGATAAGAAGGGAGGGCCTACAACAGAGCCTTGGAGACAGTCATGTTTAGTGGCATGACCTAATGGAGATCCACCAAAGGAGAAAAGGAAGGAGCCAACTGGTTAGGGAGAAGAACCAGGAAAGAAATCATCTTGTAGGTCCTTTAATGCTCTAAATGCTATGATTTGTGATCATAAATCGATAATCTAAATCATATGAACCTAAATCTCAATTCCTTGATCCTATGTCCTCCTGACACATCAGACTTATGTCAGAACAAAATAATTATCTTTGTGCTCCAAATTTTCTTCTTTTCTTTATTTCTGTTAATGACAACACCATTCCTCCTGGTATCTAGGCTCATTACTTCAGAGCCATCTTTGCCCTCTACTTCTCTGCTTCTCATGTTCATTTAGTCACCAATGTTTATTGCTTTAACTTCTGTAGTAAGGAAGAAAAGTCATAAGCATTTATTAAGTGCCTATTATTTTCCAGACTTGGTGTTAGTTTACATATTGCCTCATGTTGGTCTTCATAACCAGCGTAAGATGCTATTATTATTCCCATTTTATAGCTGAGGAAATTGAGGCAGACAGTGGTAGAGTGATTTGCCTACACATTTACACAGCTAGTAAGAAGATTTGAACTCAAGTCTCCCTGACTCCAGGCCATCCCACTTTGTCCCCACCCCACCAACTGCAGAGCCCTCAAGGCTAGAGAAAAGAGAGGTGAAGCACAATGGCGATGGCACAAAAGCAATCCTCCTCAGATAGAATTTTTGCTAGACAAATGACAGAAAAGATGTCAAAGCAGAATGTGTCTAGACTGTGTCCTAGAGAATTAGTTTTTATTTTAGTCCATTATCAGTGCATGTACTTGAGACAGATTATCAACACTCTCATCATAATCCCCTAAGATATACTGAGTTCACAATGCTTACCTTGGTTTTACAACAGCCTCAGGATCCGAGTGGAACAGGGACAGAGAAGCAGTGAAAAACCTCCAGGATGCCCAAGCTTGAATGTTTGCAGAATGGCTGACCAGTTCCCCATAATTGTAGAACAGATAAGGAACCATAAAATGCTTTTCAAAAAACCTGTCTACTTCCATTAAACTCCATTGGGCTGACCTTTCTTTTTGCCATAAAATGGTAATGTTAGCTTTAATGGAAACCAATCACATAATCCAAAATGTCACAAGTGGCTTTTAAATGAAGGAAAAATACAAGAAAGAAGGAAGGAAGAAAATAAATATTTATCAAGTGTATCCTATGTGAAAGGAAGGGAGGAAGAAAAGAAGAAAGGAAAGAAAAGAGAAAGAAAGGAAGAGGAGAAAGGAAGAGGTGGAAGAAGGGAAGGAGTAGGAAGGAAGATGTAAATTGGGATGAATAGTATATACAGGGATTACCAGTAGATTTAAGCTATCCTTGGGCTGGTTCTGGGTTAGCTTGTGAGAAGAGAGAAAGCAAGGGATAAGAGAAAAGGGACTAAGAGAAGAAAGAATTAAAACACTTTTATTTGGTGGTGGAAATGAACAAATGCCTCTCTGAGCAATAGCACATCTTGTCTAACCCTGTAATTTTTGGGGGGAGAGGCAGAGCAGAGGTAGGTTTCTGATTTGATTGATATATCATCATTGTGGATAAATCCCAGTGTGGAAATTCCTTTCTTCCAATATAGATCAATACCTCCTATGCAACTTATGGTCTTGGAGAATTGCCTTTGGGCCACTTGATGAGTAGGATTAGCCTGGTGACCATAGCAGAATTTGTTTTTCTAAAGAAGGGAACAGGGGGTTAGATCTGTGGTTTCATTTCTATAAAGAATTCAAGGATTAGAGACCCTCTTCCCCTCATCAATATAGGTTGGCATCTTCTAGTCCTAGAGTGTTACCTAGAGTACCAAGAAGTTTAGTGACTTGCCTAGGGTCAAACATCCACCCTACTAATAAGTTGTTATGTTATGTTGTTGTGAATGTTGTACTTTAATTTCTTGAATGTTATGCTTTAGTTTATTGCTGAAGAAATAGAGAATTCACTATACTATGCGATTAGATCCTTAAAGTTATTCACAGCAGCAGTCCTTGGGAGAGTTACTCATGACTGGCTTTATACCATGGTAGAAAAATGCTAGAAAATATGACTTTGGAGTATGATGAAAAGGAGAAAAGATATTTATAGATAAATATATGACTGGAAAAGGAGGTAATTTGGGCTTGCACCACAAATGAAGGCTGGATGGACTTTGTGTTTCACTGACAAGCACACTGTCGAGATTACAGGAGGCACTTGTGGGATAGTGACAGGAAGCAGGCCTTGGCATCAGGATGACCTAAATCTTGTCTCTGAGACTTTACTAGGTGGGGGATTTGGCATAAGTCACTTAAAAGTGACTCAGTTTCTCTTTCTATAAAATGGGAGTAATAATAATAGCTACCTCTCAGGAGCACTTGTGAGATTAAAATAATATAAATTTGTAATTAATCACTATGTAAATTGCTATTATTATTATCTAAGCCTCTGTTCTATCATCTGTAAAATGGACATAAGAACAGCACCTGCCTCACAGGGTCCTTATGAGGGTCGGATGAGATGTGCTTGAAGTGTTTTTCAAATCTTAAATTTCTCTCTAAAGGTCAGATGTCATTATCATTACTATTTTTATTATATCTCTAGAGGAAGGCTCCCAGCACATTTGGCAGATCCTACCTAGAGGGTTAAATGAATAAACGTGGGTGAGAAGGCATGGCTGAGTTGTGACCTCTACCATTGAAGTACCCATATGGATGAGACCAGAGAGCCATTGAAGTATATAAGAAAGAAAAAAAATCCCTTTCTAAGAATTAGTCATTTCAAAGTAGAATGAACCTGCTTAGTAAGTGGTAGGTTTCCCTTTGCTGGATGTTTTCAAAAGGATTCTCTTTCCTTTGAGATTCTATAGATGGGATTCTTGTACAGGCTGGTCCAGATGGCTTTTGGGATGCCTCCCAACTCTGAGATGCTCCGATTCTGATTTTGAATTCAAATCCCGTCTGTGCAAGGAAGGCAGGGGATTGTAGAGGTATAAATCAGTCCCAGCCAGAATTGGCAGCACAAAAAGAATGAATACATAATTGGAAGAGGAATCCTATAAGGGCACAGTTCATCATACAAAGGTGTTAAGGATTTTTTTTTAAGGGCAGTGAATCTAGGTTTAAGAGGTATCTAGGGAGTAAAGAGGGATAAGGTTGTAGCAGCAAGCACCCCAAGTGCGTCCTCAGGGTTTGCTGCCCATACAGGTTCTTGGATCTGCTTTGTTAAAGGAAAGCAACTCAAAATGGGTTAACAAGCTTACTTTAATCAGTCAGACATATATCGTTTACCTTGTTCAGGAGGAAAAGGTCAGCACCCCAAACTTCAAAATATACAGACAGAATTATCAAGACATTAACAGATCAAGTAGACAGCTTTCCAAACTGTCCAACCATTACATCCATACCCAGTCAACATCTGGGTTTCCACATCTGGGTTTTTCAAAGCCGGGGGACTCTCAACAACGGCTTCCCAGAATTCAGATCAAATCACAGAACACTTCTCAAAGTGAGTCCCAAAACAAAGCTACACATCAGGGCTTATATAGCCTTCTCCTGGCTCAGAGAATGTAACAACCTTATTGACCCACTGGCCAATCAAAAAGTATCTACTGAAAAACAAGCCTCCCACCCCAGGCTCCAGGTGCACTCTAGCCTAGGGGCAGGGAAGATCTTCCAAATTTGCATTCCCATTACAAAGGTGGAATTCACATTACAGTGAAATATTGTTTTCTTGAATGTGGACTACTCAAATCTGCTTTTAGCCACACTAGCCTTTGCACGCATGGGGGTTATTATCTTTTTTGGGTTAATAGTTCAGATAGCAACATATGATATTTAATTTCTAAACAGCCAGAGGATTTGTGCTTTGTTGTTCATAGAATTCTATATTGGAAAGGGGGTTTGCAATTCCATCCTTCCCCCAAACATTAATCTTTTCTATGATACCCACATTAGGTAGCATAATGGATGGAAACTTTGTTGGACCTGGAGTCAGGAAGATTCATCTTCCTGAGTTCAAATCTGGCCTCAGACACTTGTTAGCTATGTGACCCTGGACAAGTAACTTAACCTTGCTTACTTCTGTTTCCTCACCTGTCAAATGAGTTGGAAAAGGAAATGATAAACCTCTCCAGTATCTTTGCCAAGAAAACTCCAAATGGAGTCACAAAGAATCAAACACAACTGAAAAGTGACTGAACACATTTCTCTCCATAGGTTCTAGTTCTGCTCTTTGGAACCAGGTAGAATAGGTTCAGCCTACATGACATTCTTGAAAATAATTGAAGAAAGTTATCATGTCTTCATTTCACATATCCAGATCCTTCAACCAGTTCTCAGATGACAGGATTTCAGGTGTTTTCACAATCTTTGGGATGTGTTTTGGCTTGTCAATATCTCCTAAAGTATGATGTCCAAGACAGCCCTCTAGATATGGTCTGACCAGGGCAGAATGCAGAAGACCCACCATCTCCATTATTCTTGATATTATAAGGGTCAGCATCTGATCACAGTAGTTCTTTTGTCATTACTGTTGTTGTCATTGTACCATCCTACTGTTGACTCATAACAAACTGATGGAAAACTAAGACCCTGAGGTTTTTCCACATGACTAGTTCTAGTCACATGCCTTCATTCTGTTCTTGTGCAACTGATTTTTAATGCAAGAGAATTTTCCCCTGTTAAATCTCACATTAACTTGCTCCAGCCCACATTTTTAAAAATTAAATTTTCTTTTTTTAATTGTGAATTTACTGATCACCAACACGTAAACATTTATTTAAATATACAAAAAAGAACAAGGAAGACTTATACAAGAAATTATCAACAGTTATGTCTAGTTTGTTCATTAAATATAAACAGACACGAAACTTAATACAGCAATAAGAAAACTGTCCTATTTGACTTAATAGAACAGTAACAAAACTGTTCTGTGCTTTTTTATGTCCCCTCCTACAATTTTTTGTTTTCTTGTGTGCATTTAAAAAGGTTTACTGCATTTTTCTCCATATCTATTATTACCCACACACTTACAACCTTAAAGACAATTAGGTCATAATTGTCTTTAAAGATAGAGCACTGGGATTGGAAACCTGAAATCAAATCCTGATTTAGGTATTTACTAGCTGTGTGAGCCTGGGAAAATCACCTAACCTCTTTCTGCCTCAGTTTCTTCAACTGAAAAATAGCCCCTACTTCCCAAGGTTGTTTTGAGGCTCCAATGAGATAATATTTATAAATCATTTAGCGCCATACCTGAAACATAGTAGTCACTTAATAAATGCTTGTCTCCTTCCTCCGACCCCACTCTGGCCCATCAAGAGCTTTATGAATTAATTTTGTCATTCAAATTTATTGTCTATCACAGTGTGGGAAGAGTGCTGAATGTTAAGTCAGAACCCTGTGGCACAAATCCCAGCTTTGCCATTGGATGCCTATGTGGCAATGAGCAAACCTCAACTTCTCTGACCCTCAATTTCCTTAATTAAAACAAAGGGGATAGACTTGACGATCTGCAAGGTCCTTTTCCAATCAAAATCTACGTTCTGTGATCCGACATCTTGTTATCTGCAAATCTGATAAACCCATTTTATTCAGGTCCTTGATAAAGGTGTTGAATGGTACTGGACCATGGAAAGAGGACTGGGATATTCTAAAACTTCTAAAAGAGCAGATTAATCTGTTGGTGGAATCATAGCCTCCTAGAATGAAAAGATTTCAGAGTTCCTTTAGTAAAATTAATATTTGAATAGGAATATTTATAAATAGGAATAATTATAAATAATTATTAAATTATTAACACATATTAGCTATTAGTAATGTTAATTATTTGTTAATCATTATTAATAATAGCTAACATTTGATCCTCACAACAGTACTATGAGGTAGGTGCTATGATTAATTTCATTTTACAGATGAGAAAACTGAGGAAAAGAGAGGTTATATGAATTGCCTAGTATATAAAATTGTTTATTTAGTGGACCTTTATTAAATGTAATTTTATTGCATTGTAATGTAAAAGGTTTGTTCACTTTTCTGCATGTTTGTTTTTATGACCTAATATTTGGCCAATTTTTGTAAATATTGCATGCACAGCTGAGATATATGCATATTTCCTTCTAATTTCCATTAAGGAATCACAAGAGAGCTATAGTATTTAACTTTTCTAAAATTTTATGATTGCTATTTTAAGTTCAAGTGAAAAATAATAGATTTTGATCTAGTCTCTTATTTTGACTCTGAGTCTGTTTCAAGTGTGTTTCTTTTAAACATCATGCTAGATTCTGTTTTCTAATCCATACTGCTATCTTCTTCTGTTTTTTGGGTAAGTCTA
Source organism: Petaurus breviceps papuanus (assembly GCF_028583685.1). Lineage (NCBI taxonomy): Eukaryota > Metazoa > Chordata > Mammalia > Diprotodontia > Petauridae > Petaurus > Petaurus breviceps. The sequence continues at coordinate 8,843,301 of NW_027186324.1, read as the reverse complement.
TTCCATTCAAATTCAATTATGATTGCTAATTATGTATTCCCCTCAATCCTGTTCTCCTAATTCTCACCCCCCATCTTTTCTTTTTGACGCCTCTTTACAAAGAAGAAGAGGGGGGTGAGACAGGAGTGTGCTCAGCATCAGTGTTCTATGCTTGATGAAATCAATCTCTGCTTCTGAACTTTTCTTTTCACTTAGGCCCCAATAACATATTTTTACTCTTTCTTTCCTTGTGGACCCATCTTCATATTACTACCTCCAAGACTGGGTTTTGTTTTGCTTGCGACTAATTCTCTTCCCCTGCTCCCCACTCTCTTTCCCCTTCCCACAATCTTTTTCCTTCCTGAATCTGTTGTCTTTCTTATTTTCCCTCCCTCATCCTTCCTTGTTCTTTCTTATTTCTCTGTTGAGTTTAATGTGTTTTTACCACCAGTCTTTGTGTGTCTGTTTATCTATATGCATATATCTACATTTTATATGCATATATCTACATGTATGTAGATATATGCATATAGATATACACATATCTGTATGTATGTGTGTTTCTGATCTAATTAAATATTTGATTTTTTACGAATTCTTTTTACTAATTTTTTTTTTTACTAATTCAGAGGAAAGTAAAGTTAAAATGTCATTTGTTTTCCCCATCCATTCCTTTTTCATAAAGACTTTTACTTGTCTGCTCTAGTTACATGAGATAATAAGCTCCCTGATCTTTTTCTCCCTCCCTTCCCCCCATTTTCTTTCTTAATGTATATTTTCCTTCCCTTTTCTTTCTTTTTTTAAGATCACCAAAATATAGGGGTGGCTAAATGGCTCAGTGAATAGAGCACTGACCCTGGAGTCAGGAGGACCTGAGTTCAAATCCAGCCTCAGACACCTGACACACTTGCTAGCCATGTGACTTTGGGCAAGTCACTTAACCCCAATTGCCCTCCAAAAAACAAACAAAAAAAGATCACCAGAATATAACAAAATCACCTCTGAACTTGCTGTATGATCCCCGATGATGCTAGGCTTCTCAAGGGAGGCTTATATCATGCCTCTCCCCTCTCCCATTTCAATGTAAAAACTATTTTTTTTGTAAAGCTCCTTCTCATTGCTCACTTGCTTTTGCCTTTTCTGATTGTCTTGATTCCTGTATTTGTATTTCAAAGTTTATTCTTAGAGATGTTTTTCTTTTTAAATCAGGAGTGCTTGGAAGTCTTCTCTGCCATTTTCCTCCTGTAAAATAGCGCTCAATTATGCTGGGTAAGTTGCTCCTGGTGTTAAGTCTATCTTTTGACTTTAAATCTCACATGACCCTGACTGTGGTTTCTTAGTATTTAAATCCTTTCTTTTTTGACTGCTTAAGAACGAGTACTTTTCCTTTGGTCTGGAAGTTCTGAATTTTGGTTATAATGTTTCTGGGAATTTTCATTTTGGGATTTCTTACAGGAATTGGGCAGAGGATTCTTTCCATATTCACTTTACCCTCTGGGGCAAATATGTCTGGACAGTTTTCTTTTTTAAAAATAAATTTGTTGGTATCTTTTGCTTTTTTTTCACCCAATCACCAGAATTGTCCCTAGTATTTATCTCCTCCGTCTTCCAGAGATCTATTCTATGTAGCAAATTAATATTTTTAAAGGAGAAGAAAAAGAAGAGAAATCAGCAAAAGTGATCAATACAGCAAAAAAGTCTGAAAATATATGCAATGAGCTTCTTACCTCTATAAAGGACTTGGGGTACAAGGGGTTTCATTTCTCTTCTTTGGGGCAATACTTTTTCTCTATAATTTTTTGGCATTCACTTTTGATTGTTTCCTGGTTTTTCCCATTCATATTGTAGTTATTGCATATATTGTTTTCTTGGCTCTGTTTAATTCACTTTCCATCAAATGATGTAAATCTTTCCATATTTCTCTATATTAATCAATCCTTACAGCACAGTAATATTACACTACATTTATATACCACAGTTTGTTTAACCATTGCCCAATTAATGGGCATGGGCATTCATTTTCTTTCTAATTCTTTGCTATAGCAAAAAATCGTGCTATAAATATTTTGGTGTACATGGGAGCTTCTTATCCATGACTTCCTTGGGGTATAAGCCTAGTAGCGGTATCTTTGGGTCAAAAGATATGGACATTTTAGTGACTTTGATTCTCAATAACTTCTTGCAATGTGTGTAAATGACTTTCTTCTTATAACCCCTCTAACACTGACTATTCTTGTCTTCTGAAGTATGAGATGAAATCTCGGGCTTGTTTGATTTGTGTTTCTTTTGTTATTAACACTTTGGATCATTCTTTCAGATGTTAATAGCTTACAATTCTTTTGAGAACTGCTTGTTCATGGCCTTTGACTACATCTTAAATACTAAACCCTTATCTGAGATATTTGATATGAAGATTTTTTTCCCATTCCATTCCATGCTTCCCTTCTTATCCTAGGTACATTAATTTTGTTTGTGCAGAAACTTTTTAGTTTTGCATAATATGAGTTCTCTGTTTTATCTTTTGTAATTGCCTCTACCCCTTGTTTGGTTAAGAATATATCTTCCAATAATAGGTATGAAAGTTTTATTATCCTCTTCCTGGATGGTTTTATTCTATGATATCTTGAGACATGATATCTAAGCTGTGTGTGTGTGTGTTAGATAATTGAAGGATTCTTAAATTATTTTTCCTTGATTTATTTTCCAGGTCATTTGTTTTTTTAATATGAGATACCTCAAATTTTCATCTATTTTTCAATATTTTGATATTTAGTATGTTTTGTTTTCTCATGAAGTTACTCTAATTATCAAAGAATTTGTTACTTTGCTAAGGGTTTGTACCTATTGTGCCAAGGTATAAATTCTCTTTCCAAGTTTCTTTTTTCCTCATTGTTCATTTAATTGGTTATAATCCTTCTTTACAATTTGACTAATGTTTAATGTGAAGGTATTTATAGAACCTATATAGGATTTCATGCCGTCATGGGGGGGGGGAAGGGGGAAGGAGAAGAAAATTTTGAACTCAAAAGCTTGTGGTGGAACTGAATGTTGTAAACAAATAAAAAATAAATGAATGAATAAATGAAAGAAAAAATAAATAAATAAAAACCTCTCATGTCTCTTTTAATTCTTTATTATTGCACACTCATTTTATTTATTATCATTTAAAGTTATTTTTAATTTCTTTTTTTTAAATTTTTTTTAAAGCAATCGAGGTTAAGTAACTTGCTCAAGGTTACACGGCCAGGTGTTTCTGGGTGGGTGCTGAGTGTCTGAGCCCGGATTCGATCCCCAGGTCATCCCGACACTGGAGCCGGTGCTCTTACTTGCTGAGCCACCTGGCCGCCCCTAATTGCTTAATTTCTTTTAGGAATTCTAATTGATTTTGTGCTTAAGCTATGTTTTTCTTTGCAACTTTGCTTTAAGTATTTTGAAGTTCTCTTCTTCTGAGTGTCTCTGGCATCATAATAGATCTTTAACTTTGTATTGTTGTTGCTTACACATCCTTTCAGCTTTATTTCCTGGACTAGGACTTTGTGCTAGAACCAGGCTTTGTCCATTTCTGTTGGCACTGTTGTGACCTTATAAGGCCACAGGCCATTTTATCTGGGTTCCTGTTGCTACATGCCCAAGAGTAGTTTGTTTTCTTTGCAATTTACAAGAGTAGCTCAGGCCAGTGAGCTGAAAACTTTATATGGCATAATCAAAAGTATTTTTCAATTGCTACTGCTTGGGCTTTCTAGGTTCCACCTTCCAGTTTGTGTCTAAACAAAATAGCCACAGATTTGCCCCTGGGTCATACTCTGGGTTATACTGCATACTCCTACCCTAACATCTTGGATCATCTTATTCTCTATGAGTATATGTCAAACAAAACAGGTCCAAGAAGAGAACTCTGTGACTCCTCACTAGACTTCCTTTCAAGTTGCCAGCAGCAGTAATCACCACTCTGGATCTATCAATCAATTCTGAATCTACTTTTTCTCTGTTTTCATCCAGCCTGGGTCACATAATTTTTTATGGAAGGATATCATGAGGGACCTTGCCAAATATCTTGCTGAAATTCTGGCATGTTACATTCACAACATTCCTTTGGCATAATGAATGATAGTCTGACAACTCTGTTGAGAAAGGAAATGAGTTTAGTCTGGTATGACTTCTGGCCTAATGAACCCAAACTGGTTCATAGTGGTTGCTGTGCCTCTTTCTGAGTGCCTCCCAAACTATTTCTTTAATAATACATTTTACAATTTTATCAGGAGTTGAATTTAAGTCCATTGTACTATGATTAAAGAATCTAGCTTCCCTATTCCATATTGTGAATTTAAAGTATCCTTTTATTATTTCCTTAAATCTTGAGTTTTACTTCCCTGTCAACTAGTTTTGTTCTATAGATCCCAAGTCGAGGTCATCATTCTCTTTGGGAGATAATACAAACTAAGCATTCCTTTTACAAAATCTTTGAAATTCACTCTCTGAAACCTTAGAAATTCACCTCTGAAACCATAGTTATTAGACTATGCTTAAAGTCTCACTCCTTTCCTATCACCAAATGCTAAGATAGAGTGGCCACTTCCTCCAGAGCATCCGGTTATTTCTACTTCAGGATATAATTGTTTCTTATTGGTCAAAAACTGGCCTGGAGTGAATAGAAATTCCCCTGTCTCTTCCTGTACTTTTTGAAGTGAAGGAAGATAAGCCTTTATGTAACACCTACAGTGTGCAAGGCATTGTGCTAAGTGCTTTACCATCTCATTTGATCCTCACAACAATTCTGAGAGATAGATGCTATTATTATCTCCATTTTATAATTGAGGAAACCGAGACAAACAGGTTAGGTGATTGCCCAGGGTCTCACAACTAGTAAGTGTCTGAAACCAGATCTGAACTCAGGTCTTTCTGATTCCAGGTCTGGAATCTACTATCTACTATGCCATCTAACTGAAATTTCCAGCAAGATAAAACAAGAATTCCTCAACTTTTCTGGTTTTACACAAGACTTTGACCTTTTGAATGAGTGATTTATGCAATTTAGCTTTTTGGGATCCTGTCATTCAACCAATTCAGAATCCATTTCTTATAGTGTTAGAAGCTCTAAGAAGTTAGGTTACTTGCTCATGGTCTGTAGTGCCAATGTAATATTAACAGCACCAATGGCTACTGTAAATATGTCAGCATAGTTCTCAATCATAAAATAAAACAGACTCTTCATATATAAGACAGAAGCAAAACATTTATCCAGACACCAGAAAACAGAATTCCCAAACCAGAAAGCCAAATCCATCATAGCAGCAAGCAAGTTAATACACTGCAACACTTCAGAGAGCCACACCATCCTTTGGCCTTCCAACAAACCAACATTTAGAAGTCTAGATGTCTCCCTGCATGTGTCCTCTCCTCCCTTGAGCTCTAACTGCTCTGACTCCCAGCTTCCTGTAGGCTCTGCTCCACCATTCAGCAAACTCCTCCCATCACAGGCTCCATGTGATTACATCCAGACTGTTAGGAGGTAGGGAAGATCTTCAAATTCCCTTAGGCTTATTAAGGGGCAGGGAAGTTCTTCAAATTCCCATTACTATTACATGGTCACATAGCTAATGAGTTTCAGAAGATGGAATTGAACCTAGTGGTGTGACCATGTGCAAGTTATTTTAACTCTTGGAGCTTCAAAGACTATAATATAGGGGGACAGAGCCAAGATGGCTGAGTAGAAGCAGGACCTCCGCCTGGCTCTGGCTTCCACCTTCCCCAATCCATGTAAAAAGGGGACTCTAAACAAACTTTGGAGCTGCAGAACCCACAAAATGACACAGAGAAGCTAACCTCCCACCGAGGACAGCCCGGCAGGCTGGCAGGAATTGGCCAGTGCAGTGCTTTGGGAGCTGAGCCCAGCACCACACCCAGCCCCATCCCCCCACCAACTTTAGCCCCAGGGCAGGCCTGACCAGCTGCTGGCCAGAGGGATTCCAGATCAGCAGCAGCTGTGGCCATTTTCAGAATTATCAACACATAGATGCAAAGGACAAAGTGAAAGGTCAGTGCAGTATGGACTTTGGGACCCGGTAAGTGGGAGTGCGAGGCTTTTGCCCCCAGGGCGAGAAGCCTCTGAGATGCTGGCTGGCTGTGCCAGTGCCACATGGCAGCTTCAGCTTCTGGCCTGCAGAGTGCAGGGGGACCAAGCAACAGTCTGAGGGGTAATCGCTTTTGCTTTAACCTGCTTGGATCTGGATTGCAGTCTAGGGTGGAGGTCCTGGGGTGTGTGTCCAGCTTGCCAGAGTGTGTGGAGGCTTCAGAGAGTGCACCCATCTAATACCTCCAGCAATTGAGAAAACCCCAGCATTTGGGATGAAAGCTCCCCTGTCTGGTGGCAGAGTTCTACTATGGCAAAAAGCCCAGGGGTCAAGTGACTGAGGGGCAACATGACCAGACAAAGGAAACAAAGCAGACAGAAGATTCCAACATTAGACTCCTATTTTGGGAACAAAAAAGAGCAAAGCATGGAACAGGAGGAAGACAGTGAAGTCAGAACTCCTGCACCAAAAGCTTCAAAGGAAAATACGAGCTTGTTACAGGCCATAGAGGACCTTTAGAAGCAGATAAGAGAAATGGAAGAAAAATTGGGAAGAGAAATGAGAACAAAGACTATAATATATAGACAAGCTAAGTTTTGTGTTAGTGGGAGAAAACCCCGCACCAACAAAGTAACCTTAATATACAGGACATTCCAAAGTCTTAGGGTAATTTGTAAACCTTTAATAATAGAAAATTGAATGAAGACTTTTGGGACACCCAAAACCTAGAATGAAAATTTGCTTAACCTTGTGAACAAATTTCATCTGACTCTAACATCAGGTTAAAGTGAGTTTTAAGTAAGTGAGATTATTTCCCTAGTAGAGAAAAGAGACAAGGTAGTATAGACAAAAGATCACTGGATTTGGAGGTAGATGAACTTGAATCAAGTCTCTGCTATTTTTCCATCTATATGTCTTCCTCCAATCCTTGCTTAATTCATCTGTAAAATGGAACGATTGGATTAGATGATCTCCAAGGTCCTTAATAGTTCTCAATTCTGTGATATTAAGTTGAATAAAAATGGATCAATGAATGGGGTGGGTATCCCTGAAATCATAGGAATTTCTAGAATGATCTCTTCATGTTTCTTCCTCACTTCCCCCCATCTTTCTCCTGTCCTCATCTTTTCCCTTTCCCTACCATCTGAGTCTTGAAGGAAGAGATTCTAAAACACAGAGGTAGGGTAGAGATGGTAGATGGAGTGTGTGTGTGTGTTTCAGCAAGCAGACCTATATAACTGCACTATCAAGTATATGGAGAGGTCTGGCATCTAGGAATATAGGAAGGATCTAGACTGAGAACTTTAAGTGCCAGAGGATTTTATATTTTATCCTGGAAGTAAGAGGGATCCATTTGAGCTTATTGAGCAAGGTGGTGTGACATGGTCATAGCTCTAGAATAATCACTTTGGCAGCTGTGTGGAAGGCAGGATAGGGTGATGAGAAACTTGAAGCCTAGAGCCCAATTATAAGGCTATTATGATAGTCCAGGAAAAACTAAGGGTCTAAACTGGGATGTTGGCTATGAAATAGGAGAAAGGGGAACATAAACGATAGATAAAAAGAAAGAAATAATAAGATTTCACAACAAATTGGATTTGTGAAGTGAATGAGAGAAGATAACTGAGGATGACATAGAGTTTGAGGAACTGAGAAAGTAGGACTTGCTAATATTATAGGAAAGTCTTTTTTTTTTTGAAAGACACCATTCTCCCCCCCGCCCCCCAGACTGCCTATCCCCAAGACAACTGGGGGAAAGTAATAGAGTCAATCAAGTCATGCAGAAAGGCAGGTAACTGGCCCTAGAGTTAGACAAGGGCAAGATTGATATGGATTAGGGGAAACAGCTGCTTTAGGAGTTGGCCAAAGTCAGGCAGCACACATATTAGGTCAGGTGATGATAGAAATGAGTAGACAGATAGAGATAGAATGACAAATGAATGGAAGCAGGCAGGAGATATTTAGTACCTTGGACAGCTCCCTAAAAAATATTGCTCTGTATCTAAAACCAGAGCTTTTTTTTCCCCCCCAGGATAGTTTAGTTGACTCTACTTCCTATGGTAATTTTCTTGAACAAAGTGTATCTAGTGATCCCCCCCCCCCCTCAAATTTGGTACCTATGGAATCAGAAAATTCATCATCTTCAGTCCTACTCTTCCACCCCCACTCAGAAGCTCCAGTCTGTGTCAAAAAATAGACCTATGTCTTCCAGGAATTTGGCTGCATTGTGGGGTTGGGATTGGACTGGGGAAGGT
>NW_027186324.1:8831048-8834986 GCF_028583685.1 Petaurus breviceps papuanus | reverse complement strand
TTTGGAGACTATCTCTCTTGAACAAAGTTTAGGCAGGGACCCAGTAAAAGCTGTAAGTCTAAATACCAGGGTAATATTTTTCATTCCTGGAGATTCCTTTTTTTTTGTACAACTTGTGAGACACATCTCTCCTTTTATTTGCAGATTTACTATGGTAGCATTTTGGATAAATACTGCAAGGATAGTGATTCATGATTTTATCAATATAGTTCATATTTCTCATGGTGTCCTTGAATGAATGAATGCTAGGCACTAGTGGTAAAAATCAAGCAAAGGAAGAAAATCCCTGCCCTTGAGGAGCTTACTTTCTGATAGGGAATGATAAAACATGTAGGGAATCTAGAGTTGGAAAGGTGCGGGCAAAGGTTGGCATGGTGTGACATATTTGAAGTGGGCTGTTTCCTAGTGTAAGGGTTATGGGATTTAAAGATCTCCCATGCCGCATGGACGTGCTGACATAGCAGAGCAAGAAAAAAAAAAAAGCCGAGCTAACGGTCCTGTGGTTGGCAGTTGGTGGCAGTTGCCTTTTTTTTTTTTTTTTTTGAGTTAGGATTCCGGCTGAGCACTGCCAGGGGCCAGAGCTGCTGGGAGCGCTCTTCCAGGACGCTGGGTGGTTGCTGTGAGTGGGGAGAGGAGGACCTTTGCCTGAGGTAGCCTGTTCTGTTTTAAAGGCTTGAGAATGTGGGTGCTTTTTACTTTATCTACCTGTGCCAATGTCATAACTACTCTGATGGCTTTCACTTTCTGGTTTTGGGACTCAGTCTTTTGGTATCTTAATAAATTTTCTAGTTTATTTCCCCAAATGGCAAACCTGACGTATTTTGTGATGGATAATTATATCAGCATATTTGTAATCTCTATAGGCATTGTGAATATGGCATTGCTGATACACCTAGCTCAATAAGGTGAAACTCACTTAAAAAACCCAGGATATCAGGGGTGGGAATCTGAGTCTGAGTGGAAACTCCTTTTAGTTAAGATGTTAGAAATGCGGCATGGAAGATAGTACAATTCGATATCAATTAATTTATATTATCCTAGAAGTAGGTCTTTAGTAAAGTTCTGCAATGATCTGCCCATCTTGTTTAACATGTTCACATAATACATTATAATTTTATCAACTGATAATGTATTAATTAATATAATGACAATACAGGTAGCATGGTATGGGGATTGGGGGAAGCCAGGGGTATTCTGGACATAGTTTCAACTTGCTAGATGCAATTGTTAAATATTTAGTATGAGCATTTATACCTTGGATATCAGCAAATATTACAAATCAGGTCTTGATTTATTGTTCTGTCGATTGTCCAGATGTAAGAAAGTGATGGCAAAAATGAGGCAGATTAAACTTAAATGTTTATTGTGCATACTTTTTTCCCCTGGAGAGCCAATTTTTGAACATTTTCTTGCTGGGAAAAACCTCTAGCCTCTGAAGACCTGGCTCTGTCACTTACTAGCTGTATGAGCCTGGACAAATTTCTTCACCTCTTTAAGCCTTATTTGACTCATCTATAAAATGGGGATATTTGTGTACCTCCTACTTTTCAGGGTAGGATCAAATGATATGATACAAACACACTGGAACATCAAAGTGCTATCTATCTATCTATCTATCTATATATATATATATATATATATATATACATATATATAGTTATATGTACACATGTGCGTGTGTGTATTAAATTGTGCTATCTTCCAGGCCACATTCCAGCCTACTTCAAAATATGCCACACCGTGTCAACCTTTGCCCTCACCTTTCCAACTCTTGATTCCCTATATGTGTTATATAATCCATAATGTCCTGGGTTTCCCTTCAGAAATCAATGACACAAATGAGGAGAGAGACCTTGGTACTTTAGTTGGTCACAAGCTCAATATGACCTCACAATTCTAGGGTACATTAATAGAAGTATGATTTCCAGATAGTAGAAATAGTCCCTGGTTAGATTATAGTGTTACTGACTTAAATGAATGGTAGAGCTGATCTTGCTCCATTTGAAATTAGCTTTCTAAGTCCCATGTCAGCTGGACAGTTATTCTGTACTATCTCGAGGGGCCTAGCTCTGGGCACCATATTTTAAGATCGACAAATTGGAATTCATCTACATCAAGGTGACTAGAATACTAACAGAACTTGAAAGCACAGCATATGAAGATGGTCTTTAGAAGCTGGGCCCCCTTAACTTAGAAGAAGAGAAGATTAAGGGGTGAAGGATGTGATAGCTGTTTTTAAAGTGTCTTTTAAAGCAAGAGAGAAGTCTACAACCAGAATGCATATAGATATCTATTTGTGTTAGTCATTCTTTTATGTGTCATTGAAAGTGATGGATCATATCCAGATGTGATTCCATTCTAATTTGGGGCTCAAATACAGATTTGTAGACTGATAGAATTGTGAGGAACTTGAGAGTAGCAAGGTCTCTCCAACTCTTCATTTTACCAATGGGGAAACTGAGGCCTTGCAAGGTCCAATACTTTGCCCAAAGTCATTAAGGCCCAGCAAGGTGAAATAACTTGCCCAGTCAGAACCAGTACATTTAAAAAGGCAACTACTCTTCAGTCTGCCTCAAGAAGGGCTTGGATAAGTGATTATTGGGATAAAGTTGTGAGTGTCCAAGAGACAAATGCCGAGTGTATATTCAACTTGGTATTTTAATTCAGCTTTATTTCTATTGTCTATTCCATGTGTTCTAGGAACATTTTATTAAATGTTCTTCTCCATACAATGCCTCACAATGCACAACAACCTTTCAAGGTTCCTGGGGTGTGGAATGTTCTGTAGGTAGAAAGCTCTCATCCCAAACTCTACCTTTCTCTGAAACTCATGAAAATCTAGGCCTGTATGATTTATTCACTCTGAGAGATGTCTGAACAGCAAATGTCAGCAAAAATAGAATCTCTGAATGGAGGCCATCAGAGGATCCCTTTATCCAAACAAAACCTCAGCTCCCTTATTTAGTGCCAATAAGCAGGTTTCTCTGGAGCTGCCACACAGAACAAAGAAGACATCCTGAAGTGAAGTGGTCTCTCAAAAATTCATGGATGACCCTCTCTGTGTAGAGCAGGAAGGAGAAGCTTGTCTGGTTCGGGGGGGGGGGCAGAATTAGAACATTTTACTCTGAGGACTGTGTGTCCTGAGAAGCTGTCCTCTCCTCGTTGAAGATGAGAGAGGGGTGAAGATGGGGGACTCAAACAAGATGAATTTTCATTCAGGTCTGTACTCTCTCCAGATAGAATGTGATTTTTCTGAGGGTAGAGATGACTTTGCTTGGATTTTGTATCCCTGACCCCTAGCGTAGCACTTGGTGCCTGGTAGAGAAATATGAAATGGTAGTTGATTCATTGATTCAATTCTTTGGGTAATTCCCTAAAGGGATAAGACAGAAGAGGAAACTGAGGTATCTTAGGCAGTGAGTGTTTGGTTTAGACTTGTGATTTCAGCAGTGTAGGAAATGCCCAGTGAAGGTTCTCCATCGATGGAGGGGCACCTACTTACTGACTGTGTAACCTTGGGCAACTCAGTGGGCCTTAGTTTCCTCATCTGTAAAATGGGGACAATAATAATACCTACTTTTTAGGATGATTGTGAGACTCAAATGAGATAATAATTTTAAATTGCTTAGCACAGTGCCTGGCACAAAGTACATAGAAATGTTAACAATTATGGAGGTCTACAGAGCTGTGCTGCTAACCTCATTGTTGTGCCTGGGCAGTCTGCCAGCGCCAGGCCAGGAAACTGAATCGCTTCCATTTGAATTGTCTTAGGAAGATTCTGAAGATCACCTGGCAGGATAAGGCACCAGACACTGAGGTCCTTACTCGAACTAAATGGCCAAGCATTCAAACTCTGCTTCAGAGAGCATAACTCTGATGGGCTGGCCATGTTGTTTGAATGCAAAATGTACATTTGCCAAAAAGACTGTTTTATAAAG
>NW_027186324.1:8810065-8831038 GCF_028583685.1 Petaurus breviceps papuanus | reverse complement strand
TACGGCTTTAATCGATCCCTGTCAAGCCCATCCATCCTCTACATCCTTAAAAAGACCTTGCCATCCCATCAGGTCATTATCCTACATCTCTTCTCCCTTTTCCAGGCATTTCTCTGGGAAAAAAAAACTCTCTATTTGTCACTTGTAAGTCCTCTGCTCTCAGGCAGTCTTCCATGCTTTGCAATTCAAACCCCTGGCAATCCAATGATCTCTTAATGGCCAATTCTTAGGTTCTTTCCCAGTTGTCATTCTTCTTGACTTTTCTGCTGCATTTGGCACTATTGAACTCTCTCCTCCAGGATACGTCTCTCTCCTCTCTGGGTGATTATGTTGCTACTCTCTCCTTGTGCTCTTCCTACTTCTCTGACCAGTCTTTCTCAATCTCTTTTGCTGGCTTACCACCCCACATGTCTTTAGGTATCCCACAAGGCTCTGCTAATTGTATGTTTCAAAACATCATGTCCTAGAACCAACTCAAAACCAACATGGCCAAAACAGAGCTCACAGTTCCAGACCAACCCATTTCCTTTCCAATTTCCCTATTTCTGTTGAGGGCACCGCCATTCTTCCAGTCTCACATGTTTGTAACCTCAGGGTCATTTTGACTTTTCCTTTTCCCTCATTCCATACTTTCCACCAGGTGCTAAATCTTGTCATGTCTGCTCCTACAATGTTTCTCACATCTCCTTAACTTGAGCCCTCATCATGTTTTGTCTCTAGACTGTTGCATCGGCCTCCTAAGTGGTCTCCCTGCCTCCAGTCTCTCCTGTCCCTCACATCAGTTCACCCTCCACACACCTGCCAGTGATTTTCTTTAAGCACAGATCTGACCACACCAGTCTCCTACTCAATAAAATCCAGTGGCTCTCTATCACTTTTGGGTTTCATAGAGACTCCTGTTTTAAAGGCCTTTAAGACCTAGCCCCAACCTGTCTTTTCTCTAACCCCCTTCTCATATACTGTAACCCAGTTAAACTGGTTTTCTCTTTGTCCTTGACAGCCGATTTTCCATTCTCCAGTTTCATAAGTTTGTACTGGCCATGACCCCTCAGGGGGATGCACTTCTTCCTTGCGTTTGCCTCACATGCACTCACATTATTTTCCTTACTAGAATGTGAGCTCCTTGAAAATAGGGATTATTTAATTCCTTGCGTTTGTATTCCCAGAGTGGAACCGAGTACCTGACTCATAGCAGGCACTTAATAAATGATTTCTGATTGCTTCATTGATTGATTGCTGGGGGTGGGTCAAGAGTCTTTGACTTGAGGCATTGATAAGGAACAGTATGTTACTCAGGGGTATAATGGAGGCAGCTCGAACCAGCTCTTGAAAGCTGATTGTTAAATTTTTAGTGTGAGGATTTGTACCTCAGAAATCAGCAAACGCCACAAATCAGGGCTTAATGTTTTTGTTTTGCTGATTATGTTATTGCTGTGGTTCACCCATTTTTAAAGAGGATGAATGACATCATGAGCTATCTTGGCTTGTCCAGCAGAATTGTACAAAGTCATCAGCTTCATTCTGTCTTCCAGAGTCATCGCGGTCCAGTGGCAAGACAAAGCTGAGGACTAACGGCGATGGTCTCAGATGCAATACATGGCTTTGGCGTCTTCAATGTCTGGCTAATCTCTCAGTTTTACAGTGCCTGCCTCAGCGGCCTTCATGGCCATTGCAGCAAATTTTTCTCATCTTCCTCTCCCACTGGGGGGATTTTTCACATACTTAGGGTAGAGCCCCTGGACTTATCGATGGCTTTGAGGCCTGCACTTACCCTCAGCCTGTTGGGCTGTGGCCACTGTGCATGCTACAGCTTCCTAGACCCCCAGGTGAGGGTTGGGTGAAGGTGGGCACCAAAGTTGGATGAAAAGGCCTGAAAGGGCTCAGCAAGCCCTCACACCAGAGGTGCCAGTCCTCCCTGAACACTCCATTATGTAGGCATAAGGAATGTGATGGAGAAAATGTTAATAATGCAGATTAAAATTAAAAGTGTGCCATACATATACATTTTCTTCCAGAGAGCTGGTTGTTAAATATTTACCAGTAAGAAAGGGCACATCGGCTCCCTGAATTCAGAATACCTGGTTCAGATTCCACATTTAACACCCCTGTAACCTTGAGCCTCAATTTCCTCATCTGTAAAATGAGGGGGTTAAATCATATGATCTCTGAGATCCCTTTGAGCTCAAGATCAATGATCCTGTGACCCTATAACTCTGAGTATGAAGCTGAAGTTAGAGCTGGCTTTATACCTTTGGTAACTGGACAACATTCTACCTGGTGTGCTTCCAGGTTACTTTTTTGCCCCCAAACATTCCTCACTTGATCCACTGGTTGATGTCAGTTGTCAGAAATTCACTTCTTCAGCTTCAGACTTCATTGACCTGCTGAAACATAAATAGAAAGTCAGTGCTGTTGAGCTGAAGTGGAATTTGGGTAAAAATTGCAGCTTTTCTTTACCAGCTCTTCTTTGTGGGAAGGTCACTCATATTCTCTGAACCTCAGTATCTTTATCTGTAAAATGAGTTGATAATACTTATACTACCTACCTTACGTGGCTGTTTGAGATCAAATGAGATAAAGTATATATGGATCAAATGAAATAATCTATAATGTTGTGCTTGGTTTTCCCATTCCCAAACCTCAGCCCCCCCTCAGGGAAGTGAGCAGACTGCCAGCTCAGCTCCACCTGCCCCCAGTGGATCCCTGAGTCGGAATTTCAGTGGTTTCTCCCACCTCCCACCGTCATATATGTGAAAATGCTTATTAAATTGGATTGAATTCTGTACTCCTAAGCTGCTTGTGGGCAGAAATGGCTTTTTCGTGTTTCTTTTTGTATCACCAACACGTGGCATTTAACAAATACTTGCTGGATCGGATTGGATTGCCTGAGAGAAGGTTTTGATAGGGGAGGGAGTACAAGAAACCTGTATAAATTGAGAAGGGCCTATTTGGAAAGATGGACAAAGAATAGAAAGGTGGATCTGAGATGCTGAAAAGAAACTTCACGTATTTTCCAATTTTGCCTGATGCCAGGCCCATTGGTCAGAAGGGATGTGACTGGGGCCATGGGACTCTCATGCCATTCCAGAATCAGGAGCCTCATCCTCCCTGGGAATGCCCAGGGTTTTTTGTACCTATATATGCATAGATCCTGGCCATGCTCACTAGATCCTGGAAGTGAGGGCAGCCAGAGAATAGGAATAATCCTATTTTATAGGTGTTAGAGAGTTCCACTGTGATTTTTAATTCTGATGACTACCGATGGGCAGAGAGGAAAGAATAACTAAGGTCTTTGGATGTGGCAGTAATAATTCCGTGTTAAAGGTTTCTGGGATTCCTGGTGAGAGAAACTTGCAGATCCTATTTACTGCCCAGTGGGTAGAAATTCAGCTTTTGCAAAGAGATAATTGGATGAAGGGCAGGTAAAGAGCGCATCCAATTCAGGCTTATGCCTGTTACACTGTGGGGCAGAGGTAGGCAGGAAGTCTGTGGATTCTCCTAATCAACAGAGTAAAGCACTATGTATTCTGGAGAAGCAAGACTTTGACATAACTTCTTTCAAGACTCAGTTTGAATGCTGCTTTCTATATCAGGTCTTTTCAGATCTCCCATGTGCTAACGTCCTCTCTCCTCTTTCTCTTTATTTTGTGTTTATTTACATGTTATTTTCCTCTTGTAGAATGTAAACTCCTCGAAAGCAGAGACTTTTTTTTGGTCTTTGTCTCCCCCGTAACAAACCCAACTCTTGGAGCATATTAGAAGACTTAATAAATTCTGGTTGGATGAATGGTTGTTGTTTTTTGTTTTCAAAGAGGACCAAAGTGGCATAATTGTGTTGAAGTCGAGTTACAGTGTCCAATTGTGACTGCTCGGACCAATCTGAGCTTGGAAGGCTCTGCCACAGGTCGGGCACAAATAGTCCACGGGGACATTTGGGGTGGATTCTCTAAATTTGCTCATTTTGCATTTCTTTTGAGCTACTTCCATTCTGCTTTGCCCACAGAGCACAGCACCTTCTGTGATGCAGACACACCACGCTGGGAAGTCCCTTGCCAGCATTTCCCATGTATTGCAGTCAGTTCCCAAGTTCCTCAAAGAGCCCTTGAGAGTGTCTTTTGACTTCCATGTCTTTGCTTCTGACTTCCACGTGAGCTCTTGCTTTGTGTGAGTGAATGAATGAATAAACAAGATCAAATGAGCATAGTCTATGTAAAGAATGTGAGTTTTAAAGTTCTATGGAAGTTAACTGTTACAATTAAGAAGTAAAACTAGACTACTAATTATAATTGATATCTCCCTCTAGGTAAGGGTAAATTATATTAAATGTAGTCAGGGGCTGAATTACGAACAGAGTGTTAGATTTTATGTCAATAAGACCTAGGTTTAAATCTCTCCTCAGACACTCGGGCAAAGGAGTGCTGCAACCAGCTCTAGAGAGCCAATTGTTAAATTTTTTTTGTGTGAGCATTGGTACTTCGGAAATCAACAATGGTAACAAATTAGGGCTTGATTTATTGTTTTGTTGATTGTCTAGACTTAGGAAAGTGTGAATAATGCCTATTAATCTTAAAAGTATGTGAGCATACATTGTATTTTCTATTGGAGAGTCCAGTTTTTAAACATGGCCAGCACATTCTTATAATGCTATATAAACATTGCTTGATTTTAGCAGGTGTGTAGTAGAAGGCTTAGGGAAAGAAGTTATCATCAGACTGTAGGGCTGATAACAATAGCAACAGCAACACAATGGGCATTTAATGAATTATTTAATTGTATTTTATTCTTAATTTATGAAATGAAACAAGAATTTCCATAACATAGTATAATAAGAATTATTGTATATGAAACTGGAAATCTATTATATATAACTTGCTGTTACATTCACATCTATAATAAATTTATATATATATATCATTTATATATAATAAATTTATTTTTTTCCTCCTTTTTTCTCTTCTTCCCCCAATGGCTACCATTAGACACAAATAGACATATGTATGTAAAATTATTCTATACATCAGTTCTTTCTGTTGATGCAGATAACCTCTTTCTTCATATGTCCTTTGTAGTTAATTTGGACATTTATAATAGTCAAAATGACTTCTTTGCTCAGTATTTTTTTTAAAATAACATTGCTATTACCATATACAATGTTCTCTCTCTTTTTTTGTGTGTCTTTTTGGAGGGGGAAAGGCAGGGCAATTGGGGTTAAGTGACTTGCCCAAGGTCACACAGCTAGTAAAGTTACAATATTCTCTTGATTCTCACAAGGCCTTTAGATAGCATTTTAAGGGTTGCAAAGTGCTTGACACTCATTATCTTATTGGAGCCTTACAACATCCCTGCTTTTAGGTAATAACTGTGCGACACTCAGCAAGTTACCCAATTTGAGCATCTATGTCTTGATCTGTAAAATGATGGGGGCGAATTTGGTGACCCTTAAGGTTCCTGGCTGCTTTGAATCTATGAGCTAAGCAATGACTACATGTGGTCACAAGGTCAGCACCTACTGAACTGTGAACTCTGAAAGATTATAGTGCCTGGTATATAGGAGGTGTTCAGACTGTGAATTCATTTGAATCAAATTAAGTAAACAGATAATTTTGGTGCATTGGCCAACTCTGACTCAAAAACTTCAGGAATGGTCCCATAACTTCAGGCCTGCATTTTGTCAGTGTAACCCGTGGTCCAATGCCCGAAGTTCTAGATTTACACAAACTGGGTTCGATGTCAGAGCAGCCCTCTCCCCTTCTCCTCCACCTCCCCACATAGCATGTCTCTGGCTCACTTTGCCCTCATTCAGGTTTTCCTTGCTGCACTGCAGGAGTATTCAGGTGAAGGGCTGAGCGGAACCACACAGGGATAGCTGTTAAAAAAAAAGCACCAAAAAAACTTTATTAGTGTTCATAAAAGGAGGAGGGGAAAGTCGCCAACGAAGAACAGTTTCTCATTGTACAGTCCTCATCACCCCTGGGCCCTTGCCAAAGGCGGCACACAGTGGGGTGGCTTCCAGATGTGAGCCAAAGTTTGGTACGCATTCAAGTTCATTTAACTACCCAGGGAGCCCAGTACCTTAGGGTGGTATTATAATGATGAAAACCTGTATCAGTCCCTAGGAGGGCAGGAAGGTTCCTGGAGAGGAAAAGGAGGATGCTAAGGGATTGATTCAACCCCAAGTGCTTTATTCTTTCCTAGGGGGAATCCACACAACAGTATGTCTTTATGAGTCAGAAAGATTGTATAGGGTTTGAACTGTAGTTGAAATCCCAGAGCCCCTCAGAGCTCAAACTTACACAGAGTTTTAGACAAACAGCTAGTTGTCTGACACCAACAGTGGACTGCCCTGTCATCCATAGGGGAAGAGAGTATTATATCTGGGACCAATGAAATGAGGACATTTTCTAAACTGCCTAATAAGATATGAGGGGCAAGAGCAGCGGAAATTTAGCTTTAAATTGCCAACCCAGCAAGAGGCTGTAGGAGGGCAATACCCACTTCCTGGCCTTGGTGTAAATGCATTCTGGGAGACTGGGCTCATAAAAGGCAAGCCAGTTCTCACTGTCTCATACTTGGGGAACTCAGAATACAGCTGCTGTCAAACAGGACAGCTCTAATTCCAACAAAATACACAGAAAGAACAGAAA
Source organism: Petaurus breviceps papuanus (assembly GCF_028583685.1). Taxonomy (NCBI): domain Eukaryota; kingdom Metazoa; phylum Chordata; class Mammalia; order Diprotodontia; family Petauridae; genus Petaurus; species Petaurus breviceps. The sequence continues at coordinate 8,824,394 of NW_027186324.1, read as the reverse complement.
TTATCTAAAGGATTAATGGTTGTCCATAAATAGTTGACATAATCTTTCCTTCTCCATTGAGTCCCACCTTTTCTTCAGGGAAATACAATCTTTTGATTTATAATTCCATGCTATTGTATGGATTCCCCCTAGTAAAGAATAAATGCTTGGGGTTTAATCAATCTGTTATCATCCTCCATGAACCTTTTCTTTTCCCTCCAGGACCTTTTTTTTTTATTCATTTAAGGACTGACACAAGCTTTCATCATTATAATAAGGTATTAGACTCCCTAGGAAATTAAATGAACCTGGATGTGTAGCAAACATTGGTTCATCCCTAAAAGATGATTTGATTGATGGAGATGCTTGTGCCTATCAAGAGGACATAATTGCATCAGGTTTGCCATACTTTACTGATAAAGTCTCTGCACCAGCATAGGCACTCAGCTCTATGGACAGAAATCGCCAACCCTCAGTGATTCACTTCTTGGAAGTAAAAACACACTCTGGCCAATAATTCATATCTTTATAGCCAGTTTGCTGGCTTTGTAGCCAGATGGACCTCTGCTCATTTAGGTGTGATAGTCATGCAGTCTGCCACTGATACTCTTACTCACAGCCTTTTCAAATGGGCAAGATCTTTTTGGGATTCTCTGACAGTCTGCGAGGATCCGCGGCTATACTACCAGAAGAGTCATTATATATATATATATGTCCTTTGGCAACAGTGATACTATTTCTAGGCATATTCCCTAGACAGTCAAAGACAGAGTGTGCAAAAATATTTAAAAGTGCATTTTTTCCCCAGAAAAATATTGGAAAGTGAATGCTTATTCATAGGAAATGGCTGCATAAATTGTGGTGTATGAAGGCATGAAAATATTTTTGCATTATAAGAATTTATGAATTTGAAGAATCTGGAGAAACTTATTTGATCTACACAACAGCTCTGGGAGGTAGGTGCTTTTATTGTCTCCATTTTACATTTGAGGAAACTGGGACAAACAGAAGTTAAGTGACTTGTCCAGGGTCACACAGCTAGTAAGTTTCTGAATCCTAGGAGGCTGTTACTTGTTAACTGATGGAATATTCAAATAGTGATAGGAACGAGTATTCGCAACAAATGACTTGGTGAGACTCAGATTTCCCTCTTTTTCTTTTATCCTCATTCCAAGACCTCAGTCTCTGAAGGCCGAGTTAGCCTCTTCTATCCAGACACCAGCCAGGAGGGGAAGTCATTGTGCTCTGTCAGGCTTGGGTAGAGATACATTCTTTGAATAGATTGCAAAAGGCTGGCGGCAACTTAGAAGTAAATGACATAATCAAAATTCAGGTCCAGTGCCTCATTGTAATATTCATTCTCTCATTAATTGTTAACCAAGAAGAGTTGATTGACACCTTTGGGAAAATCCCTCTTCCAATGGGTATATAAGCCAGAGCCAGCTACCATGATTGTCTTTGTTCTAAGAGAGAGATGGTCAAATGACCATCCTTTTATTAATAAAATGATTAAATTATTAATTTAATTTTAATTATTTAATATTTAATTATTAATAAAATGATTAAATTACCCAGAAATTATGTGTCTCAAACTTTTTGATTTCCATAGTAGCAAATGTTAAGTACATTCTTGGTTCGTGGAAACAAAACAAAACAAATGCATATACGAGTTTTTGTAAAATATTCACTATTTTCCTGGCACTCGTTTTGAGATTAAAAAAAAAAAGGGCAAAATACTCTATCTCTATCTCCTCCTTCCCTCCTTCCTAACTTTCAGAAGTTTCTCATGATGGCCATATTGAGCTTTATACATTTGAATCGAATTCTTTTTAATTTCAAAACAAAATGGGATCAAGGGACTGGAAAACACAACCCAGGATCTTTTTATACATCACATCTGCATTAGAAAAGAAAAGGGAAATAGCCATGAAAATGAGCTAAGAATAATTTCTATTGCTGATCATCTCATTTATCATTTAAACTAGGTCTTCCAACATACACAAATTTGAATTTTAGTTCCTACCCACTTCAGTCAGTTATTATCACAGTGACCATAGAACAATCACTCAACACTTGGTGCCTCAGTTTCTCCTTTTAGGAAATTAGAACTTGTTCAGTCTATCTTGGAAACTCTTAGAAGTCTTTCTCCTAAAGAACAATCTTCAGTACTCCTCAAAGTAGATTAAAAAAAATCCTCAGAGGGTGACTAGGTAGTGCATTGAATAGAGCACCGGTCCTGGAGTCAAGAGTACCTGAGTTCAAATCCGACCTCAGACACTTAACACCAAAACTAGCTGTGTGACTTTGGGTGAGTCACTTAACCCCGATTGCCCCTCCAAAAAGCAAAAAAAAAAAATCCTCTGAACTGCAATCACAGACAAACACAATTTATTTCTGACATAAATGAATCTTTTTGTTCAGGCAAATTTAAATTGTAACTATTTAAATTAAGCCATGTAAGTGGAGTTTAAGGATATTTTCAAGCAGACTAAATGTGTAATTCATGTTTTCAAGAGAATACATGTGATTTTATTAAAGGGTAGAATAATGCACAGTGTGGTGCTAGGTCCTTTTCACTGAGGGCCAAATTAAAATCTGGCTTCATTAGTTTCTCTTTTGAGAAGCTAGAAATGCCCTGTTTCGTTTTAATATGGCTTAGGGGTATTCTGATCCTGTTTATGTTTTGGCAGAAATTAATACAAAGGAGCTTCTCTAGTTGTCACCCAAAATCCCACAAAGCTTTGCAATCAGAGAGGCTCACTGGATCCCTTTAAGAATCATGGGGTCTTTCCATCTGCACTCCTATATGTAATGTCTCCTTCTATTAGAATGTGAAGTCCCTTAGAGCAGAAATTGTCTCTGCTTTTCTATTTATATTTCCAGGACTTTGTGCGTAGCTGACATTTTGTCAGTTGGAGTCTCATGGGGGTTGAGGCATTGAGTGTTTACCTTCTACACAAACTTTTCATAATTTAGGTAGCAATCATTGCCCAGACATGGTTTTCATCCCCATCTGTGCTTGGGTTATGATAAGGTTGCATCTTCCTTAGTCTCTAGAGAGAAGCTCACCTCACCTTACATATACAACAAGTGAAATGATACCAGATTCCTGATTTCTCTGTAGCCTTCTTGGTGAACAAAAGCAGCAACCTAGAAATGTATACATTGCTTTTTTTGGGGTGATCTCAGGTACAAATTGCTAGCCCAGAAATCTTCCTAGTTTGAGATTCGAAACTCTTCACAGTAATTCTTCATGCATTCCTTTTCTCAATCTCCCCCTTTTGACCTGTTGGAATTTATCACATGATAAATTCACATCTATCCTTTTAATGAGAATAAGAACAAGTCGCTTAAGATATAAAGCATAATTATATTAAGAAAATACATTCATGCTTCAGAGTAGAGACAAGGAAATGGAACTCCTTCCTTTCATTGAAAAGGCGAGGGATAAAGGCTGTGGGATGCCTGTGGATGGCTTCTCCAATGGGACCATGGGATTGGTGCCGGACTCCTAAACCTTCTGTCCCTAGGAAGTCTGGAAGAAGTAAGGAGTTTCTGGAGTTAATATTTGTTTTTGTTTTTAGAAACATTAATCTTTTTTTGATACATGGTGTTTTCACATTATGGTTAATTTCAGATAAACCCCCCAAATCCAATGAGCCTTTACTTGTAGCAAAAAAAAATCCCAACACCAAAAAATACCCCTCAAACCCCAAAACTGAGTCACACAATTGACAACACATGGACTGTTTTTCTACACAGTTGAAGGCATCATCCCACAGCCGTAGTCCCTCACCTTTTCAATGAAAGGAAGGAGGTCCGTTTCTTTGTCTCTACTCTGAAGCAAGAATGTATTTTCTCGACATAATAATGCTTCATATTTTAAATGAATTGTTCTTATTCTCATTAAAAGGATAGATGTGAATTTATCATGTGATAACTTCCAACAGGTCAAAAGCGGGGAGATTGAGAAAAAGAATGCATGAAGAAATATTGTGAAGACTTTCAAATCTCAAACTAGAAAGATTTCTGGGCTAGCAACTTAAGATTCCATTACAGATAATTTCTTAATTTCAAAACACCCAGATTTAACTAGAGTCATCCTATGTTATAGGAAAAGACATAAATATATGCATACGTATACATACATATATATGTATATATGAGTATGTGTGTCTATATATACTTATATGTATATATGTCAACTATGTGGCTAGATGGTGTAGTGGATATGGCTCTGGGCCTGGGGTCAGGAAGACTCATCTTCCTGAGTTCAAGTCTGGTCTCAGACATTTACTAGCTGTGTGACCCTGGGTAAGTCGCGTCCCTGTTTGCCTCAGTTTCCTCACCTGTAGAATGAGCTGGAGAAAGAAATGGCAAACTATTGCAGTGTCTTTGCCAAGAAAACCTCAAATAGGATCACAAAGAGTCAGATATGACTGAAACAACTGACCAACAGCACACATATACATGTATATGCATGTGTGTGTATACACAATTACATATGTATATATACACATACATAGATACATATGTGTGTATATATATGCATATGTAGTGATTCTTATTTGAAAAATGCTTGTTCCAGCAGGTTTCATCACTCCTACAAATTTTAACAGTAAAACTCCTGGTTTTGAGCCTGGTCTGGTTATGGTACTGTCCTTTTTACATCGGTTACTTGAATGATGGATACAGCCTGACTATCACATAACTTCAAATTAACACCCCTATGAAGAAAAAGTCAGGGCAAGAAGGGGTCTTTACCTGCTTCACTTTCAGTGAAGTTGGAGAAGCTTGCTGGATACTACCAATCTCCCTCTCCTATTAGAACAAAAAATTGCTTTTTCCCAAGATTTCAAAAAACTCTTTTTTGACTTCCTTTCAAATGCACTTACTATACTATTGTTAACTACTATAGATATACATCTATGTTTCAGGGAGAATTTTTGGGTTTTTAAAGGCATTGCTCAATTTCCTAAAGAAATACCACACGCGGGCGGCCAGGTGGCTCAGCGAGTAAGAGCACCGGCTCCAGTGTCGGGATGACCTGGGGATCGAATCCAGGCTCTGACACTTAGCACCCACCCAGAAACACCTGGATGTGTAACCTTGAGCAAGTTACTTAACCCCAATTGCTCATTAAAAAAAAAAGAAACACCGCATGCTATCTCCCTCTTATTCTGGTCTTATCTCTTTAATTCTCAACCCATTCTTTTTTCACTTAGATTTTTTTAAGCAACAATATTCTCCTACTCATTCTCTGTGGATGCAAATCTTAGACTACCACAGATTCTGAAGAGTTCGAGTAGAGGTTTACCCAAAGGGCAGCGGAGTGGCCGTGTGGTGGCCATGAGTGTGGTACAATAGAGAATTTCATCTGAAAGACATATGACTTTTCAATCATATGGCAAAGAGAGTAGGCCATGTGATATGAGAGCAAGGAATAACTAAAAATCAGCTCACAAGCTTCATTGCACACCATGTAAAGTTGTTTAGAGGAAGGCCCCTAGGTTGCTGGGAGGACCTCTGGCAGGAGATCTATGGAAGGACATGGACAAGAGTTGCATAGAATTAGAGGGCATAGATGGCTTGGGAACATGTGCTGTTGGAGAGACCCACATCAGTGAGATCATAGATGCATCAAATTATCAAAGCATGTCTATATTGTCTCCATAGGTCCATGGAATGGAATAGAATTCCTCTCGACTGAAATACCTTTTTGTTAACTGAGAACAGTAGGAAGGACAGCACAGATGGATGACGTGAATCATTCTGGTGTGTAGTGTTCTCTTTTTCAGGTGCTGAATTAAAAAGTTACCTCCCTTGAAGAAGATCCTAAAATTATAGCTAAGAGGCACCTCAGCACCACTTTTTCTGACCCTGACACTGTACTTAGTCGTCTATTTTGCTGAGGGTGAGGAGTGGAAGGAGACTCCCTTACAAACAGCTCCTGTTCATATTCTCCAGCCATAGACTTAACCATGATTTCCCTCAGAACAATCTACATTCTGGTGTGACTTTTGTGACTCTCTACCATTCTGAGAAGCAATATATTTCTCTGTAGAGAGAGAGGTCGGGGCAGAGTGATAGCTATGGGCCAGTTATTCTTCAAAAAATCCACACTTTTGTCCATGTGCCTATTCTTTTTATTGTCCCAAACTGAAGATGACTTTGGAGATAGAATTCATGGATTCCTACAGCCATAGAAGATTCACCATTTGAAGCCCAACCCTCCTCTAATTTGTCACTAGACTCATACTTGAACCCTTTCTAGAATGAAAAGAGCTGCTTAGAATGTGTGTCCCATTAAAATAAGTTTTAACCCAGAGTCACCTCCACACCAAAGTGAAACATCCAAGCAGGATATTAGTGGAGCATAGGTGGAGCCATTAGTTAAAGTAAACTTTATTTTTATCACTGATTGCTCATTGAATCACAGCATTGTCAAGTTGTAAGGGACCTACGGGGATATCTAGTATACCCTCTTCACCCAAAGCAATAATCTTCTTTCTATATGGAGGCCGCTAGGTGGTGAGAGAGGTTAGCATTATGCTACTATATTAATAACTAAATATTAATTTGTGATCCACCCTTTTCCTTTTATTTCAGTTAAGGCCCAACTCCTGAATGGGTCAGTAAGTCTCTGAAGGACATGGCTGACTGATGAGCCTGCTCCTAGGCCTGAATACACATGCTCATTAGCTTTGGGTGGGAAGGTCAAAAGCATTTCACAGAATCAAAGAATGTCAGCTTTGGAAGGGATTTCAAAGGTCAAACTGATCACTTGTTGGAAATGTTTTAAATGGATTCTTGTTAGAAGGGATTTAAGGCCTTTCAAAGTCCACCTTTTTGGTCACCAAAAGAAACCACTGGTCATCAATTTATTGATTACTGTTTAGCCTAATTAATAAATGGATTATTTATTTTCCAGAAACTCTGTCTCTCAGGGTTTTCATTCATCACAGGATCAAATGAGATAAGTAGAAAACACTTAGCACAGATTATTATTATGACATAGTTAATAGTTTGTCATTAATTCTATTTGAATATTTTCAAATGTAGGGATCATACTACTTAAAAGGGGAAACACATTGCTTACCAAGAGACCCCATGACTTATTACAAGTCTAGTAAGGCTCTGGATCCTAAAGGACAGTATTAGGAAAAGAGGAAATCTCCCTTATTTGCTGCTTATGGGCACCTGGTTGGGACAGCATCCTTAGTCACAGCTCTGGCATTGGGCAAAGTAAAGCAGGCCATACCATTGTTCTTTCATCATATCTTCCTTAAGCAGAGGCTTGAGTAAGAGGTGTGGCTCCTGAGACTGTTGGTTCCAGATCAGGACAATGGCTGATGCTTCTAAGGAGAAAACAAGTATGTTTGGCAGGCAGAGCATGGCAAGTGGCCCAAGAGGGGAGTGGGAGAGAGAAAGTGAAGTGAGATAGTTTTCTTAGGGGAAGATGATCACAATACAAATGGGCTGTTGGGGAGGGTGGATACCAAACAGTGGTCTGGAGTCCTGTGCGGGAAGCTGCTCTCATGCTAGCACGGCCTTAGCTCAAGTTTGAAACTGGGAGGAATAAGGCACTTGAAAGTCATGGAACAGTTAACAAAAGGAGGTTTACACAACAAGGTCCTAACACAACAAAAACATGCAGCAAGAATAAGGCAGCACTTAATGTGTCTGGATGCAGTCTCCCTTCCTATATGGAAATGTATCTGGTCATCAGGCTTGTGTTTGCCCTTTGTTTTCGAAGAGGACCGTCAGGGAAATGATGACATGACTGACCGGTGAGTTTGATTTGAGCCAGTGAGGGCTGTGCAGGGTCACTGGCCTCACTTTCTCCTCCAGAACCATCTGTGTCCAATGGCCAGATGTTCATCAATAAAGCCTTTTCAGGCTCTCACTTGAATGAGGCCCATGCAGTGAATAGGCCTCTTTAAGAAGTGTCAATTTTTTTAAATTGAGAAAAAAAAAATCAAACTGGGAGGGGAAAACCCTTAGGGTTGCTGTTTAAAAGAGAAACAGTTGCAACTGACATTCACTCTGAGCCAGGAGGGCCCAAAATACAGTCATTAAGTGGAGCTTGGGCAGGGACTTACTGTGGTCCAATCAGGGAAGGGTATAATGAAGGAGATGGTGACTCTGTCCTTAGCCCTACTGCTCATAGCCTTTAGGTCAGAGGTGTCAAACTTGGACCTGCCACATGTCATGGGAATGCAAATTTTTAAGATCTTCCCTGCCCCTAGGCTAAAGTGCACCTGGAGCCTGGGGTGGGAGGCTTGTTTTTCAGTAGATACTTTTTGATTGGCCAGTGGGTCCAGAAGATTGTTACATTCTCTGAGCCAGGAGAAGGCTATATAAGCCCTGATGTGAGGCTTTGTTTCGGGGGCTCACTTTGAGAAGTGTTCTGTGATTTGATATGGATTCTGGGAAGCCGTTGTCCAGAGGCCCCCCGGCTTTGAAAAACCCAGATGTTGATTGTGTATGCATGTAATGGTTGGACAGTTTGGAAATCTGTCTACTTGATCTGTCTCTGTCTTGATATTTCTGTCTGTATACTCTGAAGTTCGGGGTGCTGACCTTTTTCCCCTGAACTAGGTAAACCATACATATTTGACTGATTAAAGTAAGCTTGTTAAGCCGTTTTGAGTTGCTTTCCTTTAACAAAGCAGATCTAAGAACCTGTGTTGGCAGTCCACCCTGGGGACGCAGGGGTGCTTGCTGCTACACAGCCCTACTGCTCATAGCCTTTAGGTCAGAGGTGTCAAACTTGGACCTGCCACATGAAGCCCATGACACACCCAAGAGCAGCCTGGACCAGACTAAAATGTAAGTGGGAAGTATTTAATAAAATGAGTAAAAATATAGTGATGGAGCCACGAGTGTGAGAGACACTGTGGCAGTCACAAGATGTCGGAGGGGGTGCACGTGACCTCTGAGGAGCAGGAGCTTGGAGATGTGGAGGCTGACTCTGCCGGGCCAATAAGGGCTGACATGGCATTGAGCGCAGGGTCGTGGGGGCCGACTCTGCTGGGTTGGGAAAGGCCGACATGGCACTGAGCGTGCCCCATAAACACGGACTCCTCTTAACACATACTCCTTTGTCCTGCACTCGGGAGTGTGCACGATTGGCTCCCACATGACATGTGACAGAAAGAAGAAAGATAAGGATATTAGGGGAAAGGCAAGGGGAGGCTCTCTCTCTCTCTCTCTCTCTCTCTCTGTCCTGAGGTTCTGCTCTGCTTTGTTCTGTTCTGTTCCTGCTTGATGGCCACATTGTTAAGATGTAACTGAATAAAGAGCAGCCTTGCTTGGCAACCTCCGTGTCCTTGGGTATTCTGTGGGGGTAAGTTCTTCTTGGAGACAAGAAGCCGGAGACGTCCAAAGACTGGGAATAAGGTAAGACATGGCCGGGGTTAGGAGTGAGATCCCAACAATATAGTAAAACATAATGTTAATATATGGTTTTCTAAGTAGATATGTGACCCACAGGGAGCCTCATGTAAGGTTTAGTAATTATTCTGTTTCTATTTGAATTTGACATTATTACTTTAAGTGACCAGGAACCTGTTTCAAAGGATCTGGGGCCAACTGTGTCTCTTTTTAGAGAAGTTATTCTCTAAGGATTAGGGAAGGAAGAGGGGCCTGAATGGAAGGACGGGGAGGGAAAGAAGTTGTGTCAGGACAACTGCTGGTAAATATTAGTGCTATCACATCTTGGATGGAATTAGGTGCTCCCAAAGGGTGAAACAGGGTGGATTTTTTTCATTTTTTTTAACTTAAAAATGTATTTATTTTTAGTTTTCAACATTCATTTCCACAAGATTCTGAGTTACAAATTTTCTCCCCATCTCTCTGTAGCAGCAAGCACCCCAGCATCCCCAGGGTCGCTGCCAACACAGGTTCTTAGATCTGCTTCAAAATGGGTTAACAAGCTTACTTTAATCAGTCAAATATGTATCGTTTACCTAGTTCATGGGAAAAAGGTCAGCAACCCGAACTACAGAGTATACAGACAGAATTATCAAGACAGAGAAACAGATCAAGTAAACAGGTTTCCAAACTGTCCAACCATTACATCCATACCAAATCAACATCTGGGTTTTTCAAAACCGGGGGGCTCTCAACAACGGCTTCCCAGAGTCTCATCTGAACAAATCACAGAACGCTTCTCAAGGTGAGCCCCAAAACAAAGCCTCAAATTAGGGTTTATATAGCCTTCTCCTGGCTCAGAGAATGTAACAACCTTCTGGACCCACTGGCCAATCAAAAAGTATCTACTGAAAAACAAGCCTCCCACCCCAGGCTCCAGGTGCACTTTAGCCTAGGGGCAGGGAAGATCTTTAAATTTGCATTTCCATTACACTCTCCCTTACCCCCATCCCAAGATAGTGAGCCTACTGAATACCCCTGCCCCCAATCTGTTCTCTCTTATATCCTCCCCCATGAAACCCCCCTCGCCCAACATTCTAGTAGGGCAAGATGGATTTCTATACCCCAGTGCCTGGATATCTTATTTCCCAGTGACATGTAAAAAAACAATTTTTCTTTCTTTTAAAATTTTTTTAAAAATTTGAGTTCCGGATTCTTTCCCTTCTTCCCTCCTCACCCACCCCCACTTGGAAGACAAGCAATTCAATATAGGTTGTACATGTGCAGTTACGCAAAACATTTCCACAGTAGTTATATTGTGAAAGACTAACTATATTTCCCTTCATCTTATCCCACCTCCCCCTTAATTCTATTTTCCCCTTTGACCCTGTCCTTTTTCTTTTTTTTTTTTATTTAAGCAATCGGTGTTCAGTAACTTGCTCAAGGTTACACAGCCAGTTATTTCTGGGTGTGGTGCTGAGTGTCTGAGCCTGGGATTTGATCTCCAGGTCATCCTGACACTGGAGCTGGTGCTCTCACTCACTGTGCTACCTGGCCACCCCTACCCTGTTCTTTTTCAAAAGTGTTTGCTTCTAACTTCCCTCTCCCCCAATCTGACCTCCTTTCTATCAGCCCCCTCTTAACCCCTTCCCCCCACCTTCCTGTAGCATGTATTTCCACTTCTTTCATACTTCCAAGTGAGTGTGTATTTTATTCCCTTCCTAAGCCAAATTCAATGAGAGTAAGTTTGACTCATTCCCTTTCTCCTTTTGCTCTTCCCCTCCATTGTAATAGTTTTCTCTTGCCTCTTTTATATGAGATAATTTACCCTAATCTATCTCTCCCTTTCTCCTTCTCCCAATATATTCCTCTTGCACCTCTTAATTTTATTTTTTAGATATAATCCCTTCATATTCTACTCATCCTGTGCCCTTTGTCTATGCAAACATGTACAAACATACACCCCCATATATATACACATACACCCTCCTATAACTACACACATACGTATATATAAATATATAAAACATATATGTATATATATGTGTATATATACACACATATGTATATTCAGGGTGGATTTTTTAAAAAGTTTTTTTTTTTTAATTTTACGTGGGTCAAACAGGACCAAGTATTGGTAGCACAGAGTGGTGGACTTTGACCTTGTCAACAGGCAATCACTAGGTCATGAGACTTATTTGAAAACTGTTTATTACAAGAGAAATGAACGTGCAGGTGAAACCCAAAGGTCACCAATCTTTGCAGAAGTTCATATTTTTAGAATAGCAAGAAAAAGGGAGGAGGGGCTACCAGAAAGGGGAATGGCATGGGAGGAGGAACAGTGCAGGAAAGGTGGGAAAAAAGACCAGACCCCTCCCCACAGGGAGGAGCAAGGTGGTGGCAAAAGCTGCATTCTTTTCCTTTGGGATCTGTTAGAGTATGAGCACAAGAGGGTCTGCTTATCTGCAAAGGACCCCAGTTGCACCAGCATTATCCCAGCCTGGCACAGATTGGCTGGTGCCTGTTTTGCCTCCCAAGGACACACAGGGAGTTCAGCTTGGACATGAGTTATGTCAGCTCAGAGGGAGCTTCATCCTTGACACATTCATAGCCTCCTGTGTGCTCTGAGTCCAGCATTTCTGGAAAATATGGCAACTCAAAAAGACAAGTGCAGGGGACCCCTTAACAGCCCTTAACAACCTGGGGTATAAGTCTAAGTTTAGGACTCGTCCTGACTTATGGTGGGGAAACACTATTGGGGGCTAGTTGATTTTCAGACTCCCTGGTGGAAAGGGGTTTTAAGCCATTACTGCTGTCCTTGCTTTGACAAGATCAGTCAGGGCTTTTGAGCTTTCCTGGACTTCTTTGCCTTTATGGTGTTCCTGATTCAGTTCCCAGAGAGGAAGATTCTTTAGAGTATGTGCCAATGGATGAAGACTATGATGGGGGTGCTCTTTAACAAACCCTTTAGCCCCTCAGAAGTCATTACCATCTCACTGAAGCCGGAAGATGTGGTTCTATCTCTCGACAGACACAGAATACTAATGAATGCCAGGGGCAGGTAAGTAATGCAGTAGAGAGAGTGCTGGGCTTGGAGTCAGGAAGACCTGAATTCAAATCTGACCTTAGACACTTCTTACCTGTGGGATTCTGGGAAAATTATTTAACCTCTTTTTGCTTCAGTTTCTTCATTTATAAAATGGGGATAATCATAGAAACCACCTCACAGTATTACTGTGAAGATCAAATGGTATAATCGTAAAGGACTTACCACACTGTACGTGCTATGTAAATGATAGTTATTATAATTATCATGAGGGGAAGAATATTATTCACTAGCTCCATAAGCATTATATTTGGAGAAAAGGATGAAACCTCTCCCATGAATAGAAGTTACCAGAGAATGTGGAACCAATCAAAGGAACAAATGAGCCAAATGAACAAATCTGAGCCATCTCTCTTATTGAGATTTGTATGGAATACCAGACTTTTCCCACAAGTTCCTTCTGACCTTTAAACTATAACCCCTTTACCTTTCCCTCAACCACATCCATCGTTCCCTTGATCAACTCTAGGGCCAGACCTGGAAAAATGGTTTTGGGGGGAAAAGGAGTCTTTTTCCTATATGAACTAATGGTGAATGAAATAAATAGAACTAAGAAAACACTATACAAATGTTCATTACAACAATGTGGCGGGAGAGAAAAAAAGAAAAAGCAAAGAGACCAATCGTCACACATTGTGATCAAGTTTGACCCAGAAGAGAGTTGAGAAAAATGCAGAATGCGGCATTTACCATGAGGCAGGATCAATATGTTGGTTAGTTTTGCAGAATTGTTTTTTTCACTCTTTCTTTTCAGAAAGCTCAGACTAGATAGGGAAGAAGAATATTTGGAAATAAATGTGTTATAGAATCAAAGAGGAGCCTTAAGATGAAGATAAAGTACTTTCAGAGTCCCCTCTCCACATGTTAGCAAGCCCCACTCATCAGTCAGTCTGTACCTGTTGGTGTTAGATGGATTCTGAGATATCCAAAGAAATCAGTACTTGGTGTTCGTAATTGTCTGTTAAAAGTGAAACCATCGTAATCTCCTACAAATCTCCCTGGCTATGAAACACACTTCTTAAAGCTCTCAGGATATTTATGGTGTCTCTAGTGTATTCCATGACACTTGTCTTTTGTGTTCTGAGCACTCTCTGTCAGTGAGAGTTTGTTTGTTTCCCCCCCAGGTGCTGTTAACATACTGAGACAATTCTTTGTTGCCAGGCTTATCATAAAAATCATATTTTTTTATCAACCTATTTTGGCATCACACAAATATCTTCTTTCTGTTGGGGACAGTTATGTTATCTGTTCCCATGCTCAAATTTTGACTCAACTCAGTGCCCCAAGGGAAGGTGACAAACTCTGAAGCTTTGACGTTTATCCTTTCACAGGAAGGCACATAACACCCTATTGCTCAATTAGTACAACTCAAAGGAAAGCAGAATTTCAGGGCTATCTAGTATTACGAAGGCTGAACATATGGTAAGCACTCAGGCAAAACAAACCCCTCAGACTGGCATTGAAAGCCCTTAGAATCTGATGGTGCTATTTTGGATTACTCCCCTTCATGTACTCTCTTTTTCAGACTTCCTCTTCCTTTTGTCTCCTGCATATACATCTTGCCACAGACTTCCTCTCAGACATGGAATGCACCCCCTCCTCCAGACTGCTTCTTACAATCCTTTGTTTCCTTCAAGGTTCATCTCGAGTGAGTGTCTACTGGAAAACTTTCTTGATTCCCTAGGTAGGCATTCCTCCTGCTTCAAATAATCTTCATTTATGTTTATATTTTATATCTGCCAATAAAACGTAAGCTTCAGGGCAAAGACTACTTTTCTTTTTTGATTTTTAAATTTCACTGGGGAGCATATTGCTTTGCATATTATAGGTGTTCAATAACTGTCTATTGACTTGAATTGTTGATTGATT
>NW_027186324.1:8794010-8809965 GCF_028583685.1 Petaurus breviceps papuanus | reverse complement strand
ATCAACCTCTCTTTCCCTCCCTTTCTCCCTCTTCTTTCCATCCTTTTTTCTTTGTCTTTTTCTCTCCCTCTTTATCCCTCCCTCTCCTTCCTCCTCCTTCCTTCCTTCCTTCCTTCCTTCCTTCCTTCCTTCCTTCCTTCCTTCCTTCCTTCCTTCCTTTCTTCCTTCCTTCTTCTTCTCCTTCTCTTCTCCCTAACTCCTTCTTTCTCTCTCTGTCTCTGTCTCTCTTCCTGTCTGTCTCTCTGGCTGTCTCTCTGTCTGTCTGTCTCTCTATCAAAAGGTGCCTTTTAGGTTCCCTAAAGAAGGACAAACTGTCTCAGGTAGTTTCAGGTCCATAATTAGCTACTGGGTAAGGCAGGGAGACTGAAGTCTTGAAAAAAATTGGCCACTGATGTAGAAAGTGGCAAGTAAAGGCCCAAAATGGTAAATGCTGCTGGCTGCTCCAGAGTAACAATACAGCTCATGTTCCCAGCTAAATCTTTCCCGAGTCTTTCCAGAAAGGCATTCATGAGGAGCTAATGAACAGTCTTTTGTCCTGTAGATGGCAGATACTCTACCACAAGAGACAGTCTCTTTCCTCCAGAGTGGCATCATCTTTTTTTTTTTTTGTCCTCTTGCCTCAAATCCCAGAAACAAAGATTCATTTATTCTGCTGTGGTAGGAATGAACTAACTTTCAGGAGCTATTTGGTGGTTAACAGTAATCTGGTTACAAAAGTGATTACTCTTGTTACTGCTTTACAATAAACTTTAGCAATAAGGTAAATTACAATGTGTTGTATAGTATAAATTATATACATTGCAAATATAATATTTTATGTATATATATATGTGTGTGTGTATACACCCACCCACCCACAAGAATGTTCATCATTAGAGCATTTAGTAATTTGTATAGAACCAACTTGAATGAAAAAAGAAAAATGTGGAGTCCAGTATTAGTATGAATCTATTTTTCTTGGGCAGTTCTATTCATCTTCCATAACTTTGAGTCATCGATGGCCACTGCCACACCTTCTGCAGGTTTTCATAACTCTCAGAAGATGATACCCCAAACCATCTTCTCCATCACTTAGATGGGAGCATTTGCTGATACTCTTATAGATACCCACAGCACCTATGAGATAAATGCGACATCCTTTCTTCAGTTGCATCAGAGTGCCATCCCGTAGTCTTTCTAAGATGAGACATTTGATCTCCTTGCATTTAAGTCTGATGTAGTGCCAAACAATGGATTCTCCCTTCTCTTCCTCTGGATATCCGCCTTGCTCCACAGTTTTGTTGACCAGTAGTCTCTCAGAATTATAGCCTTCAGTCTGAAAGGAGTTGCCTCTTCATCTTTTAAGCAGGTATCCATCCCACAAACAAGGTTATATTGGAGAGCATTTCAGAGTCTACTGTTGTCTTCAGATCCTAGGGGAAATGCCTCCCACAGAAAACTATAACATTAATATGTTAGCATTATTGGTGAAGTTGTGAACTGATTCAACCATTCTAGAGAGCAATTTGGAACTATGCTCAAAGGGCTATAAAACTGTGTATACCCTGTGACCCAGCAATACCACTTCTGGGTCTTTATCCCAAAGAGATCATAAAAAATGGAGAATGACCCTCATGTACAAAAGTATTTGTAGTAAATCTTTTTGTGGTGGCAAAGAATTGGAAATTGAGGGGGTGCCCATCAACTGGGGAATGGCTGAACAAGTTGTGGTATATGAATGTAATGGAATACTATTGTCCTATAAGAAATGATGAGCAGGCAGACTTCAGAAAAACCTGGGAAGACCCATATGAACTGATGCTGAGTGAAATGAGCAAAACCAGGACTGTACACTGTAACAGCCACATTGTGCTATGACTGACCTTGATAGACTTAGCTCTTCTCAGCAATACAAAGATCTAAGACAACTCCAAAAGACTCATGATGGAAAATACTATATACATCTAGAGAAAGAACTTTGGAGACTGAATGCAGATGGAAACATAATATTTGTTCTCCTTTGCTTTTTTTGCTTTGTTTTGTTTCTTCTTTCTTATGCTTCCTCCCATTAGTTCTGATTCTTTAAATCATGACCTATGCGAAAATGTGTTTAATATGAATGTATAAGTAGAACCTATACTAGATTGTACACCATCTTGGGGAGGTGGCAGAGGAGAGTGGGGGAGAAAATTCAAAACTCAAAATTTTATGGAAGTGAATGTTGAAAACTAAAAATAAATTAGTTACAAAAATATTGAGCAAATAAGGTATTTTGCTTATTATAAATACTCAAATGCACTATAAAAGATATAAGAAGAAAGTTGTAATCTGCATCCAAAGAACTGATAAATAGAAGTATCTATAGAATAATTTTACAAATATATGTGTATGCATACATACACATATATATGTATATATACATATGTGAGTCTACTAGTAGCCATCTCTAGAATGGGAGGGATGGGCAAGGGAAGAAAAAAAAGAAATTTACGTGGTAATTTTGTTTTATATTTGAAAGGAATAGGAAGGAATCTACAGTAGATTTGCAATTTTCTGTGTAATCATCTTTTTATTTCACTATGTTATAGAAATGTTTGTTTTATTGAATAAGTTAAAAATAAAAATTTAAAAAGGAGTGATGGATTAAAAAAGTAATTTTGAAGGGAGGCCATACTTTTATACCTCACAGAAGTTTTCTTATATCCTGAATCATGATTGGTCATTGTGCTGATGAAAATTTTTTAAAAGTTGTTTTCCAGTATAATATTTTTATAATAATTATATTTCTTTTTTAGCTTTTAGTAACAGGGAGGAAAAGAAAATGGTAACGTCTAGTTCTGGTGTTGCTATCTTTGTGTTCACTATAGTTACGACCAAAATATACTCACAAACATTCTGCCTCCTCTGTCCACTGCAATACTTAATAAGGAAGGTTCATGTTTCTGATTTTATCTGGCCTCCTAGATTCAAGACCTTTATCAGTTCTGACCTCTGTACATCAAACACTTGGTTGTCAGACTTTTGGTCTGCTTCTGACCACAGATATGATCTTGGTCCAGATGCATGCTGATGGCCTTCTGACTTCTGAATCCTTCACTAGATTCTGAACTCTGACACTTGAAGGAGCCCTAGCTATCATCTTTCTAGCCTTAGACATGTGTTTCTCCCCAGAGTTTTCATGGTCCTTGCTCCTTCTTTCCATTCATATGGCGCAGTAATGACTTCAAATGTTGCTTCACAATTACTTATTCCATTTTTTTAATGGACAAGAATTTGTGTGATGAAACTGTTGGAGAAGCCTTACTGCGGGTGGGGCTGTAGGTGTACTTAAGCTGGGACCTGGAGGTCTTAGTTGGTCAGAATTCATAAAGGAAGAATATTTTCTGCATGAGTGGAGGGAGATCTATTACTAAGCAACTTATACTTGGGGATGTATGGGTAGTATTTGGTGATAGTGAAAAGATAGCACAGGCAAGAGACATGTAAGTTTTGAAAGATAGGTAGACATCTTAAGGATGTAAGTTTTGAAGACAGGTAGATAGTTGTGATTGCCAGATTAAGGAAATTGTATTTTATTTAGTAGGTGATAGAGAACTTTTGGAAGGTCTCAAATGAATGAATTATATGATAAAATGAGTGTTTAGGAAGATTAATCTGCTCATGTTATATAGAATGGTTTGGGGAGGAAGTTATCAGAATTAGGAGGACCAATTAGGAAGTTGTTGCAGTATTCTGGGTGTAGGGTGATGGAGACCTGAATTAAAGTGATGTAGTAGGAAGGGATGAGTGAAAAGAGTAATTATGAAGAATGCTCATACTTTTGTATCTAATATAATTTTTTGCAACCTTTATGTAGGTTTTGATTGTGACTACTATATTTTTAGCATATACCTTTTTTTCCCCTGTAGTTCTTCACTACAATTTTGCTGGAATAGCATAAATTGTGTGAAGATGTGAAGAGAAAGGACAAAACTATCTTTATCTGAACTGGAGCTGACACAGTTGTTTTCAGGGTTGATTGACACCCTGTAGAATCATAGTACAGGTGGCCACAATTGCAACACAATATGATAACATGAGGTGTTCATTAATAGCAAGGATAGGAGCAATGGGAGAGAGAAAAGAATAGATGTATAAAAAAGCATTTTATGAGCAAATTTGATTTCTGGCATTCTAATACTGACTTTTTTTTTGAACTGTGGAAGCCATGCTCTCCCAAATCAAGAACCTGTTAGCTACAGGAAACAGATTTATTAAGGGACTAAGATATAATCTCCCACAGTAATAGAAATGATGAACATGAATTTGACTCAGAAGTGGATCATTCTTTATCATCAAGCATTCCAGTGCTGGAATTTCCTTCCAAACTGGCTTTGGTGAGCTTTTATCAATTCTGTGGGAGGAATTGCACAAATAAATCACTTTATTTGTAATGATCACAACAAAGGATCAGGCAAATGGTATTTCTAAGTCATCATGCTGCTAAATCCTCCTTAGAGAATCATGTAGTCACAAGAAATCAGGTCTCATAGCATTTTTTATTTCAGAGCCAAAATAGAAAGTTTTATCTCTTGAAAAACCTGATAAAATAAAAAATGAAAAGCACCAAAGGACAGTCATATAATGTCATATAATTTAGCATCACAAGCGATATTAGAAATTATTTCATCCAACTACCCCATCGATACATAAACCCCTCTATATATAGCAGGTTAATTTACAATAATTAATTTATTTTTGTAACTTACTGTCACTTTTGATTTCATCCTATTTCTCTGACAACTTAGGCAATAAATATCTAAATATGAAACTGTTTCTTTTTTTTTTTTTTTGAGCAATTGGGGTTAAGTAACTTGCTCAAGGTTACACGGCCAGGTGTTTCTGGGTGGGTGCTAAGTATCTGGGCCCGGATTTGATCCCCAGGTCATCCCGACACTGGAGCCAGTGCTCTTACTCGCTGAGCCACCTGGCTGCCCCTAAAGTTTGTATTTTTGCATTTATCAAACATTGGATTACTGTGGTCACTTACAACTGTGTTATGATTACAATTTTTTTTCTCTTTTTACTTATTTTTGTCTTTTTTGAGGGGGGAAGGCAGGGCAATTGGGATTGACTTGCCCAAGGTCACACAGCTAGTAAGTATTAAGTGTCTGAGGCTGGATTTGAACTCAGGTCCTCCTGACTTCAGGGCCAGTGCTCTATTCATTGTGCCATCTAGACGCCCCTGAAACCGTTTCTTAATGTAGACTGTAGCCTTTCAGTAACAGCAACAACAAAACAACAACAGTATTAGTCTGTAGAATGTTAAGCAGAAAATAATAGCAATGGGAGCTCTGAGGGCTGCTTCAGAGCCAGGAAGCCAGGAATGAAGCCACTGTTTAAGTCCGACTTTGATACATACTGTCTGTGGAATCATGGACAAGTCACACTATCTCTTCACTCTAGGCAATTCTTTGATCTATGTCTTGCCACTGGACTCTGATGACTCTGGAGGAAAGAGTGAGGCTGATGACTGCCAGCTCTGCCTCACTTCAATCCAGTTCACTTGTAGTCAAGACATCCCCTTCCCGATGTCTTTGATAACAAAGGACCAGGAACACCAATAACAACAACGTGTTAAGTTGCAGAAAAGGTGCCCATTGACATTAGCGAGAATAGTCTCACCCATGAATTCCTTATATCAGTGAGCCCCCGCTCATAGCACAGGCCCGCTCTCTATCCCTGTCCATATCCTAATACCAGGATAGTGACTTGTCTCAGGACAGTGTTTCTTCAAGCTCAATTTAACTGATGAGAATGAGGCTAAAAAAAAGGCATGAATTCAGCCAACAATATGTGACAAAGAAGTGTTAAACAAATTGGTTGTCATGGATTTGTTTATGGAAGCAGGGTTTTATGACAGAAATCCAGTACCAAGTGATCACCACCAGAAATCACAGAAGGGTTGTTCCTTAAGGAGCCCAGACCTTGGGGTCAAAGGAATTGCACAAAGAAATGGTAGGGATTTTCCAAGACAATACTGAACATTGTAAACATCTGGTACCAACCAAGAACCCTGGAAGACATGACCTGGTGGCTAAAATTATATGTCAGAAAAATGCTCTCTTTCATGGACTGAACAAAAGCAAATCCACATACTAAAAATAAAGACCTCAGGAATACCTTTGAAAACTCAACCATAAACTGCACTAGAATCAGAGCACTATTACAGACTGAATTGTTGCCTGTAATAGTCTGAATGTAAAATTGATTCTCAAAAACTTAAGAATGGCATTGTAATAGAGGTCACTATAGCATTAAATGTTCTTGTAATCCCTAAGCTACATGGAATGAAAAGCTTTCAAATACAGAGACCTAGTAGAAGAAACAAAACCGTATGGAAACAGAATAACATATTATCCGTATTTGACCATCTGCTACTAGAGTTATAGCAGATCAGTGTTCAGTAAGTCAATAGAAGATACATTTATATCTGAATACTTTTATTGGAATATAAAAATTAGTAATTTTACCCATCTGTGAAATGGTCCAGAGAATGCTAAGTAGAAAAGAATAATAGGGACTTGTTTCCTGCCTAGTTCTATCTGAATTTCATTGAATAAGATGAGTATGTGCTGATAATGATGATGATGACTGATATGTAGAGTGTGTTAAGATTTTCAAAGCACTTTGCAAATGTTATTTCAATATTAATAAAAGAATAATAACTAGCATTTATGCATTGATTAATTAAGGTTTGGAAAGTGCTTTACATTTATTGTCTCATTCGATTTGATCCTTGGCCTTTGAAGTACATCTTACATGTAGACTAAAATTACAAGTAGAAGTAGATTACATGTAGATGAAAATTTTGCTTCATCCTCATACCTCTGTATTGTCTTATACATTACTTTCTGCATCCAGAGAGAGCTGATAATAGAAGTATGTATAGGATTATTAATGGTAGACATCTCTAAGATGGGGAGAGTGTTATATATGATAACTTTATCATATATTTAAAAGAAATAGTAAATTGTATGTATGAGATTTGTAGTTTCATGTGCAATTATCTCTCCCCCCATTCTATGGTGTTATGGAAATGCTTGTTTTATTTCTTAAGTTCAAAATAAAGTAAATAAAATGTTAAAAAAAACAAAACAAAAATGAAGGTGCAATTTTCTGTTTTTGAAGGACTCCTTAAAAAGCTTAGCAGATAACTCTCCAGGGCTCCCCGTGAACAAGAGAGAGCTACATCTCACTGTGAAATCAAATATTCCAGAGAAATAACAAGACTCAACATGAATTAAAAACATTTGTGCTTCTGTGAAGATTAAACATTGACTCAAAGTTAAATGGAAATGATTCGTGGGCACTACGGGGAGATGCACTTTCCTGAATGCCAGGTCTTATAAAGCTTATTTTGTTTTCTACTACTAGTTATTAACCTCTTCATTTTAAAAACAAATGTTAAAAATTGTTTTCACATGCAACTGGGAAATTCTATATAGAGGCAAGGGCATAGAGAAATCTATTATCCTTTAGTGATATAAAAAAACAACTTGCATATTTTCATCATATTTTTCTGCTGTCCTTTCTCCCTTTCTCTCTCTTCCCCCAACCTCTCTCTCTCCTTCTCAGCCTCCTTTCTTTCTTTTCCCTTGCCCTCTCTTTACTCTCTCCTTCCCTCTCTCCTCTCCTTGCCCCTCTCCCTTCATTCCCCCCCTTCTTACCTTCCTCTTTCTCTCCACCCCAACACTGTCTCTTCTTCCCTTTCTCTCTCTTTTCTTCCTTTTTTCTTCCCCTTCCTTCTTTTCCCTCCATTTCTCTACCTGCTCTCCCTCTCTATTCTTTCCTTTCTCTCCCCATCTCCATCCCTCCCTCTTTCATTCTCTCTTTCTTCATATACATTAAAGATATTATAGGTTATATATGTATACATACATATATGTGCATATAGACAGATGCAATGTTATATGTATATAATACTTATGTAAGTAAGAAATTATACATATGTGTGCTTTAAATGCACGCACACACATTATGCAATGAATCCATATTATAACACATATATGTAGATATACACAAATATACACATAGTAAAATATTTCTCTTGGCTGTGCTGAGTTGGGATAGAATTGGCATTCCAGAAGCATACAAGCAAGGCAGCGGTGTGAAGAGGCAGGCCAGGAAGGCAGAAGGATGCAGAGGCAGGTGGGGAGGAGGCCTGATAAACTCGGGGGACAAGTCATCCCAACAACCACAAGGGCCACTACCAGGCCTATCACCAAAGGGCTAGGACTGGAAAGAGCAAGGTAAGAACTAAATGCAGGGTCCCTGTCCAGGACAGCAAATACTCCTGGGACTACCACTCCATAGCCCAGAAATTAAAAAAAAAGCCCCTATCAGGACCTCCAAGGACAAGGATGGCAGAGTGAACCCTGCCTGCTCAAACCCCCCTCCCCACCTCCGACCCTGAAAACATAGTAACTATTGCTCTAGGGCAAAACTCTCAACCATAAAGGCTTGGGAACCCTAGAGGAAGGGCGTGGCTAGGGCCCTGCCTCAAAATGGGTAGACAGCAGACTACAAAGACTCTGGAGTCCTGCTATCCTCAGAGGGAGGAACTAAACTCAAAGGGAGACAATGTGGACTCCACACCCACAGCTGAAACATCAACAGGGAATGGGTTCCAAGCCCAGAAAGCTCTCTTAGATAAGCTCAAAAGGAACTTTGAAAACCAAATGAAAGAGATAAAAGACAAAATGAATAATTCTTTTAAAATCAAAATTGCAGAATTAGAAAAAACATAATGAAGAAAAAAGCTCCTTAAAAAGAAAAGTGTATGATATGGAAAAGGAGCTCCAAAAACTAGCCACGGAAAATGATTTGCTAAAAACTAGAATCAACCAAATTGAAGCAAATAACTCTATGAGAAAGCAAGAAATAGTCAAACAAAACAACAAGAATGAAAAATTAGAAAAAGAGGTAAAATATCTCAATGGAAAAATAACTGACCTGGAAAACAGGTCCAGTAGAGATAATCTGAGAATCATAGGCCTACCAGAAAATCCTGATGAAAAAATGAACCTGGACAACATTCTCCAAGAGCTCATTAAGGAAAATTGCCTTGAGATACTAGAACCTGAGGGTAAAATAGAAATCGAGAGAATCCACCAGACACCTCATGAAAGAGATCCCAAACTGGAAAGTCCTTGAAATGTTGTGGCCAAACTCAAGAACTGCCAGGTAAAAGAGAAAATACTTCAAGTGGCCAGAAAGAAACAATTCAAATATCAAGGAATCCCACTGAAGATCGCATAGGATTTGGCACCCTCTACACTGAAAAACTGGAGGCAGTGGAATACAATTTTCTGCAAGGCAAAAGAGCTCAGGTTACAACCAAGGATCACCTACCCAGTGAGACTGAGTATATTCTTAAGGCAAAGAGATGGACATTCAACAATATAACAGATTTCCATACCTTCCTGATGAAAAAAACTAGAACTCAATGGAAAATTCAACCTCCAATCATGAGATGCAAGAGTGACATAGAAAGGTAAACAAGGAAAAGACACACACACACACACACACACACACACCCTGTTATTTAATAAGAGCAAATGATTTATAGACAAGTAGAGGGTATGAGCATAAAATACACAAAATGGCTATTAAAAAAATCTTATTAAGGGCTACAAAGGGACTG
The DNA here is from genome assembly GCF_028583685.1 of Petaurus breviceps papuanus. Taxonomy (NCBI): domain Eukaryota; kingdom Metazoa; phylum Chordata; class Mammalia; order Diprotodontia; family Petauridae; genus Petaurus; species Petaurus breviceps. The sequence goes on along the minus strand of NW_027186324.1, from coordinate 8,800,301 downwards.
CAATGGAAGAAGAGGAATGAACGAAGTGGAAAAGGGTAAATTATGCCACACAAAGAGGCATAAAAACAGTATAACAGAGGAAAAGAAGGGAGGGAGATGAGTATTATACGAGCTTTTCCCTCATTGGTTCTGGTACAAGGAGGGAATAACAACCAGTTAAACATAGGACTCTATGGAGAAGAGACGCAAAACGTATCATATTAGAGGGAAAGGGGAGAGAGAGGAGCTTCGCATGAGATTTGTTCCTGTCACTCTTAGCGCGAAGAAGAAATAACATACTTCATTAAGTATAAAAATATCCTACAGGCAGTAGGAAGGGGATAGGGCTACAAAAGGGGGGGATGGTTAGTAGGGAGGGAAGAAGAAAGGGAGTAGAGGAGGAAAAGGGAGGGGGGCTAATAAGGGAATTCTGAGGGAGGCGGTGGTCAAAAGGAAAACTATTAAGGAGGGGATGGGAGAAAGGGAGAAAAAATATAAGCATTAACAAGGGAGGGAATAGGATGGAGGGAAAGAAACAGATAACCATAGCTGTAAATGTAAATGCAATTAACTCTCCCATAAAATGGAGGTGGATAGCAAAATGGATTAAAAATCATAATCCTACAATATGCTGTTTACAAGAAACATATCTGAAACACAGGGATATACACAGGGTAAAGGCTGGAATAAAATATATCATGCCTCAGCTAAAGTAAAAAAAGCAGGGATAGCAATCCTTATCAGATAAAGCAAAAGCAAAAATTGATCTAATTAAAAGAGATAAGGAAGGAAACAATATCCTGCTAAAAGGCATCATCGAGAATGAAGAAATATTATTACTTAACATATATGCACCAAGTGGTATAACATTCACATTCCTAGAGGAGAAGGTAAAGGAATTAGAGGAAGAAATAGATAGCCAAACTATACTAGTGGGAGACCTTAATCTCCCCCTCTCTGAATTTGATAAATCCAACCTCAAAATAAACAAGAAAGAAGTTAAGGAGGTGAACAGAGTTTTAGAAGTGTAGGGATGATAGATCTTTGGAGAAAACTGAATGGGGATAAAAGGAATATGCTTTCTTCTCAGAGGTTCTTGGCACATACTCAAAAATCAACCATATTCTAGGGAATAAAATCCTCACAATTCTGTGCAGTAAGGCAGAAATATTAAATACATCCTTCTCAGATCATGATGCAATAAAAATTATGTGCAATAAAGGGCCATGGAAAGACAGACTAAAACTAATTGGAAATTAAACAATTTAATCATAATGAATGAGTGGGTCAAACCAAAAATTATAGAAACAATTAGTAATTTCATTCAAGAGAATGATAATAATGAGACAACATAACAAAATTTGTGGGATGCATTAAAGGCAGTTCTTAGGGGAAGTTTTATATCCCTGAGTGCATACATGATTAAATTAGAGAAAAGGGAGGTCAATGAATTGGGCATCAAATTGAAAAACCTAGAAAAAGAACAAATTCAAAATCCTCAATTAAATACTAAATTAGAAATATTGAAAACTAAAGGAGAGATTAATAAAGTTGAAATTAAGAAAACTATTCAATTAATAAATAAAACAAGGATCTGGTTTTATGAAAAAAAAAACAATAAAAATGATAGACCCTTTGTGAATATGATAAAAAAAGAAAGGATAAAACCAAATTATGAGTGTCAAAAATGAAAAGGATGAATCTACCTCGGATGAAGAGGAAATCAAAACAATAATTAGGAATTATTTTTCCCAATTGTATGCACATAAATTTGACAATCTTAGGGGAATAGATGAATATTTGCAAAAATACAAGTTGCCTAGATTAACTGAAGAGGGAGTATATGACTTAAATAACCCCATCTCAGAAAAAGAAATTGAACAAGCCATCAGTAAACTCCATAGGAAAAAATCTCCAGGGCCAGATTGATTTACTAGTGAATTCTATCAAACATTTAAAGAACAATTGATTCTGATACTCTACGAAGTATTTGGGAAAATTAGTGAGCAAGGAGTCCTACCAAATTCTTTTTATGACACAGATATGGTACTGATACCTAAATCAGGAAGAGATAAAACAGAGGAAGAAAATTATAGACCAATCTCCCTCATGGATATAGATGCAAAAATTTTAAACAAAATATTAGCAAAAAGACTATAGCAACTTATCTCAAGAATAATCCAGGATGTTGAGTATGGTTTCATATTAGGAAAACCATGAGTATAATTGATCATACCAACAATAAAACTAGCAGAAACCATATGATTATCTTAATAGATGCAGAAAAGGCTTTTAACAAAATACAACATCCATTCCTATTAAAACACTAGAAAGTATAGGAATAAATGGAGTTTTCCTTAAAATAATAGGTAGCATCTATTTAAAACCATCAGCAAATATTATATGTAATGGGGATAAGCTAGAAGCATTTCCAATAAGATCAGAGGTGAAACAAGGGTGTCCACTATCACCCCTCTTATTCAATATGGTACTAGAAATGTTAGCAATAGCAATTAGAGAAGAAAAAGAAATCAAAGGAATCAAATTAGGCAAAGAAGAGACCAAGCTATTACTCTTTGCAGATGATATGATGTTATACTTAGAGAATCCTAGAGAATCGAGTAAAAATCTACTTGAGACAATAAATAAATTTGGCAAAGTTGCAGGATATAAAATAAACCCACATAAATCCTCGGCATTCCTATATATTTCCAATGAAATTCAACAGCAAGAGATAGAAAGAGAAATCCCAATTAAAGTTATTGTAGACATTATAAAATATTTTGGAATCTACCTGCCAAAACAAACCCAGGAACTATATGATCAGAACTACAAAACACTTTTCACACAAATAAAGTCAGATCTAACTAATTGGAAAAATATCAATTGCTTGTGACTGGTTTGAGCTAATATAACAAAAATGACAATTTTATCTATATTAAATTATATATTTAGTGCCATACCAATCAATTTCCAAAAAACTACTTTATAGAGCTCAAAAAAAATAGTAACAAAATTCATTTGGGAGAATAAACAGTCCAGAATATCAAGGGAATTAATGAAAAGAAATGCTAGGGATGGTGGACTAGCTATACCAGATTTCAATCTGTATTATAAAGCAGCTGTCATGAAAACTACTTGGTACTGGCTGATAAATAGAGAAGTGGATCAATGGAATAGATTGGGCACACAAGACTCAGCAGTCAATGACTATAGTAATCTATTGTTTGATAAACCCAAAGACCCCAGTTTTGGGGATAAGAACTCACTATTTGGCAAAAACTGCTGGGAAAACTGGAATATAGTATGGCAGAATCTGGGCATAGACCATTATCTAACACCATATACCAAAATCAAGTCTAAATGGGTGCATGATCTAGGTATAAAGGTTGATACTGTAAGCAATCTCAGAAAACAAGGAATAGTTTACCTGCCAGATTTGTGGAGAGGGGAAGTCTTTATGACCAAACAAGATGCAAAATGGATAATTTTGATTACATTAAATTGAAAAGCTTCTGTATAAACAAAGCCAATGTAACCAAGATTAAGAGGGAGGTGGGAAATTGGGAAAGAATTTTTACAACCTATGTCTCTGATAAAGGACTCATTTCTAAAATATACAGAGAATTGAGTCAAATCTATAAGAACACAAGTCATTCCCCAACTGATAAATTGTCAAAGGATATGAACACGCAGTTTTCAGAGAAAGAAATGAAAGATATCTATAAGCACATGAAGAAATGCTCTAAATCACTATTGATTAGAGAAATGCAAATCAAAACAACTATGAGGTACCACATCTCACCAGTCAGATTGGCTTAGATGACAAAACAGGAAAATGACAAAGGCTGGAGAGCATGTGGGCAAATTGGAACACTAATGCATTGCTGGTGGAGTTGTGAACTTATCCAGCCTTTCTGGAGAGCAATCTGGAATTATTCCCAAAGGGCTATTAATAATTTCATACCCTTTGACCCACCAATACCATTTCTAGAGTTATATCCCAAAGAGATCATAGAAGTGGGAGATAGACCCATATGTACAAAAATATTTCTAGCAGCTCTTTTTGTGGTAGCAAAGAACTGGAATTGATGGGTGCCCATCAATTGGGAAATGGCCGAACAAGTTGTGGTATATGCATGTTATGGAATACTATTGTGCTGTAAGAAACAAGGAGCAGATGGACTTCATATTTACCTGTAGATACTTATACGAACTGATGCTGAGTGAGAAGAGTAGAGCCAGGAGAAATTTGTACACAATTACAGACACAACCTATGTGTGATGACCAACTTTGATAGATTGGACTCTTCTCAGCAATGCAGTGATATAAGTTAGTCCCAAATGACTCATGGTGGAGAGAAATATGTGCATCCAGAGAAAGAACTAGAAAGAACTGAGTTTGTATCCAGATTGAAGCAAACTACCTGATCTTTTTCCTTTTCTTGTTTGATTTTATTTCCTTTTTACCATTTTTCACTCCATCAGATACAATCTGTCTTTATAACCTGACTAATGTCTAATGTGAAAGTATTTACAGATCCTACACTTGACTATATGCCGCCATGTGGAGGGGCGGGGGGGGGGCAGGGAGGGAGGAGGACAGAATGTAAAACTCAAGCAATTGTGAAATTGAATGTTGTAAGCTAAAAGTAAACAAACAAATTAATAAAAAAATACTTTAGTAAAAAAAAGAAGCATACAGGAATTTTTCAGTTGGAAATGTATCAAACATTTAGAGGTAGCTAGGTGGTGAAGTAGATAGGGACTTGAAACTAGACCGCAAGTTTAAATCCTCTCTCAGACACTTACTAACTTCAGGACCCTGGATAAGTCAACTTCTGTCCACCTTATTTTCTTTATCAGTTAAAAGGGGATAACAATAGCCTCTACTTCTCATTGTTGTTGGGAAGCTCAACTGGGTTAATATTCATAAATTTCTTTAAAAACTTTAAAGTACTGCATTAATGATAGCTATTATTATTAAGTAGAGTCAATTGATAATAAGTTCATTGCAACTGTTTATACTCTATATAAAATGCATGTTTTCAGAGAAGCTTGATCTCAAGGACTCTCAAAGGAAGTTTAAAAGTTTATTATGTACAAATGCAACATTCACTGACTGAAAAGAATTAGCATATTCATGTAGGTAACCTAAGATTTTCCTGGATCCAACTGCCAACAGGGAGAAAGGAAATGGGACAGAAGAAGATGCGAGGGTTATCTGTGTGTTTTTGGGGTTGGTGTTTAATGTTATATATGTAGGGAGAGTAAGTAGTCTCTGGACACTTATTTTACTCATCCAACTTTAGTCTCTAGTTGATGTAATTACAAAAAGCAAGGAGACATAACAAAGGTGATGAAGTTAATGTTTATGAATGGTAAAGACATGTTAACACCCTTTGAACTCTTTAAAAATTATTTATTTATTTATTTTTAATTTTCAACTTTCATGTCCACAAGATTTTGACGTCCAAATTTTCTCCCCATCTCTCCCATCCCCCCACACCAAGATGGCATGCATTCTTATTATCCCTTCCCCCAGTCTGCCCTCCATTCTATCACACCTCCTTTCTTATCCTCTCCACCCTTGTTTTCTTGTAGGGCAAGATAGATTTCTCTACTCCATTGCCTATATATCGTATTTCCCAGTTGCATGTAAAAACAATTTTTGACATTTGTTTTTAAAACTTTGAGTTGAAAATTCTCTCCCTTCTTCCTTCCCCACTCACCCTCATTGAGAAGGCGAGCAATTCAATATAGGTTAAACATGTGTAGTTATGCAAAACACTTCCATAATAGTCATGTTGTGAAAGATTAATTATATTTCCCTCCATCGTATCCTGCTCCCCCCACTTATTCTATTTTCCCTTTTGACCCTGTCCATTTTCAAAAGTGTTTGCTTCTGACTACCCCTTTCTCCAACCTGCCCTCCCTTCTATCATCCCTCTCACCTTATCTTCTTCCCCGGTTACCTTCCTGTAGGGTAAGATACTTAATTGATTCCCTCCTTATTGGTATTCCCTCCTTAAGCCAAATTCAATGAGAGTAAGGTTCACTCACTCCCTCTCACCTCCTACCTCTTCTCCTCCATTGTGAAACCTTTTTCTTGCCTCTTTTATGTGAGATAATTTACCCCATTCTATCTCTCCTTTTCTCCTCCCAATATATTTCTCTCTCTTTCATTTTATTTTTTAAATATCATCCCTTCATATTCAACTCACCCTGTGCCATCTATCTATCTATCTATCTATCTATCTATCTATCTATCTATCTATCTATCTATCTATCTATCTATCTATCTATCTATCT
>NW_027186324.1:8766231-8794000 GCF_028583685.1 Petaurus breviceps papuanus | reverse complement strand
TCTATCTATCTATCTATCTATCTATCTATCTATCTATCTATCTATCTCCTCCATGTGCTACAAATATCAGCTTTCCATGTAGAAATGTAAGCAGTTCAACTTTAATAAGTCCCTTATGATTTCTCCATCATGTTTACCTTTTCATGCTTCTCTTGATTCTTGTATTTGAAATTCAAATTTTTTCTTCTGCTCTGGCCTTTTCATCAAGAATGCTTGGACATTCTCTATTTCATTGAATGTCCTTTTTTTCCTTGAAGAATGCCCAGTTTTTCTGGGTAGGTTATTCTTGGTTTTTATCCTATCTCCTCTGACCTCAGGAATGTCATTTTCCAAGCCCTTTCATCCCTTAATGTAGAAGCTGATATATCTGGTGTCATCCTGATTGTATTTCCACAATACTCAAATTGTTTCTTTCTGGCTTCTTGTAATCTTTTCTCCTTGACTTGGGATCTCTGGAATTTGGCTATTATACTACTAGAAGTTTTCCTTTTGGTATTTGTTTCAAGAGGCAATTGGTGAGTTCTTATAATTTCCACCTTACCCTCTGGTTCTAGAAGATCAGGACTGTTTTCCTTGATAATTTCTTGAAAGATGAGGTCTAGGCTTTATTTTTGGATCATGGCTTTCAGGCAGTCCAATAATTTTAAAATTATCTCTCCTGGATCTATTTTCCAGGCCAGTGGTTTTTCCAATGAAATATTTTACATTGTCTTCTATTTTTTCATTCTTTTGGTTCTGTTTTATAATTCCTTGATTTCTCATAATGTCATTAGCTTCCATTTATTCCATTCTAATTTTGAAGGAATTATTTTCTTCAGTGAGCTTTTGGATCTCTTTTTCCATTGGACCAATTCTGCTTTTAAGGCATTCTTCTCCTCCTTGGATTTTTGGACCTCTTTTGCTATTTGGGTTAGTTTTCTTCAGCATTTTTTGGGGTCTTCTTTAGCAAGCTGTTCATTTGTTTTTCATGATTTTCTTGAATCACTCTCATTTCTCTTCCCAATTTTTCTTCTACCTCTCTTACGTGATTTTTAAAATCCTTTTTGAACTCTTCCATGACCACTTCATATTTTTTTGTGGAGGCTTTTGATATAGGAACTTTGATTTTGTTGTCTTCTTCTAGTTGTATGTTTTGATCATGTTTGTGACCAAAGTAAGATTCTATAGTCCAACACTTTTAAGGCTGTTAGTTCATTTTCCCAGTCAAATTCTTGACTTTAAAACTCCCTGGCAAGGCATTATTCTGCTTCCAGTGGTGGTGGGGGTGGGATTGAGGATGGGTATACTGTCCCAGGCTTCAGGGGTTTTGTGTCAGCCACTGGATCACCCGCCATCTCTGAGCCCAGAGCTCCAGAAGCAGCTGCTGCTGCTTCCACCTCTTCTGCCATTCCTGCTACCACAGGGCTGGGGTTGGACCATGTGCTCCTCTGTCACCCAGGTCCCACAGAGTTCTCCCAATGACCTTCAATGCTGTTCTTGGTGATTTTGGCTTGATATGTCTGGAAATTGCTATAGTTGCCAGCTATTGAGTCACCTGAGGTCTGCTCTGGTCCTGTCTGCACCTGTACAGCTTGCATCAGACTGTGCTGTGCTCCCAGTCCAGTGCAATATACCCTTCCTTTCTGGAAGCTTGGGCTGGAGATTTGTTTCACTCTGTCATTTTGTGGGTTCTGTAGCTCTAGAAATTGTTTAGAGTCATTTTTTGTAGGTATTTGGAGGGGTTTGGGGACAAGATCAAGCAAGTCCCTGCTTTTACTCTGCAATCTTGACTCTGCACCACCTCCCCAAACTCTATAAAGTATGAGAGAGTACTCCATTGTGGAATTGGAAGTAGAAATACTAGCTGAAGATAGCCCACACTTCAAAGTACTAAGTTCAATAGCTCTGAGAAAGTCCAGTCCAATAGGCAAGAGAGAAACCAGCTCCTAAGAGGAGCTCAACCTCTTCAATCTCCTGGGAGTGGATGGAAGGAAGGGATTTTTTTTCTTCCTTCCACATTCTTTCATCTATCATGATATTTTGTCCTTGGGCAACATATCTGGTAATGATGAGATGATGGGACCTGGACCGCTAAAAGAAAAGACCATGCTTTTGAAAGCAACCCAGTCCCTGAATTTTCCCATACACTTTAGCTTTCCAGATCACTGGCATCTCACCCAAGGCATCTGATCTGCCCCAGACCGCTTAATACTCCTTTCACAGTTGCTCTTGACCCACCCCAAACTACTTAATAATCCTTCCCTTGTCAATTTGTTTGGAAGAAGGTGTGAGTGCACGAATTCTTTCTAGGCAGATGCCATCTTATACCCTGACATTTCAGGGTTCCAAGCATCCCCACACCACATCGGTAGGAGACATAGCTTTGTTCATGGAGGAGAAATACATTCTCTAGACATACATGGACACACAAAGATGACTACTTGAAGTTGTAAACCACTTGTACATGTACTTGTAAATTTAGATTACCTGTATGTGTATATGTACATATGTATATGTTCATTCATTCCTGTATAATCACTTGAGAACTGTCTTCAGAGTCAGGGGGATTGATTAAAGTACTACCTTTGACATTTACTGGTTGTGTGACCCTGGGCAAGTAAATTAATCTCTCTCAGTGTCCCCATACAACCCCCTACAATTATAAGTTACAGAGCAGCAGCTACTGTGCAGTGATTCCTTATTAGTAACTCAATTCTGGTTTTTAAAAAATATTAGCTAGATAAATCACACAGAAACTCAGGTCAATGTCATTTCTTAATGAGAAAAGAAACAGGACGAAATCAGTTTTGAGATTTTTCCCTGCTAAAGGTGAACAATTAGGGTGCCCTAGTCACCTCTGAGAGATGATCATCTTTTATTCTACTCTGAGTCTGGGTAGTGAGAAAATTAGGACAATTTGTATCAAAACAACTCAGATTAATACACAATTTTTTTCACCATGAGACTTCAACTGTTTAGTGAAGTGGAAACATGAAGGCTGAATAAGAGGAGCAGTGGGGGCGGCTAGGTGGCACAGTAAATAAAGCACCAGCCCCAGAGTCAGGAGGACCTGGGTTCGGATCTGGCTCAGACACTTAACACCCATACCCACACACACACACAAAACTGGCTGTGTGACCTTGGGCAAGTTACTTAACCTCAATTGCCCTCCAAAAAGCAAAAAAAAAAAAAAAGAGAGGAACATTGGGTCCAAATTTCACTCTGACCCTCCTTCTAGACAATTTTATTCTGTCTCTTTTCCATGGAAAATATCAATCTTAAAAGTCAGTAAAAGAAGTCATGTGTTTAGAAATACACTGGATTAAATCACTTTCTCTAGGTCCCTTTATATCTCTAATCTTCCAAGCAAAATGATGTGTCAGAGACAGAACAATTGGAAATGAATACGCAGCACAAAGAAGAGAGCGCTCAGAAAAGTAAAATCCAACTGAACTAACACTGGAAAAACTCTATACACTTTGATTCAGAGATTCCACTGTTGGGTAGAGACCAGAGAACTGACATCCAAGTAAGTAAAGCCACTAGTAAGAGAAAATCTTGCTGCTTGTGATAATTTCAAGTAACTTGGACAGTTATCGAGTCCTGAAAGAACTAGCAGATATAATGACTGAGTGACTTGTCAGTGATGTTTGGGAGCCCCAGAGCTTATGGAGCAGGATAAGGGGAGGTGGTGGTGGTGACAACATGGACAGACATCAGCTTTAGAAAAATCACTTTTATAGCTCGGTAGAAGATAGATCCGAAAATAAAAAGATACCAGTTATAAGGCTATTGAAATAATCCAAGTAACGAGGGACAAGGGCTTGAACCAGAGTGACATCTGGGTGAATGGAGAGGGAGACAAATATGAGAGATATTGTGAAGGTAGAAAGAGCTAGATCTGGTAATGGATTGGATATGTGGAGTGAGTGAGAGTTGAACATGACACTGAGATTGGTGGCCTAGGTAACTGGGAAAATAGTGAACAGCAATAAAAAGTTCAGAAAGGGGAGATTTTTGGGAAAACATAATGAATTGTTTTCGACATGTTGAGGCAAGAGTTCTACAGGGGAGAAAAATGGGGTTTATAAGGACATAGGCAGGAATCTCCCAAGTTTGGTGTTCTCTTGATGACTTCAGATAGCTTCTTCACATCTATCCATGCTTATTCTATCTAACCTCTCCTCTTATATTGCAATATACTAAGAGAGATGACCTGGGAAATTAAGGGATCATCCTCAGAATGATGATGGATCTCAATGAGCTTGGAGGCATGCCATTAGGCACGTCTTTCCAATTTGAAAAATTCAATTCAACAAACTTCATTAAGTACTGTGCTGTGTAGACCACTTTGATTGTCATCTGGGAAGATATGAAGTAGATGCCCGCTTCTCCCTTCCTTTGCTTATTTTCTTGAAGTTGCCCTCTTCTATTCTTGACTCGTGCTGTTATTCAGATTCCTTTTGAATTTGGATTCACCCTACATATCCACACCATTACCAGACCCTGCCATTTCTACCTTTACAGCATCTCTTATACTGTTCCTCTTCTCCACTCACCCAGCTGTCACCGTGGCTCAAGCATTTGTCCTTTGTTACTCTCACTATTTCAATGGCTTAAAATAGTTAGAGTTGTGATAGTTACACTTATAAAACTGGTATCCCTTTGTTTCCAGTATATCTTTACTCAGCTACCAAAAGGATTCTTCATTAGTCTCTGTAACCAACCACCACACTTGAGCATAATATGATGCTGATGATATCATTAGTAAGTCATTATTAAAGTTTTGAGGGTTAGCATGTTAAAATGAAGAAGAAGTCGTCTCTGATCCTGAAAGATCTGTGTTCAAGTCTCATCTATGACACATAGTGGTTGGGTAACCATGGCAAGTAACTTAATTATTCAATATCCTACTTATCTACTTAAGACTATAAGTTGAAGAAAAGGTGCCAGCCTGCAATGGCAAAGGGTGTTCCTTCATCCAGGAATTCTGTATGCCAATGAAATCACAGGCCCAATTCCCCTTCCCCTATGAAAGTTGAATTATTTAGTTTGGGACTTCTGCCAGTCATCCTCTGGGATCAGATGTTTGAAAGTACAGATCAATAAATTGTAGACAACATTGGAATCCCTCTTTCCATATAGCCCCTAAACTGCAAACAACAAACAATATATTCTTTACCATGGCAACCAATGTAAAATGCACTATGCTCTCCACAGTTTATTTACAAAGCCACACATCAAAATGTCTCCCACTTTATGGTTACAACTTATGTTGGGGAAAGCTTTCAGATTTGTTCAGAGACACTTCACGAAAAATCAAAATCGTGTGGCTAAATCTTGGCTTGTCAGACTGGACATAATCATTTGACAAACAGTTATTAGGTGTCTGTTATTCATGAGCACCCACATATGATGCATATAATATGTTGGGTGTAGAGTCAAGGAGACCTAGTTTTAAATCTGTGTGACACCCCAGGCAAGGTACCTTACCTCTGCTGTCCCCTAGCAACTCCTTGGATCAGGGGTTCTTCATGTTTTGGTGTGATTGAACCCAGTGGTAGTCTGATGAAGTGTATGGACCCTTTTCTAGAATAAATATATAAAATAAAATGCATAAATGTATAAAAATTTTTAATGTACAAAATATGCATAAAAGGTACAAAATAAAATACATAGGAATACAAAGGAAATCTATCATATTTAAATACAATTATCCATTTTTAAAAATGTGCATAGACCCCAGATTAAGAAATCCTGCCCTTGGGCTTAGTTATCAGGTCATGGTTGGCTCAAATCTTCCTTGGTGGAGGAAGTTCTCACACGGGGAATTTTCTATGCTGACAAAAATCATACCTCATTGCTTTTATTTATCTCACAGATGAATAACTTAGGCACAATACTTCAATCCTCTGATTTTTTATTCTCCCTCACCTCCCACATTTATTGAACTGATGCATCCTATGAGTTCTATTACAGTACTAGAGAGATCTTTGAGCTCAGTGCGACTATAGAGAAAATGCTTTATATCTTTTAAAAAATTTTAGTATGTGCTCTTTAAATGTGTTCATAAATATTCAGTGATGATGGGTGCAGACCCTTTAAAACAAAGCAATCTGTCAGAGAGCAGGCTATAAAAAAATGCAGATTGGCCCAGAAGAGACTGATCAAGCATAGCACATTGCCTGAAACAGAGCAAGTGCTTAAAAAATGCGTGTTGACTTGACTATAAGGAGGAAGAAACATCTAACAGCCAGAGTCTAGCTAGCTAGAGCACTGGATCTGGGTTCAGGAAGACCTGAGTTCAAATCCAAATCTCAGACAACAGCTATGTGATCCTGAACAAGTCATTTAACCTCAGTTTTTTCAACTGTAAAATGGGGATAATAACATCTCACAACATTGCTGCAAGGATCAAAGTCAAGATTTGTAAAGTACTTAGCACATAGTAGGTGCTATGTAAAGGCTTATTCCCTTCTCTTCCTCAGATATACAATGGACGGCACAACTTGGAACAAGGTGTTCAGCCAGATGTGGAGAAATAAAACCACTGATTGGAAAAAAGTAACCATCGTGACAGTGTTTTCAATGCAGCTTTTGGAGCGACAACCTTGAAAACCTAAACTTATCCAATGTCCCAGAACCTTACCTAAGGACCCTAAAATGTCATCAATAAGCATAGTCCTCCTTTGCCAAGTATAGAGTTCAGCCAACCCACCTCTAACTCTTTAGAAGGATGAACATTTTCCAAAAGGTTGGACAGACACTAGGCATATTTCAAGAATCCATTGCAATGTTCCTTTAGTGCTCAGGTGTGCAGAAAATGTGGGAAAGTGACAAAATCATCATTTTACTTAGTCCCTGTGACCGTGGAATTTGCAGTTTACTGTAGGACATGACAGATACATAGATAGCTAAGAGACAAAATAATATATCACAAGTGCATTAAAAACATCCAAAAGGAAGTCTCTGTAGGAAAAGATGCTTCTGACCAGGGGCGTCAGGAAAAGCTTCATGGAAGCCACATGACTTGGTCTTTAAAATATGGGCAAAAATTTAGTAGGCAAAGTATGGCCAGAAATTCACCAGGCAGAGGGCAATAGATAAAGTGGGAGAAATGGGAAAGGTGCCATATTATATATTATCTTGAAGGTCAGAAAATTAGATTGAATTTTTTAAATTGGATCTATGCTTTCATAGGTATGAACGAATCTTGGTGTCAGAGCTCCCTCTACCAAATCAGGCAGGTAACTATTCTGTCATTTGTAGTCTTAAAGGGTTGGCTGGCATAGTGCTTGGCACATAGTAGGTTTAACAAATGTTTATTAACCTCTGACTATTGACATGGTGGGGAAGCTAGGTGGAACAGTGGATAGATCAGGCTTGGAATCAGGAAGACTGAGTTAAATTCAGTCTAAGATATTTATTAGTTGTGGTTCTTGGGCAAGTCACTTAACCCTGTTTGCCTCAGTTTCCTCATCTGTAAGATGAGCTGGAGAAGGAAATGGCAAAACACTCCAGTATCTCTGCCAAGAAAACCCCAAATTGGGACACAAAGACTTGGACTGAACTGAGCTGGAACAAACAACTGAAAGGACTGAACAACAAGAATGACCCAGTGAAATCAAGTCCATGGTCAGACAGCTAATATTCGTCACCTGGAACTTATTTCTTCTTGACTCCAAGGATGGTTCCCTTTCCACTCTCACACACTGCCTCTCATACCGACCTCTCAGGTTTGTTTCCCCAAACACTCAATATTTCACTTAATATTGTAGCTAGTAGATTGAAATAGCCACAAAATATAGGGAACTGCTGAAGAAAAATGACATGACCATCTCTGTGCACAATGAAGGCAGAGGGATGAGAGATGAATTGAAGAAATAAGTGAGTAGAGTTAAGACCTGAATATGTATATATCCCTATCAGGTTTTTCCTTTCTTTCTTTGCTATCTCACTAGTGTTGTAACCAACTTGTGTTTGATGAATAGCTGTCTTGAAGTATGTAGTCACCACCCACAGACTGCTTTTGGCACTGTCAAATAGATTTCTGCTCCTGCTTTGTGTCTATTCTCTATCCCTACCTTCCTTTAGATATGTAAATAGTTTTAAGAAAAATTGAAATTGTCAATTCAAATTCAAAAATCAAAATATCAAAATTCAGAAAATGTAAAGCAACCAAGAAGTTCACACAGCTCCTCAATCTTAGGCAGTGTCTACCACTACACAATCTCTCCCCTTCCTTCCTCTTCCCTCAAACACACACTTTTCGGGGTAGGCTGGCCTGGGAAGGAATAGCAGTTTGCTTTCCTTCAGCACCTCAATGCAATATGTCCCCTGTTGTTGCACATTATTGCAGCATGACCCTTGGGTTACCGTCATCCTTCTTCAGCCTGCCTGCTGAGATGCTTTACCCAGGTGTGGGCTTCTGGGCATGCTATAGCTTCTCAGAGCCATGGGGGAGAAGTGTCGAAAGGTGAACACCAAAGTGGATGAGCAACCCTGAAAAGGGTGCAGCAAGCCCTCCCATATACCTGGCACATAGTAAATGCTTTCTTCCCTCATGGACCCTTTTGGGAAGGCAAACTAGGGTATCTTTGGCTTCTGTTTTTACACAGCCTTCAGTCACTGAATGGGTGTTGTCTCAGACAAACTGAATCCTAGGAAAGACCTCAGCTTAAAACGGTTAAGGTCCCCCACTGCATCCTGGTCCATCGCCAGTCATCCTGACCTATGTTTTGCCACTGGACTCCAATGACTCTGGAGAAGAGAGTGAGGCTGATGACCTTGCACAGTCCTGCCTCACTTAAATCCAATTCACTTGCAAGCCAAGACATACCCCTCCTGATTTCTCTTTGAGAAAGAAGGACAAACAATAAGAAACAAGTGCTTAAATGCTTGTTGGTGGTGTTCTGTAGCCTCCCATTATCCTTCATTTGGGTTGCAGCATCTTCAGTAGATGTTGCCTGATCCTACATCTTAAGACAACTTTGAAAGACTTAGGAGCTCTGATCAGTATGATGACCAACCACTACTCCAGAGGGTTCATGATGAAACAAGCTACATAGCTTCAGGTAGAGAAGTGAGAGATTGGGGTGTAAAATAATATGTGTGTGTATGAGTGCATATTTTTTGTACATACACACAGGTGTGTATATATATATATATATAATACATATATTTTGTATTTTTCTTTTAGATATAGCCAACGATAAAATTTGTTTTGTTTGACTATATATTTATATTTATAACGAGGGATTTGTTTATTTTTCGTTCTCATATTCAGAGTAGGGGGTAGGTTGGGAGAGAGGGCAAATTTTTGCTGATTGAAAAAATATATAATTAAAAAAAACATCTTTAGTAGGTTCGGGGTAGGTAATGCTTCATTCCATGAGAAAATTTTGCTACAATTAGCCATGACTCAAAGCATAATAGATACATTATTTTCAAAAAGACTCCAATAGTATTTACTAGATGACATTTTGCCATACAGACTTGTCATCACTGTATCTAATTGCATATCATTTCAGAAATATGGATAGTAACTATAAGAATAAAAATGAGCTTTGAGAAAGGTATTTGCACTCTGAACAAGCAATGCTCTGCTGCTGACGACTTCAAATTCTACAACAAACCCAGAAGTTAGCACCATGCCTTAAAATACACACAAACCTGTTAGACCCATTTGGCTGAGTGTGGCCCTCATATTTCCTCTGGAATTGTACCAGATTCACTCAACAACTAGAGCTCCTGAAGAGTGCTTACACTGCATCATGGCTGCCCACAGACTTACTGACATGCATTTGACCCTGTCTAAATTTACAAGGACAATAATGACAATCAGTCAGAAAGGGCTATTGGTGTTTTAAGTGCAGTCCTACTTGAATACTCAGTAATTTTAACATCTATTCTTTTTCTCTCCTCAATAATGTAGCTTTTGGTCTTATTAGCATTTCCTTCATTCATTATTCATTTGTGCAGCACACAATTCAGTCCCCAAATATTTAAGTCTCTACTACATATAGAACTCTAGGGGAGATGTTAAGTTTAGATAAGATTCTGTACTGTCCTTTCCCTCAGTCTATTAACTTTCTTGTCTACAATGAGCTACAAAGCTTAAAGTTCTTCTCAATAAAAAAAGCTCATTTTGATAGTGGTGTAAGGCTTACATAACCCTTTCTGTACAACAGCCCTCCGAGATATTTAGTGGATGTTTAATTTTGTTTTGATTTTGTTCTAGAACCATGATTCCATTGTTAAACACCTATATACTTTGCTATATCTTTTAGTCTTTCTTAGTCTCAGAGAATTCCCTGGGACATGCTGACTTTCTTCTGTTGCAAAGGCCAGACTTGAGTCTAGGTCTTTCTGACTTCCAACACTGGCACTCTGCCCCTATACCATGATACTTCATGCAGTATGTAGTACAACTATTATTAGTTCCATTTTACAGATAGGGAGATTGAAAGCTAAAGTGACTTGCCCAGAGACACACCACAAGGGCAAGGTAGGTGCCACAATGGATAGTGTACTGAACTTGGAGCCAAAAAGACCTGAGTTTGAACCTTGCCTCAGACATTCACTAGCTCTATGACACTATGTGGTCACTAAACCTCTGCCTTCCTCAGTCATCTCATCTGTAAAATACAAAAAATAATAACCCTTGCCTCCCGGAGTTGTTGTGAGGACCAAGTCAGATAACAGTTTTGTAAAGCACTTTGCAAATCTTAAACCACCATAAAAATGTTAGCAGCTACTCCTGCTCCTACTATGATTAGTGTTACCAGGTATCCTGATTCCCAGGACCACTTTCCCTACCTTGGGCTGCCTTCCTCTTCTTTCTGTAAGTCTCCGTGATGCAAGTAAAGGAGAAGAATCGGGAAATGTATGGTGGGATAGATTTTTGCACTTCTTTCCTGACCTTGGAATTGTATTCTTATCTATATATAGCTGAATTCACTGTGCTTCAAACAAATATCAAATTCTTACACCGGGCTCATGGATTGCAGAGTGCAGCTGTGAACTCTAACAGAATTATACCAAAAGGTAAAAAATACTGCCTGTGATCTGAAGGAGCTTATAAGTACATCAAATCTTAGATAATCAGAAATCAATTAATCAAGACTTGCAATTGAATACTTAAAAAGCAAAACAAAATGAAAATTGCTGCTATCAAAATGAGAGAAATCGGAATACAATTTTAGCAGACTTTTAAAAATATATCATAAAAAAATCTGTTATAATGTCCATGATGGGCTCAACCCAGGAATGCAAGGCTGCTGTCCTACAAAGAAAATTATCATCATTATAAAAATAAAAATCATAACAATTTTCAAGATTGATGCTGAGAAGATATCTGGCAAATTTTTCTTCTATATTTAAAAAATAAAATTCTAAAATAAATAGGCAACAGAAGCCCTTTTTCTCTGATAGGAAGGACAAGGAATATGCATTTTAAAACTAACTGGCAAAATTATACTTAGTGGCAAAACACTAGAATTAAGTCATATAATCTGATTGCAAGGGATTTTACCAGTCAGTTCAACTTACTGCCCACACAAGACTCTCCTCTACAAGCAGGCAGAAGAGCAATTATCCAGCCTCGGTCCAAACACCTCCAGGGTTCTGAGCGAGGTGGACCATTTTATCATTGGACAGTTCCAATTATTAGGCTGTTCAAAATATTGAAAAAAATGACTCTCCATAACTTCACCCACTGGACCTACCTCTGTTCTCTCAGTCATGCAGTATGTCAGATCTCTTTTTCACATGGAAACTCCAAATATTGAATAACTCTAGGATTTAAATCCTAGATTTAACACTAGTTGTGTGATCTTGGGTGAATTAATTTAGCTCTCAATTAACTCATCTGTAGAATAGAGTTTAGGGCACTTGCACTACCATGTTCCCCCTTTCTTATTTTTGTGGATAAAACACCCCTAATTCCTTCAAACATCTCACTTGATTTATGTTATAAATCAGTTAGGTTTTGCAGTATATAGAATTCCAGACTGGACACCAGGAAAACCTGAATTTGAATCCTGCCTCAGAAACTTGAGTCATATAATCCTAGGAAAATTACCTTTTTTTCCTTTTAAACAGACAAGCTCAAATTTTATTTAAACTGCATTTTAGGAACAGCTAAGTGGCATAGTGGATAGAGAGCACTGGCCCTGGAGTTGGGAGATCTGAGTTCAAATCCAGCCTCAGACAGCTGACACTAACTGTGTGACCCTGGGCAAGTTACTTAACTCCAGTTGTATCAAAAAAACTCCAAAACAACACAAACCCTATATTTTAGGGTTAAAGTTACTAAACAAATCACAATGAAAAAATAAAGATAACGTCTTCTACACGTGACCTGCCTGAGCAGAAGTGAATGTTGCCCATTCTAAAAGGCAGTGGGTCAAAGACTAATTTACATCTTTATACAGATGGAAACAAGTTTACTTAGTGCCCATGTAACATGCATTGATGGAGAGGCAGGGGAAAGCAGGCAGTTGGAGATCTCTTATGCTTCAGGCTACAACAATCTCAGGTTCTTTCAGGGTCTGACAGTCCCCAGTCAATTCTTCAGTGTAGTCTCAGTTTTCTCATCTGTGAAACGAGGATGATATTAATAGCGCTTATTTCCCAGGACTTACTATTGTGGTGAAGATCGAATAATCTAACATGAGCAAACCTTAAAGTGCTATATGAATGCTACTTATTATCATGGGTTAGAGTCCCCTCACAATCCTGGTCACATTTCTCATAAGGAATCCAGTTTATCCAAGTTTTTCCTAAAATAAGTGTTCAAAAGGCTAAAAAGCTCCAGAGGCGTTCTAACCAATCTTCTATCTAATCAATGATCTCTCTTCGTCTCCTTCTATTAATGCACGAAAAATTTATTATCTAGTCATTTCCCCATAAAAAACCCCAAAATGAAAGACAGCAAAAGATGCTACCAGTTATAACTATTGAATATCCTATTGCAAATGCTGACTTTTGTTACTAGAGAAAAAAAGAAATCAATGTTTTAAATATACATCGCGAGCTTCTTCCAAAAGTGCTTCAGGCTAAGGGAGATGTATTGCTTGGGAAATTGGGTTAAACCAGATGATGTTTTGGGACTAGAGATCCTTCTTCAATGGGGAGATGCCATGGGTGAGGTATTTATGATGGGGGAGTGTGGGAGGCAGTTAGGGAGCAGATGTTTTAAGGCTAAAGAGATAAAGTTAGAATCGTGGAATTTCAGTTTTGGGAATGACTCCCTTCAGTGGTCATCTAGTCCAACCCAAATCCCCAACGGAAACCCTACTGCAACATGCCTGCTTGACAGGTGACCACCTAGTCTTTGACTGAAGATTCTAGTGAGAGGGAATCCATTTCCTTGCAAAGCAAATTTGCTACAAAAATTTTCTTTATATTGTGTCTAAATTTGAATCTTTGTAACTTCTATTTTTGCTCCTAATTTTGTTCTTTAGGACCAAACGGAGCAAGTATAATTCATCTTCCACATGACAGCCCTTCAGATTATCTGAGAATGGCTATCTGATTTCACCCCCTGAGACTTCTCTTCAAACTAAATATCCCTTGTTCCTGTAAATGATTCTCATATGAAAATGAATTCACAGTCTGTAACCACTCTTTCCTTCTCGAGATGCTGTCTTCGGGGCGCATAAGTGGCACAATGGGTGTGAAGTCAGGAAGACCTGAGTTCAAATCCAGCCTCAGACACTTAGTAGCTGTGTGACTCTGGGCAAGTACTTATGCCTATTTTCCTCAGTTTCCTCATCTGTAAAATGAGTTAGAGAAAGAAATGGTGAACTAGTACTTTTCCAAGAAAACTACAAATGGAATCATGAGGAGTCAGACACTGTTGAAAAGACTGAACAGCAACATCAGATGCTGTCTGCATTATCAATGTCCTTTACAAAATTGTGGTGCTTAAAACTGAATGTTCAAATATTTTCTGACCAGAACAGAGCAGGTCTATCAGCTCCATTTTTCTAGAAGCTACATCTCTTTTAATGTGACCCAAAAGTACACTAGCATTTGGTTTGGTATATCATACTGTCCTCATGATTTTATAATCTTCTAAAACCCTCAGGCATTTTAAAGATAAACCATGCCTTCCTCATCTTACATTTGTGAAGTTTATTTAGTGAACCCAAATGTAAGATTTGTGTATTCCCATTTTATTTCATCTTATTAATTCCTAGGTCAAATGTATTTATGGGTTATTTTTTTAAACTTTTAAAGTACAATATCTATAGCGCACAAATTATTCTCAACAAGAAAGAGAATGAAAATATATTACTAGACTCCCTTTATGATAGAAGTATAGTTCCAATACCTAAATCAGGGAAGGACAAAGCATATACAGAGAACTATATATCAATGTCATTAATGACTATTGATTAAAAACTGTTCAATAAAATCTTGGCAAAAATAATATAGGAACTGATCCAAAAATTATGACACTAGGAATTCAAAAATGGTTCAATATTAGGAAAGCAATTAACATAACTAAACATATTTTTAATATCATTATATGAATAGATGCAGACAAAAACCTTTTGACAAAATACAACACAAGTTAAAATGCTAGTAGATAAAGAAAAAACTTATTTTAGATATGATGAAAAGCTTGTAAAACAAAAAGTTAGCATTATATTTAATGGGAAAACACTGGAAGCTGTTCAAGTAAATACAGAAATAAAGCAAGAATGTCCCTTTTCCTTGCTTTTATTGAAAAGTTTTAGAAATGCTAGTGTAAAGTACTGCTCAATTCTTAGTGGGTATTTTATTACTGAAAGAGGCAGAAAAAGGATTTTTTATATGAAACAAAGAAAGAAGAAGCTTGAGAAGAAACATGAATGGTTCTGAAAGAACCTGAGAGAAAAGGAGTTCCTTCAATAAAAATGTTTGAAGAATGACAGATGAAGTTCAGAGAGGACCAGAGTGAAAGCGTGCTCCTCAGAGACAAAAGTATAGACTGCGAAGGTGATACAATACATTCTTTATCAGTAGCTAATTAAAGTCTAACAGGAATGTGATGAGGCTAAGACAAGATGAGTAGAGACAAACAGGACCTGCAATTGTTGGAGAGAGTTGATCTGATTGGAGGAAAATCTTGATGCTGGGAGCTCATTAGAGAAAGCAATACTCTATGCTATTTGAAGAAGTGACTAGAAAAAGGTTGCCTGCCTTACCTTCTAGCACCACCTAGAGAAGTCCCTCCAAGACCTGCCTATATTCCCCTTTATTGACCCTTACAGCTTCAGCGCACAAACAGTCAACCTGAAAAACTTTGCAGATTCCAGGTTTAAAGGGAACTACTTTTCTCTGAAAAAGGATCATTGCCTCAGTGACCAAAAAGAAAGTGGACCTAGGGATTTCTGAATTTCTTGGGTTTAAGTCCTCTGTCAACTAAAAGAGTTCAGCACCCTAGTATCAGAGAAGCAGTTTCATCTAACAGGAGAACAGAGAATATCAGAGCTTAGCCCAGTGGGTGACAACCATCCTTCAACGGACCACTGACTTCCAGACCTATAGTCCCTAGCTGTGAATTGCCCTGAGCATTTGGGCTTTTTAACTTTTGTGACTTACTGCTAGGTCTTTGTAAATTTGTATTGACTCCCCTCCCCTTCCCCTGTACTTGACACTGTGTACATAATTAGCGGGAGAGTATAAACCAGATTTATAGATGGACTGTCATATTTTTATTATTTCTGCCTTTGCTTTCTATTTAGTAAATGTTATGCTATAATTATTCTTGCCATCTCATTTGGCTAATGTTTCATATTTAAGAGTTAGCAGTGTCATAATGGTTGATTTTTATAAATGGGATGCACACTTCTGGGAGCTCAGGATCTAAAGTAATGAATAGTAAACAAACTGCTTTTTATCTTTCTTTTTAGAGGAAGGAGAAATAAAGGTGACAAAAAGAAAGTTATAGATAAAAATTAACAAAAACATATTCTATCTAAGTTCAGACTAATTTTTATAGGATAATAGATCTAGAGCTGGAACTCACCTTTGATGCCATCAAAACTAACACCTTGGATGCCCATGGGGGGTTGGTCAGCCCTGGGAGCAAGGGGGGGGAGGCTGTGGTGGTTAGTGGGGACCGAGCTGCGGCTGCTGCAGAACTGACAGGATGTTTTTTTTAAATTCCTGTGGAAACAAAATATAATTTCATAAGGAGATAATGGATGGAGAGGAGAAAACATACGGTGGGTGTGAGGGCCCAGATGCTATGTGTGTGAAATTGATGTCTTCCGATGGTCATGAATTTATTGTAAAAAGGGAGCATGCTTTAACATCAGGAACAGTAAAAGCCATGTTAGGTGGCCCAGGTCAGTTTGCTGAAAATGAAACCAATGAGGTTAATTTTAGAGAAATTCCATCACATGTGCTATCAAAAGTATGCATGTATTTTACCTACAAGGTTCGCTACCCTAACAGCTCTACAGAGATTCATGAATTCCCAATTGGACCTGAAATTGCACTGGAATTGCTGATGGCTGCGAACTTCCTAGATTGTTAAATAAAAATAAATTATAACAAACTGTTAGCTTTTTCAGTATTTAATACCGTAGTTCAGTTAGTAAGTTTTTTCATATAGCATGTTGTGTGTTGGGGCAGTGGGGGGTGGTTGAGGATTGTAAAGTTCATCGCAAAGCAGATAGCTCCAGTCCTTTCTTTTGCATAGCAATCAGAGTTGAAATTTGTTTTTGCACCTTAAATAAAATAAGGACATTTTCACTAAATGAGAAATAAATATTTCAATCAGCAGATGGCTATGCTTTATCCTTTAGATGTGGTTTTAAATATTACAAAAATGATTATACTTACTACGTTCTGAAATTTAGGCAAACACTACAGGTTTATACTGGCTAAGTATTTTTAAGGGTTTTATTTTTTTGTTATTTTTGGACAGGTGGGGTTAACTTGAACCTACCATATCATAGCTGTCTAGCAAGTAAGATCATGGCAAAATTTATCAGGCCCTCCTCCCACACCCCCACTGCCCCCCCAAAACTTGAATTGAACAAGTAATCGAAATCTTTATGGGACTTAATATATGGAATTCATGGTAAGAGCCTGGTATAAAGCGTCTTAATAGTTTGTAGGTTCAGTTTTATTGATGGTCAGATCATGTCTCCTTTGTATGGATTTGTATGTATTGACATGTAATGGCTATATATAAAATTTAGAAACAAAGCCTGTGTATAACAGGGGTAATGACTACACCAGCACATAAGGCTTTTACTTAGTGAAAATGAACATTACTTTAACCTTTTAGGATTATGAAGGACAAATAGAAACTTCGCTCAGGGTATCTCTTTCCTAAGTATGGAGTCAAGAACTTGAAGGCTGAGTTTCAACTTCCTACTTTTCAAACAGAGAATTAGTTATACAAATGTAAATTTACTGGTTACTAGATTTTTTTTTTTGTTCATTCCACAAATTACCAGGAAAAAATTCATCAGAGAACCTAATCACTTTGCTCTTAATCTTGATTGAAAACAGTTGTTACATCTGTTTCAGTAATTCATTAAGACAAACTTGGTTCATATACACAGTACTGAAGTTTTTTACTAGTGTTTGCTTATCCAGTGCAGAGATTTTTAATGCTACAGGGTGACAAAAAAACAATTATGTACAGATATGATGATCTTATAGGTCAAGATGGCAGCAGAAACCACGTTTCTAATGGGCTCTGTTCCAGTAGGTTACCTTTTTTTAACTCATGGCTACATTTGAACACATCATAAAATACTACAATTGATGTCCACAGTTTAGTATGGCTAGGATTCAGATAAGGAGAAATTATGTATTTCAAAAGTGGTATTGCATGATAAGTGAGGAAATATTTACTAAAGAACATGAAATATTTTGTATTACATATGTAGTCTTGGCCTTATTTTCAAAAGCATTAAATTCCTCAGTTCATGGTTTTTATTTTCACATTAGGCATTTTCAACCATCATATTCTTACATACCCAGAGTGATTAGATATCACTTATTTGCTTTAATTTAAAAGATTTTACTAGTGTATATTATTCAAATCTATAATTGTTTCTGAAATTGATTAGCTTATTTTTGGAATTCCATTTAAAACCCTACCCTAGTCTTTTTTTCTACGTGGTAGTATTTGCAGCACATAGGATTCTATTATTAATAAAATCCTTTACAGCAACATCTGCTTGTGTTTCATTGTCCTGATAAATTATCTCAAGTATTTTAGTTTGTGAATTTTGGGTGTGCAGAAAAATCAGTGAATGAGTATCACAGGGATGGCAGAAATCTCTGAATACCAGTACTGCTGAAAAATATAATTTGTAAGCAGTTCTACTAAAAGGATAGTGGGTAGCAAGCTGTCCTCCAAGCCAGGAAGACTTGGGTCTAAGACCCACCTTGCACACATGGTAGTTGTGTGACCTGGGACAAGTTACAATCTGTCAATAACCTAAGCTATTCTCGAAGACTGTAAGTTGGAGAGAAAGTGCCAGCCTTCATTGGTAGAGAGGAATTTCCTTATCTGAAAGTTCTCTAACAAAATCAGGTCCAGTCCCTACTCCTTAACACCTAAACAGCTTGTTCTAGTGGACAGACTGATTCCCCTTAGAGTGTATATATTTTGTCCTGTTAGGCTTTAACTTTGTGAACCTATCACAAAAGTCATATGGTTTTTTAAGAAATTGGTTCCAAGACAGGAAGGTCAACTAATTCCAGAAACTTCTGTCCAGAAAGATGTAGGAAATGCTAGAAGCTTAATATAGTCTAAGTTAACAGGCACAAAGTGTTTCATTTATACCTATATGTACACTGTGATGCTGAGTTCAAATTGTCCATAGCCAACTTTGAAGTTTTTAATGCTTGATAATCATTATAGAGGGACAGTTGATTATGGAATTTTATTTGACATGTATAAACCTAGTTTAATTTTAGACCACACAACTTTGTAATTTATAATGCCTAAATTAAACTGATTTATAGAGAACCTAATGGTTTGTTAATTTGAACAAATAAAGATTTGGATCACTTGAGAGGTTACCAAAAAAAGCTAACACCTTAATTTTACAAATGAGGAAAGTGAGGCAAAGAGAGGTTAAGTGACCTGCCCAAGATCATGCAATTGGTAAGTATATGCATTGATATTTGAATTTTCAGATTCCATGTCCAACATTCTATCTACTACTACTTGCTACCATTGTAGCCTGTCATCCATTTTGGATCCTGAGGCTATCATTTCAAGGTTATCTATCCCTCCTACTTATCTATAAACTTGATAAGTATGCCTCTATGCTTTAATAATCATTAGCTATGGAATTAAAGGACCTTGGTTCAAATTCCACTTCTGATACTATCTTTTTGACTTTAGTAAAATCATTTAACCTCCTTGGATCTCTCTTCTCATTTGGAAAATGAGAGGGTTGGATTAGATGACCTCACAGATCACGCTGTAAGGGTGAGGTTGATTGACTTACTCAATCAAATCACTCTACCCAATAAAGTAAGTGACAGAATCCCCTGTGTCATTACCAAATCAAAACAATTTATTTCAAACTTGGGGTAGGCTTTTGTTTCAATCAAGAGGCATATGCTTCAGACTAAGTGTGAAAAGTCCTTCAAATTTGAGTGGTTTTAATTAGAAGTTATCTACAAATGATCATGTTAGTTTAGAACCATAGTCATTGCAGATATCGGAGTGTGATAATTCTAGGGAATTCCCTGAGAAGGAACCCCTGTGTGTGGGGGGCAGTGGAGATAAAGGTGCTTTGGTTTAATTCTCTTCCTTCCTTAGCCTTTGACTGGCAGTGACCTTCTGAGCTTTTTTTTTTTTTTTTTCCCTTCTTGGAGGGCAATTGGGATTAAGTAACTTGCCCACGGTTACATGGCTAGTTTTTTTTTTGGTGTGTGTGTGTGTAGGGGGCGGTATGTGTGGGTGTTAAGTGTCTGAGGCCGAAACCGAACTCGGTCCTCCTGACTCCGGGCCAGCCCTTTACTCACTGCGCCACCTATGCTCCCCGCCCGACCTTGTGAGCTTTGGAGGACGCTGGGGATATTGTACTTCCCATCTTGTCTCTGTCTGCCATCCCCAGATCAGCTGATGGAAGTGTCTAAATTGTGAGCCAAAGTGAAGCTGACATAGATTCATGGCAACTCTAGGAGCCCATTAATGAAAATAACCGTTCCTAGGAGGAACTTATTGAATCCTCCATGAATGGGAGGAACCAGGAGCTGTGTTAATCCATTGCTATATGTGATCCCCAAGACTGAGATCACTTTACCTGAGACTTTTTATGATGGGAAGGTATGTCTCAGAAGTTTGTGGGAATGTGATGCTTTGTAATAATTGCATTTCCTGTACCACCTTAGTAAATTCTGCATTACAAAAGCCACTTGAGTCTGCCAATTGATAGTCTTGGGGAGAAGCACACTGGCTTCAAGCCAGTGGTATTAGTGAATTATTTTTATCTCCTCAAAGATAACTCCAAAGACCCGGAGGGAGAAAAATATCTAATGGGATAACAAATATAAAACAAATGTGTATATCTTAAGGTGTTATATAAATGCTAGTTGTTGTTGTGATGGTGATTATGATGCTTTGCTCTGGGGCCCAAGACTGATCTGTGATTGAATGCTTAGAATAAGAACCCTCTGACCTTATATGGGCTGCACTATGATGTTTGGTTAAATAGCACAGGGTAAAGTAAACATTGATTGAGCACTTTACTGGAAATCTCCTGCTAAGTTGACCTGGAAATACTAACAACTATTCGTTGAGGACACCCATGATACCAATCTCAGCATATATCTACTTTTATTACCAGCTAGCCCATTTTCTCTATCTTTTCCATAAGAATAGCAGGAGATACTCTATCAAACATTTGGTTAAAATATAGGGAAACTACATTTACAGCTTTACTCTGTTTAGCAGGCCTATATGAAGAAGGTTAGTTTACTGGTACAAACGGTTCTTGATGAAGTAATTTTCATTTTTTCCATCACTGCTTCCCTTTCCAGAGGTTTCATTAGCTATCTCCAAATCAGACTGATGATGATTTCATAAACACAGAAAATAACAATGACCAAAGCAGCAAGTGCAACTTTTCAGGAAGGTCTTTCTGTTCTGAACAGCGTCCTTTCTTTTTGCTGATGATTTAACAAGCCTAAAAGTACATAGTATTCATTAGAGGACATACAAACCTGTCAGACAACGTTTGCTGAGTGTTTCCTCGGTATTTCATTCAGAGTCGCACCAAAGTCATTCTTGATAACTAGGGCTCTTAAAATGTGTGTATACTCATATGGCTCTTATCCACAGTCTCACTCACACACTTGGCCCTGCCGAAATAGGGACAATCAGTCATAAGGGTTGCTGGTATTTCAAGAACAGTTACACTTGCAAACTCAGTAATTCTGACAAATTTTCCTTAATAATGCATCCTAGAATTTTCTTAGAAATTGAAGTCAAGTTTCTTTTCTTCCCTACATGGAAAATTGGTATGTATTTGGCCTCTCTCCAGTTCTGTGGTGCCTCTCCTTTTCTCCACATGCTTTCAAGTACCACTTGCAGTGGTTCAGAAATCCCTTCTGCCTGTTCTCTCACCCAAGTAACTTGGATGTGTCAGTGGTAGCTATGTACCCATTGATTATCTTCTTATTTATCTTGGTTATCAACGTTCTTATTAGCTGATCTTGTTCTGTTCTTTCTCTTTCTGGTCTGTCTCCTTGGTAGATAAAACAAGCAAACTAAAAATTAAGCAATATTGCCTTCTAGCAATTATTATTGTCCTAATTCACTGTCCTATTTCTTGTTGAATGTTCCTCTTTCCCCAAACATAGGAAAACAAACAAACCTTTTATCGTTCTTAGCTTTCCTGTTAACTCCAGCTCATTTTGAATTTTACTGTTTCTGATACTTCAGCCTTCCTCCTGATTTTGTATTAATTTTCTGTTCCCTCTCCTTGTTTAAATCCTCTGTTCATATCTTTTAAAAACTTGATTTGGTTGGTGAGTTTTCCATGTATCCATGCCAGTTTCCTCAGACATTTCCAATTTTTCCTCCTTATTGTGGAATAGTTCCACTTTATTTTTTCAGGGTCTTATTCTTGACAGTTTTCCATTTGTCCTGGGCTGACTTTCCTTATAGATTTTTCATTCACAGGATTCTGCCTATCCTTCCTCTGAATTTCCTCAAATCTCTGTTCTTACAATTCAAGGCACACATCATAACCAGTTTTCCTCTCCTTCTCTACCATAAATTTAAAGGAGTGAGCACTTTCTCCAAAGGTCCCACCATTTCTACTCCAGAACTCAATTTCTCACTGTTGATGAAAATCAATTCCAAATAATATTTTTTGCTTTCTCTACCTTTTGAGTGATAAAATTATTATAAAGTAGAATAATAAGTTGTTCAGATGATCTTTTAGTGGAGAAAAAACAACTCATATTTGTATAACTACATTCCCAGCTCTCTCTACTACATCATGACCTGTTCCAGACTCATGACTCATCCACTTTCTCTTTCTGTCCACATGATTTGTTGTATGCTTTGATGACAAAATAGATTCTGTTTCTCTTTCTATTGATCTTCATCTCAATTTTCTATACACTATTCTAATTTATTTTCATGAGTATATTTCATTAATACAATGCTATCCTGACCTCAAGCCCACTCCCTACTCCTCCTATCTTTTACCTATCCCGTTTTTTTTTTTTTAATAAAGTACATCCATCCAGTGTCACATCTTAATCATGGAATTTACCTCATATAATTATGTGTATTCAGTGATAAATATGAGACTTTGCTTTCTTGTGTTTCATTCTAACCCAGGAATGGTGTTTCTTCTATCTGGTTCATCTTACTTGTTGTCTAAATTTTTGTGTATGGACACTTGAGGCCATGAGTTTTGCCGTGGGTTCCATTCAAGGATTTTGTGTCCTATGAGCTTCCGAGTATCTTAATGGAAATTCTTACATTATAGTAACTCTCCATAGCAGGGGTTCTTAACCTTTTTTGCATCGCAGTTTGGATGCCCATCTCAGAACAATGCTTTGAAATGCACTGAACAGCATACATAGGATTACAAAGGAAATTAATTTTGTGTGTATACATATATATATACATATATATGTGTGTGTATATAAAATTTCCAAAATATACTATGATTATAAAATATAGTTCTCAAAATATTTTTATAAACCCAAGTTTACAGGCTTCAGGTTAAGAATCCCTGCCTAGGGCATGTAGCTTAGGGCAATTATCTCTGTCTTCAGTTTTTTTTTTTTTAGTTTAAAGGATGAAACTAAAAAGAAAAAAGAAAAGAGAGGAGAGAATGAAGTTTACAAGAATTTGAAGGACAGCGGCCATCTTTCCTTATTCCTTCTTTCTTCCTTCTCCACACATAGGACAAGAATTGTTTTATTAGGCTACCTTTTTTTGTGGTCATGTATCATTCTTTGAGTTTTTCATTGCTCAGTCCTGTCTGACTCTTTGTCACTCTGTGTATCACATAGAATGCTAATAATGTCCATGGCATTTTCTTGGCAAAGATACTGGCATGGCCTGCCATTTTCTTCTCCAGTGGATCAAGGCAAACAGAAGGTTAGTGATTTTCCTGGGTCACACAGTTAGCAAGTGTCTGAGGTCACATCTGAACTCAGGGCTTCCTGAATCCTGGCCCTGTGCTCTATCCATTGAATGACTTGGATGCTATGAATTACTATTTTCCAATTAAGGCTTCTGTTTACCAGTTCTCAGTTTCACTTTGCCTATATAACTTACTCCCAGAGATAAATGTAGTCATGCAGAAAAAAACAAACAAACCCCAAAACACTGTCTCTGTATGCAAAACCCTTGGGTTCAAATCCTACCTCTGCACTTACTACCCAGAGGCATGTCTTGTGCCAACAGTTTGTATGTACTATATCACCTTTAAAAAACACTAGTATTGTATCTTTTCCAATTACATGTAAAGATGATTCTTGACATTCCTTTTTTCCTTTTCTTAATTAATTTATTTTTAGTTTTCAACATTCATTTCCACAAGATTTTAAGTTCCAAATTTTCTGTCCCTCTCCTCTCCCCATCCCAAGACAGTGTGCATTCTGATTCCCCCTTCCCCCAGTCTGCCCTCCCTTCTATCACCCCACCCTATCTCCTTCCCCCTCACTTTCTTGTAGGGCAAGATAGATTTCTATCTATTCTCTATAGATTCTCTACCCCTTTGCCTGTAGATCTTATTTCCCAGTTACATATAAAAACAATTTTTAACATTTGTTTTCAAAACTTTGAGTTCCAAATTCTCTCCCTTCTTCCCTTCCCACCCACCCTCATTGAGAAGGCAAACAATTCAATATAGGTTATGCAGGTGCGGTTATGCAAAACACCTCCATAATAGTCATGCTGTGAAAGATCAACTATATTTCCCTCCACATTCCCTTTTTTAAAAATAAAATCATGATTTCCAGTTTTCTCCCTCTTTCTTTTTCCTCCTTCCTTACTAAGATGGTAAGCAATTTGATATAGGTTATATATGTGCCATCAAGTAAAACATATTCCCATATTACTCATGTTGTGAAAGGAGAAACAGTTTGCAAAAAAATTGCACACTATATCACTTTAATAAATATTCATGTCTAAAAACTCATTAATATTGCCTAGCTAACTGGTAATCAATGGAGAGTACATCCTTGGGGGCTTATGAGGCACAATTGCTCATAAGACACCATGGATGTGCTCAGACCCTCAAGGTAACCCCTGGAATACCTGAGGAGAGTAGTATGCAGCAGGACCCTAGGGACCTGACTGGCAAGTATGAGTGGGAGTTAGGGAGGCAGCACGGAGTGTGTGCTACATTCAAAGATTTCAGAAACAGAAAACCTTTAAAAGACTACAAAATATTTTCTCTCTCTTTTTTTTTTTGGATCACACATGATCATTTTGATTGTCATAATTGTGCATATTTTGTGGGGAAGTACCAAAGCTCACAGAGATTAAATCAGAATCATGGTTTTAGTGGCACTTCCTGGGCCATATTTCCAGTTGTCATTTCTTTAATGATATAAAAGGTAATGCCCAATTAGAGTGCTGCAAAGATGCTTCTAAAGATGGGTAT
Organism: Petaurus breviceps papuanus; assembly: GCF_028583685.1. Taxonomy (NCBI): domain Eukaryota; kingdom Metazoa; phylum Chordata; class Mammalia; order Diprotodontia; family Petauridae; genus Petaurus; species Petaurus breviceps. The sequence continues at coordinate 8,768,903 of NW_027186324.1, read as the reverse complement.
CATTTGCTAAATTATTAACGTGTTACACTGAGAAGGTATTACAAATGTTAGCAATCTATCCTAATCTAATGTATCCATTGGTCTAAAATAAAAGCTCTCTGAAAAATTCAGAAAGAAAAGAAGAAAAAATTAAATTGTATTTCTACAAGTATTTGGACTTATTAAAGGACAGATGCTTTATCACCTCAATTTTTCAGGGCCCTATGGTTTCATTGACTTCCTCTATGGAGGCAGCGTGGTACAGTGGGAAAATACTGGTTTAGTGTCAGAGGATATGGATTCAAATCCTTCCTCTGACATGACCTGTGTGGCTTTAGGCAATGCTTTGACTTCCCTGTCGGGCCTCAGTTATTTTAATCTATAAAATAAGGGGTCTAGACTAGATGACTTATGGGGTCTCTTCCAGCTCTTGAACTGTGGTTGAAAGTATCCTAATCATTCATGAGGTACGATTAGCTATGCAAGTCAGACTCTAAATAAAGGTGTCAAGTCCTGTATGAAGCCATTCAGTCAAAGGATTCTTAAGGGAACATTATAAAATGGACATGTTTATTCATCTTTCCAAACACTTCTATACATAAAGAGTAATGCAATTTGGAATTAGAGCTAAGAATAATGAGCTGATGTTGCAGAACTAACAGGATTTGCTAATTGGAGGTTTTGCATCTTATTCTAGCCTTTTCTGTCAACACCTTGTGGCAAAACTATGTAGTGTTCTACATTGGTTGCATCAACACATGATATGCAGGTTGGCAACAGCTTATAACTCAACTGTTGGAAACACGTATTGTAAAGCAGTGTTTCTGAGAGTGAGAGCCAATTTGGCTTCCATTATCCTAACCATTTTTATTCCTCTAGGTACATGCTAACCTAGGCACTGGAGACCCTTTGGGGGTAATATACTTTGAGGAAATATATCCAGGTGGAGATAACCAGGAGGCTTATAAGCCTCCAAGTTATAAGCATATAATTAAATCACAAAGAAGCATAAATGTAAGCAAACATAGCCATACATATTATACTAAATCAAACTAACACTTGGAAAGGAAACAAATCCATTTATATTCTCCAAAGAGTCACAGTGGGAGATATACACAATTAGGTTTATGAAATGAAGTGACTAATCTCTATCCTTAATTAAATATAAGATTAGTCCTAATTATCATCAGGAAATCAAGGATATGAAATAAAAATTCTTCATAAAATCATGGCACAAATATGTAGAAAGGTGCCTGCAAAAATTGACCAGGCAGTAGTGTTATAAACAGCATAAATAACATGTATACATAATTAATCAGCTGAAGCAAACTGAATACTCTTAAAATTAGTTAGTTCAGATAATTAAAGGAAGTAAAAAAAGCAATTTATAAAAATAAATATGGTCCAATAACCATAGTGATTCAATACTCCACATAGTACAATATCTCTACCAGAGCCTGGATAATTTTTGCAAAAAAATGAGGAGGATCATTTTATTCAAGATACCAAAGCATTTGTGAAGCTTTCTTTCTAAATTAGAAGTTAAGAAATATGAAAAGTAATGAAAATAGGGAAATCATATTGACACAAGGAGAAAAAAAATGAGTCCTAAGACAACTGCTGGAATGATCTTATTTCTTAGTTTTCTATTAATACTTACTGGAATAGATGCTTGGATATAATCAATATGATAAGACATGAATCAAGGGCAGAAGCAAAAGTCATCCTTTAAAAAACATATTTAATTAGATATTTAAATAGTCCTGTGTGAGTGTGTTTGGCACTCAATCTTTTAAGGAAGTGCTAAATGAAAACCATTCAATTGCAGTAACAGAGAACAAACTCTAAATATCAATGTCAAAAAACAGAAAGGATTCTGTGAAGTCAGAATTTTGAGTAAGAAACAAAGAAATACGATTATGAGCAAAAAATGAACCAGGTGTAAGTTGACTAAGGTATACAGATTTAAAAGGGGGGAGGAATGTCATTGATTTTTGTAATGAAGATTTTTCAAATCCTTTCTCTTTAAAAATCTGTCAAAAGAAATTACTATAGGCTACCACATTAGCCATTGTAGCATGATCAATATTAAAAAAATTTAAAGATATACTTTGAAAAATGGAAGATGATTTTTCTTTGTAATTCTTTGCATTAAACCTTCTAATAGCAACTTTCTGCCATTTAATGAAAACATTTATTGCTCTTCTCTTTATAAGATATATATCAATTAACTCTTTGAAATAATGATTGGAACCAAAACATCCCCCAAATAGAATGATCTTGCTATATAAAGAACTCAAGGGACTCCTTTTATTGGCATCCTTCATTATTCTGTGGCAATAACTACAGAATTGCATTGTGAATCTTAGCCCCAGTAGAGAGAGAAAGAGAGAGAGAGAGAGAGAGAGAGACAGACAGACAGACGGAGAGAGAGAGAGAGAGAGAGAGACAGACAGACAGACAGAGAGAGACAGAGAGAGACAGAGAGAGAGAGAGAGAGAGAGACAGAGAGAGAGACAGAGAGACAGAGAGAGACAGAGGAACAGAGAGACAGAGAGAGACAGAGAGACAGAGAGAGAGACAGAGAGACAGAGACAGAGAGACAGAGACAGAGAGAGACAGAGAGAAAGAGACAGAGAGAGAGACAGAGAGGGAGAGAGAGAGAGAGAGAGAGAGAGAGAGAGAGAGAGAGA
>NW_027186324.1:8676674-8766131 GCF_028583685.1 Petaurus breviceps papuanus | reverse complement strand
GAGAGAGAGAGAGAGAGAGAGAGAGAGAGAGAGAGAGAGAGAGAGATTGCCTTAGGTGCTGTATATTTCTTTACTTTTCCAAGTATCTTTACCAACTACCTAGTCAGCCAAGGACAATATAGATTTAGTATAAGCCCACTTGAAAACCACAAAAGAGGAAGAGTTCCCTTGGAAACAGCTGAAGAAAATAGAGGGGGGCAGGAGGTCTGTACAAAGCTTGGCATGAGGCACAACAATAGCCTGTTCATACTGAGAGCATTTAAAAAATGAAACTAAAAAGACAAATACATGTAGAATAGGATGGATCTTGTGTTCTTACAGCCTGCCACTACTTCCTGGACCATCTCCACTTGTACTGATCCATATCTGGCCACTGGAGCCAGATTGCTCTACAGGAGAGAGTGAGGCTGGTGACTTTGCACAACCCTCCTTTACTTAAATCCAATTTACTTGCACGTCATGGCACCACCTTCCTGATGTCATGGTTCTCTTCAAGAGCGAAGGACAAACTGCAATCTTATAGCAATCTATTCTCATCAGTGTTTATAGTAGAACCAATATATTCCAACATTTGAGTAAATAGAGAAAAAAGAAGTGTTGAAAAGTTGATCTCTGGGAGAAGTGTGGTCTGCTGGAGGCAAAAGTTTTCTGAACAGTTTCTGGGCTTGGATATGAATACTTTGGTGTCTGGTTGTGTAGAACTGACTCCTTCTGTTTGTTTTATTCCTTGGCAACTTTGGTGGCTTGCAAGAAAACCAAAGATCTCTATAGAAAGGTCACCAATGAGGCAAATTCAAATATCTTTGGGGGTAATCTGGGGGAGTACAAGCCAAAGATTATTCACCAAAAGTCTGCAAAATTGAACCTAGGAATTCACCCTACAATTCTGCCATCTACCTAATTCCTAGCTATATTTACTAGTCTCTGAAAGGCAAAGATCCAGGCAATCCTGGCCAGGAGCATGCTGAAGCCAGCTCATGTGGACTCTAGACAGAGCCATTTGTTAAATTTTCAGGTGAATATGTGTACCCCAGAAACTGGCTACAGATCAGGGTTTGATGATTGATTGTTTTGACTTAAAGAAGTAATGGAGAACATGTTAATAATAGAGATTAAACTTAAAAGTGTTTCACCTTCTCCTTCCCACCCCTGTCTCCAAAACCTGTTGCTAAACATTTACTAGCACACCCCTGGTATATACATCTAGATTTGCAGGGCTACTCCCTAAGGAAAGCAGTGACAAAGACTGACAGAATTTTATACCTGGGAGGACAAAGTGATCTGCAACTGTTTCAAATCTAATAACAAATCTAACAACAAAATCATGAATAAACATGATAAAGTTGCACATTAATTGGTATAGTAGTTCAGGGACCTACAGTATTAGACTAGAAAGACCTGAGATTACATACCACCTCAGAAACTTATTAGCTGTGTGATCCAGGACTAGTCACTTTTTGTCTCTGAGTTTTAGTTACTTCATCTGCAAAATGGGCATAATAATGGCACTTAAGTTTAATCCTTGACTCCTTATTCTCTTTCCCCCTATTTATTTATCCATTTGCTAATCTCTCTCATTCATCCTTTTCTGCTTACTCTCATGGCCAACACCCTAGTCTAGGACTGCATCATTTTTTTTTTTACTTATTGTACTGCAGCAGACACCTAATTGTTCTCCTTGCCTTAAGTCTCTCTCTACTTCCACCCATCCTTCATAAAGTAGCCAAAGAGATGCTCTTAAAGCCTAGGTCTGCCTATGTCACTTCCTGGTTCCAGAAGATCCCAGTGTTTCCTCTTGCCTCCAGGGGCAAAATCAAATTTTTCTATTTGGCATTTAAAGCTTTTCACAGTGTAGCTTCTACCTTACGTTCTTGGCCTTGTTAAATATCATTCCCACCCTATAGTCCAGCCAAACTGGCATCTGTTCTTCACATATGAAATTCCATCTCTCATCTCTGTGCTTATGCACAGGTCATCCCACATGCCTGGAACGCATTTCCTCCTCACCCACTTGATTAGACAGAAGAATGTGGGTGAGCACTAAGCCACTGTGCTTCCCATTTCACAAAACATGAATTCCCTTGAAGCCTAGAGAAGGGGAAAGAGTTGGTCGGTGTTCCCTAATTACTCTGGTAATTTTAAATTTAACAGTTTTTAGAATCAGGTAATAGCTGGTCTTTACAGAAAATTGCTTCACCCCACTGTACTCCAGAAAATTTTGACATCCTATTTCACTCATCTTTCAATCGAACTACACAGTACAGGAATCTGCCTCTTCCCTTCCCAATTACTGCTTTATATAAGAAAATCTATCCAATCAAATCCTCCTCAGAAGCCTCCTTATGACATAAAGATAACCCTGGGTTGTTCAAAATGGTGTCCATAGAACATAAGCTTTTGTGGCTTCTACTAAATAGAAAAAAAAGCCTTCAAGTGCTGTCTTAGAAACAGGATGTGTGCTCCCTGAAGACCAGCCTAAATAAAGTCATAAAAGTTTAGCTTCTAGTGCAGGATGAGATTAAGCTGGATCACACTGGAAAATGAATGGTACTTCCAATTATCCTAAATGTCATAATTATGGTACTGATATGAATTTATATTCATTGTGGGTTTATACTTTTTTCCTCCTAGATCTGAGGTTTTCTGAAGGCAGGGACCATGTACCCTGAGCCTCCCCACTGACTCAATCAATGCTTGTTGACTAATGAACTGTTTTTGTGTCAAAATTCCTGTATTTATCTTTCTCTGTTCATTGTTGCTAGGATTCTTGTCCCTTTGCCACCTTGGTAATATTTCACTTGCTGTCAAGACCACATTCTACTCTGTCATGATATTACCTGTAGGAGAACTCACTTTCTGTGTTCAAGTATGCAATAAAACTCAGTTAGATTCTCTGCTACATTGTAGCTTCATGAATTGACTATGATGCCCCCAGCCACACATATAACCCTTATTAAATGCATAAGAAATAATGTTTTTTTTTCTATTTATCTGAGAGTCTCTGGATGTTGCTTCCTCTCACAATTTCATTGCCTTTTTTCATCTTGCCAAGCAGGGATATTTACCAATATTCTGATATAATGCTCCTGGTAAGTCTATTTAAACCAATCCTTGTGGTGTGGTGTAGTGTGTATGTGTGTGTGTGTGTGTGTGTGTGTGTGTGTGAAAATGTTGGACATTTATCTCTAATGTGTCCCCTTCATGTAGGCTACAAGCAATTCTGCAGTTTTTAATTTGTGGTTTTCCTTTAGTTTCAGGATAAGCATTTAGATGGAAGCTTTCTATTTTTCTTTTGCTCAGGGTCTATCCCTTGAAATAAATAATTCTTCTTACCCACAATATAGCAGACTATATTATAATACCAAAAGCAACGATAGCATTTATATAATTCTTTAAGGCTTGCAGAAAACTTTACACATGTAATTACATTTGGTCCTCACAATAGATCTGTGATATAGATATCCCCATTTTACAAATGAGGCAACTGAGACTTGGAGAGATTGAGTTGTCCAAGGTGACAGAACTAAAATGTATCTGAGGGATGATTTGCACTCAAGTCTTCCTGATTCCAAGTTTAATACTCTATCCATTGAGAACCCAGCTACCTTATATCTTTGGACTGGGAAAAATAAATAAAAGAGTTAAAAGTTGACATGTCAAGGAGGTAGTCAGGACTCTAGGTGTGCATGGCTTTGAGAATGGGCAGATGGGAGGACAAAAGTCCAGAGGGAGGATAGCGTGAGATCATGAGGGACATAATGTGATGGAAAAAGAAAGAAACAGTATCAACCCCCTTGGACTCAGGTTACAAAAGCTCTGCACTATCACTTCCTTTATTAATTAATATTATTGGGAACATTTTTGAGTTTCTTTGGCAGAACTCTCCCCCCTAAAGAATCCAAAGCACAAATAAATGGAGAAGGAAGTGAGGGGAAGATTTTCTGTTTCTTTTTAAAAATCCATTCATTAAATTTTTAAATTTTGATTTCCAAATGATCTCTTTCTTTCTGGCTTCTCCCCCACTCATTGAAAAGGCAAGCAATATGATATGATACATGTGAAGCAATGTAAAAATCTGTTTCCAATTAGCAATGTTGCAAAAAAAAAAAGTTCAGGAAAAAGAAACGAAGTGAAAAAGTGTGCTTCAATCTACAGTCAGATTTCATCAGTTTTCTCTGGAGGTGGATAGCATATTTCATCGTGAATCCTTTGGAATTGTCATGGATTATTATATTGATCACAGTAGGTAAGTCTTTTACTGTTGATTTCTGCTACAATATTTCTGTTACTGTATATACAATGTTCTCCTGGTTTTGATCACTTTACTTTGCATCAGCTCATATAAATCTTCCTAGGTCTTTCTGAAACCATTTGAAGGGGAACATTTTAATACCTCTAATGATCTTGTTAGAAGTGAGAACAAAGCTATTATTTATCAGAAGCTGTAACTCATATGGGTGGCCACTTGCTTAATATCTCTAAGCTTCAAGTTTTTTTCATCTGTCTTCAAAGGGTAGGCATGTTATACTAGGGATATTTTTGTCTTCCTGTGGTGATCACGATGTACTGAAGACCTTATTTCATGGAAGGATTGCTCACTCTAGAAAAGATACTGAACTACATTCCCAAGCTGTTTGTAAATCTTCGGGAACAAGGATGAATTTTGGATCTTTAGGAGAGGCATTGAAACCCTAACACTTCAGTCCCAGTCCCAAATGATATTTTATGCCTATGATATGGCATAAGGAAAAGAGTACTACTGTTTGTGTGACCCTGGACAAGTCAACAAGTCACGCTGATAAATGTTTATTGAGTACTTACTCATGTACCAGGGGCAACTGGGTGACACAATGGATAGAGTGCCCAGCCTAGAGTCAGGAAGACTCATCTTTCTGAGTTCAAAACTGGCCTTAGACACTTACTATCTGTGTGACCCCAGGGAAAGTCACTTAATCCCGCTTGTCTCGGGTTCCTCATTTGTAAAATGAGCTGGAGGAGGAAATGGCAAACCACTCCAGTATCTTTATCAAGAAAACCCCAAATGAAGTCACAAAGACTAAGAAATGACTGAAAAAAAATTACTGAATAAACTTTGCTAAATGTTGGGGACATAAAGAAAGACAGGAACAGTTCTTGCCATCCAAGAGCTTCCATTCTAATGGGGACAGGCATGTAATCTCTTGGGGCCTTGATTTTATCTTCTGTAAAATGAGAGGTTTGGACTAGACAGTCTCTAAGGTTGCTTGAAAATCTAAGTTTATGATCCTATTATCTATGAAATAAGTTCATTTGAATCCTAATATGGTATTTTTTATGGATAACAAGAATTAGACAGGAGAGGATCAACCAGAGAGTTAGGAAAAGCAGTCAGAAGCCATGTTTGTAGTGATTAAGTTTTGCTTGAAAGAATTGTAATATCTCTTCATACCTGGGAACATAAGTTAAAGGTTAGCCTGTTCTGCATTCAATTTCTCTTTCCTCCTTTGGACCCTATATAGAAAACGACTGTCATTTTTGCTTGGCCAATATATAATTTTCCAATAAGATGTTCAGCTGGAGCTTAATTACAATGTGATTTTTTTTCAGAGCAATATTTCACTTGTGTGTGTTGGGACTATGGGGCTGTGTTCCATGCTAATTGCTATAAAGGTACTTGAAATATTCCATCTCTACGGTTATACATAATTATGTTTCCAACTCCGTATGGGTGCATTTTAAATTATGTTTTTCCAAGGATAAAGGAGCTAGTCCTTGATATGTGAGCCATGAGGCATAATAACTACTTGCTGTTAAAAAAAACCAAAATAACCCTGATGTGATGATATTTGAAGTCTAAATCTGATATCATTTATGGGCAGAGGAAAGCAGGAAGCTTCCTGATGTGATTTGGACCATTAGATTGCAAGCTCCTTTAGTTCAGGGACTATCTTTTTCTCTTTTTGTATCCCTAGTGCTTAGCACAGTGCTTGTTACATAGTAGGTGCTCATGAAATATTGATTGATTGATTGATCTGAGCTGTTTTGAGAAAACATTTTACCCCCCAATTCTTATTTTAAAGAAAATGATAGGCATATAGAGGTTTAGCTAGTGAATGGATGCTGGGTCTTTGGCCTCTGAATTTGTTCAGCTGTTCCGCAAAATTTTATTAAGTGCCTACTCATGTTCACAGTTCTAGGGTCTGGGGATACAAAGTCTCTGACCTCAAGAACCACTGGATTTTGGGTTCTTTCTTCTATAGCACATTGAATAAAAGAATTATAGATTTATGACTGGAAGAGACCTTAGAGACCACTGAGTTCAATTCCCTCATTTCGTGAGTTAGGAAACTGAGGCACAGACTAATTAAGAGAATTACAAAGAAAAGATCACACAGCCAATAAATATCTGAGGTAGGAGGTAATAATAATAATTGCTTATATTTGTGTATAAATATGTATGTATACATGTATGTGTGCATATATGTATAGAAATATATAGTGTATATACTTACACACATACATATACATATGCACACACTTATACATAGATATATACATATATACACACACACACACATATACATACACACACACACACACACACACACACACACACACACACATATATATATAACTATGTGCCGGGCACCATGCTAAGCACTTTACAATTATTATCTCATTTGATCCTCATAACAGCCCTGGAAGGCAGGTGCTATTATTATTTTAATTTTAGAAATAAGGAAACTGAGGCAAACAGAGGTTAAGTTTCTTCTCTAGGCTTACACAACTAGTACGTATCTGAGGCTTGATTTGAACTCAGGTCTTAACTCCCCAGCCAGCACTCTATCCACCGGGTAACCTATGAGACGTGATAGTTCCTTCGAATCATTGATTATACTCTACATAATAGCCAAGTAAGACAGGTGAAGACTCCCTATATAACTGGTCATCTTGGACTTATTCATAAGAAATCTAAAGTAACCTTAGGAGGCTGATTATCTGATAGTACTCATCTGATTTTGCTAAGCATTTTGGTTCTCTTTCTGTGGAAAGTGTGCGTGTATGTGTATATATACACACACATACACACATATACTTCAAATTATAGACATTATAGAAAAGATATCATCTTAAAAGACTACTGTTTAAAATAGGATCTAACCTTCCCCCCTTTCTAATTGATTTCCTTCCTTGGACCAATCCTAAACGTCAGCTGAAGGTTGACATTCTACAGATTTCTCATTTTGGGGGGTACTTTTTGCGGGTCTTTCTTTTTTAGCACAGTTCTGTACATACAATAAATGCTTGTTGACTAGATTCAAAATGACCCTCAGGAAACTTTCAGTTCTGCCTGACTCTCCATGACCCCACTTGATATTTTCTTGGCAATGATATTAGTATGTTTACTGTTTCCTTCTTCAGCTCATCCAACCATTAGCTCATCCTAAATTCAAATCCTAGATTTCTTTTCTAGGTCCTTCTCCTTTACAAACCAAATCAAAACAAAGAAGAAATCATGTATTCTCATGGTCCTGTCACTGGTAGTCAGGTTTTTGAAGTAGCTGGCTCTCCCCTTCAGCATATTCTACAACATTTCTATAGCTGGTGACTTACTCCAAGTTAAGGGGAACTCCTTAGAAAAAGACATAGTTCTCTGAAAAAAAAAAGAAATGCAAACTGTTAATAACCATGTAAAATAATGCTCCAAATCATTATGAATAAGAGGAAATTAAAATAAGAGGCAACTCCCAGGAAATTCTCAAAGATGACAAAAGATAGGAATAGTCAATATTGGAGGAGTTGTGCAGACAGGCATACCATTGCACTGTTGTTGGAGGTAAGAAGGAATTTAATCATTCTGGAAAGCAATTTGAAAAGATTACTTTTTTTTTTACAGAGGCGAGCGAGAGTCTATGGGTGTGGAATGATCACATAATGTGATTTTTTTCCAATGTGTTTACTACTTTTGCTGAAATATTTTTTTTCTCTTAAAAAATCTTTTGCTATAAGGGATGATTCTCTGGAGGAAGGGGGAAAAGGAGGAAGGTATTGTGAAGTATACGTGATATAAAAACAAAGATAATTTTTTAAAAGAAAGCTGTAGCAAGTAATAATCATGGTTTATGATCAGGAAACCTCTCTGCAGAACCCATCTTGGAGATTTTCCTGACTAGGTCAGTCTAACCAAAATAGTGGTGGGAAATGTTAGTGGAGAAAAGGACAGAGGAGAGAGTTCTTTTTGCTATGCTTGCTGCAAATTTGGTGCTAAATAAATGCTCACTATATTGTAATAGTGTGAATGTTACCAGATATTTTAAAAGAGTGAACTTCCCACCACCCAATGTGTTCTTGTCTTTGGGAATCTCTTAGGCAAGCTCCAGTGGCCTGGGGGAGAGACAATTGTTAAAATTTCACTATGAACATATACACTTTAGAAATTTGAAAATTTTATGTATCAATACTTGATTTTTTTTATTGTTTAGACTTAAAAGAGTCAGAGAGAGAGAGTGTTAATAGTGTAGACCAAACTTAAATGTACCCCAGGCACATTTCCTTTCCCAACATTTTTAGACATTTACCAACACATTTTTGACTTCTCCCCACATTCCAAACTAAGCAATCTTTGCTGCCTCTTCCCTCAGGGCAAAAATTCTTAAATTCAGCCTTCATAATGAATATATCTTACATAACTTTCTCATTTGTGCTTTATTGATTATATCTTTGGCTAAATTATGTATAATTTCACTCTTAGAAGTGGCCTTCAGACATGCCTTGCAATTCCATTGACACATGTCTTGTTTTGGGTTTGATGGAACACCAAAAAGCTGACATTCTCCATTAATTTCTGTAACTCAGAGGTTTTAGTTATGTAATGAAATCAATGCTCCATGGTGACTCAACTAGATAAATTGGTTAAATAGTTTAAGAGTCACTTCTCTCATTTATACCATGAAAACAAATGGCTGACCATTAATGGAGTGAAAATCCTGGACACTAAGACAATTTGGAAGGAAAAAAACCAAACAAACAGATACTCTTTTGATTCAATCCCCATTAATTTTCAGAAGATGTAATTTCCTGTCAATGTACTACAATAAATATAGAATTACTGGCAAAATGCTCCTAGTTCTAACCATTTGCATGAAAATGTAGCTAACAAAGTAGAAGGCAAAAGTATATATTTTTGCTTGGTAACAGAGAAGCAAATTACTTTCTTAGAGTTATGAGCAAATTACTTTCTTAGAGTTATGATGTTTATAGGAAATAACTCAGTGTTGAGCATGTCAGACTGTCCAACAGACATGAATTAAGAAGAATTAATAAAAATAATTTAACTTTTAGGCAAACTTTTAAAAATCCATTTATTGTGAGTGATTTAGCAAAATAATTTCAGTGATGATAAGAATAATTTCTTTGGCATAGCTTTTTTTCTTATTTTTTTTTAAGTCATGTTTGTCTCTTTTGTCAGGCAGATATGTAAGAGTTTATTCATTAGGATTTTCAATTCTTTTTCACTTTTAAACATTAACTTGCTTAAAAAAGTCATCTTTTTCATTTTCATCAGACTTTATTTCTTTGCTTAGTTTAAATCTTTGCAGTATGACAGGATGAAAACACATCGGCTAAAGTTCAAATTCCACCTCATCTCAATACTAGTCAAAAAAGTTCCATATACTATTAAATCTTATGGTGAAGAATAAGGTTTGTTTACTGGATAGCTGAGCTTTGAGAGCATCACCCATGAATGTGAAATGCTGATCACTGTTGGACTTTATTGGTGTTTATTTATTATCTTAATTTCTTCTAGTACCCTGAGATTCATTTCTCATCTTCTTTTTCCTTCATCTCCCCCACTGTAATTTAAATCTCTAGAGGGGAGGGACTGTATTGTTTATTGCTTATATTTTATTCCCAGTTTAGCACGGCATCTGGAACATATTAAGAAAAGTAAGTCTTAAAAAGTGCTTTATTTATCTAGCTCCCTTTATGTTCTGAATCTGATGATTTAAATTCATGGGGGGCAGGTGGGTACTTTGATACTACTATTAGAGGTGCTGATTTCAAAACTGTTGTATAAATCTTGTTTTGTTAATTTATGGTCAATTCCAGAAGCTTCTATATATATGTTCAATTTATATGCATATTTTAAGTCCCCTGGTCCTGGGTACTTAAGAAATTAGTTGAAGTATCATAAGATCACTTAGTTATTTCTGAGAACTCTTAGAGTACTATGGGAAAAGAAACAGTACCTATTTTAATTTACAATATATGTACATGTATATACATATGTGTGCATATATGCATATTTATACACTTGTGTGGATATAAACATCTATATGCTTATATATACACACTTATAGGGATACTCTCCATATATATGTATATATGTGTGTCTGTATATGTATATATGTATGATTGTGTGTACTTATATATGAATATCCCTATAAATTTTGGACTGATCAAATTAGTTTCCCAAAAGTAAAGAACAACAGAATCTTAGCATCTCAGAAGAGGAAGGACCTTGGGAATTCTTTAGTTCATCCCAGACCTGAAACATGAAACATTTTTAACAATGTCCCTGACAAATAGTAATCCAGTCTCTGCTCAAAGACTTCAAGTGAAGGGGAAATTACATCCTGAGATAGTCCATTGCACTTTCAAATGCAGTAAGCTCTAGTTAATTATTATACAGATTATTTTATTCCTGGTGTTGAGCTGAAATTTACCTTCCTATAACTTCAACTCATTTCAATCAAACACTCAATTAATATTTATTAAGCACTTACTTTATTCCAGACACTGTGCTAAGCACCAGGCTAGACCTCATTGGTTCTAAATCTACCTTCTGGGGCCAAACAGAACAAAATATAATTCCTCTAACAAAGAAAAGTCCTTGAAAATATTTGAAGAGAGTTATCGTGTATACCCTAAGCCTTCTTTTATCCCATTCTCAGACAATCATCATATGACACAGTCATTATCCTGGTTACCTTCCTCTAGACAAGCTTCAGGTTCTCGTTTTGGCTTTTCCTAAGGGTGTTGTCAAGTACTGAACAGAATATTTTAGATGTGGTCTGACCAGGGAAAAAGATAGCAGGATCATTATTTCCCTCATTCTGAAAACCATGTTTCTCTTGCTTCAACTTAAAGCTGCATTAACTGCTTTGGCTATGATGTTTTTCATTTTGGGATTACAGTTCACAGAAATCCCTTGTTCGTATTAACATAAACTTAGACTAACCATGTACCTTCCAGGCTGTCTTACAGAAGCTAATTTAATGGACTCTGGTATGGCTATAATTCTCTATAATTTTTCAAAGTTTGCTCACAGGGACTCAACAATAATTCAATAATAATTTACATTTATATAATGCATCAAGATTTATAAAGTACGTTCTTCACAATAATGGCAGTATGTAGGTAGTGAAAATATTATTTTCTTTATATTATAGATGAGGAAACTGAAGCTGAGAGAAATTAAGTGATTTGCCCAGTGTCACACAGCTAGGTTAAGGACCAATATTTAAACTGTGTTCTTCTAAGATTAATCACAAGGTCCAGATGATCTGTCCTCCTTACCATTTCCTCTATTTTATGAAGGATGAGATCCACTGTCCAAATGGAAAATTTATCAGCTTGCTTTGATTTTTACCAGAGAGAGAGAGCTCCAACAGATTTCCAGATAATTGCAATACCCCATTATAACTCTATGCCAAATCCAGGTCAGCTTTGAAATCTGCTCTTGATCCAGCTGTTGCTTTTGGCCTGTTATCTACTTCCACCAAAATATCAGTTATTTTACTCTCTCCATGAATATTTCCTAAGTTCTCACCACCATGTCTCTCCCATCTCTCCGTTAGTTTCATGGGTTTCTGAACAGCACTATATCTTCTGGATTTGTTGTTGTTTGGTCAATGAGTAGTCTCCAACTCTTCATGAGCCCATTTGGTTTTTTTTTTTAAGCAATCGGGGTTAAATAACTTGCTCAAGGTTACACCACCAGTTATTTCTGGGTGTAGTGCTAAGTATCTGAGCCCAGATTTGATCCCCGGGTCATCCTGACACTGGAGCCGGTACTCTCACTCGCTGAGCCACCTGGCCGCCCCAATTTGGAGTGTTCTTCGCAAAGATACTAGAGTGATTTTGCCATTTCCTTCTCCAGATCATTTTGCAGATGAAGAAACTGAGGCAAACAGGGTGAAGTGATTTGCCTGGGGTCACACAGCTAGTCTTCCTCTTCCCAAGCCCAGTATATACCATATACACTATGCCACCTACCTGCCCCTACAGGCTAATAGTTGTTCACTTAAGAAATGCTTGCTGAATTATTTAACTGGGTTGAAGCTTCTTTCTAGGTCTGAAAATCTTGGTTTTATTGACTCTCACTTCTAGTCTTTAAGCTTACATTTCTTAAACATGTGACTAATATATTTGACCATACATACGCACTCAGCAACACTAGATATAATTTGTATTCTTCATTTATTTAGATTTGAGACTTGGAGTTGTATGTTAACATTTCCTTTGAGGTTTTACTCTTTTATGGATTAGGCATGGACAGTCTGTATTGTTAAACTGGGGAGAGATGGGGAAAAGTAAGGCTGTGTAAAAATGCAAAGAAATAATTACTCACTGGTGTCATACTGATAACTGAAATAATCTTCTATATTTTATTCTGGAAGTAAAGAGAAATGTTGAATTTATCTACAGAAAAGTGAGGTTCTTGGGAGGCCTCCTTGACTTATACAATAATTAGAGTCATATAATGCTTTGGTTCTGACAAATCATAGGATTTACAGCTGGAAGTTACCTTAGGTTATCTAGACCCAGTCCTTCATTAAAAATAATTTCTGGGGTGGCTAGGTTGTGCAGTGAGGAGAGCACCGGCCCTGGAGCCAGGAGGACCTGAGTTCAAATCCGGCCTCAGACACTTAACACAAAAACTATCCATGTGACCTTGGGAAAGTCACTTAACCCCAATTGCCCTCCAAAAAAAAGCAAAAAACAATTCTAATTTTCAAAATTTAAACATTTTAAATTTTTAAAAATTATTTTCAAATGGTATTGATATTCACACACACACATACCCACATGCACAAAAAGCAGCTGGGTGGTACAGTGGATAGGGCATTGACTCTTGGATTCAGGAAGACCTGAGTTCAAATCTGACCTCAGATACTGAATAACTGTGGTCTGACCCTGGGGAAGTCACTTAATCTCTGTTTGCCTCAGTTTTCTCAACTGTAAAATGGGGATAAAACAGCATTCGCCTCCCACTATTGTTGTAAGGATCAAATGAAATAATATTTGTAAAACATCCAGCATATAGTAGGGGATTATATATAAACACACATATATGTGTACATACATATATATCTATACATATATACATATAAAGTTTCTTATATATGAGAAACTATATTTAAATGGGAACACATATGTATATATACAAATATACATATACTCCATATATACACCATATGCATATATATGTTTATATGTATATGTGTGTATACACACACATATCCTTTCCTCTCTCTTCCTCACAATGACCTTGTGATTAAACCTTACCTTGCAACCAAGAATAATAAAAACATTCCGGTACAATGATTACTTTTGACAATTTACGTGACCTTCTGCCACAGTATTCTCCTATCTCTTTGTCATAAAGAAGAAAGTATTTTTTCATACCCAATCTCTAGGACCATTACTGGGTTTTCCATTGCTGAGTTATTTTTTTTCTTCTTAATGATCTTTTGCCTTTCAGTGTTGTTGGCATGACATATATTGTTCCTTTGATGTAGCTTTTTTCACTTATTAGTGGTTCATACAAATTTTCCCTCTTTCTCTGAATTATTCACATACTTCATGTCTTATTGCACAATTATAACTCATTACATTTGTATTCCACATGGCTTTTTCAAGTCATTCCCCAGCTCTTGAGCACCCAATTTGTTTCCAGTTCTTTACTATCACAATGCTTGCTGCAAATACTTTGGTATTAGTTATAATGTAATGTACAGGTCAGATGAAACTTGCTGTTGTTGTTCTTCCTTTGTTCTCAAAGAAGACCAATGACATCAGGAGAGTGATGTCTTAACTTGCAAATGAATTGAATTTAAAGGAGGCAGAGCTGTATAAAGTCAGCCTCACTTTCTCTTCCAGTCATCAGAGTTCAATGGCGAGACATAGGTCAAGATGACCTTGGCCTTTTTAAACATTTTAAAGTCTTTTCTAGGTCTCAGCTTGTCTGAGGCAACACCCATTCAGTGATTAAAGACTAAGTTAGAATTGAGGCAAAAAATAACCTAATTTTCCTTCCAAAAAGAATCAGTCTGGGAGGGGAAGACCCTCAGAGTTTTTAGCCAGAACAGAAAATGTTAGCTACCATATTTCACCACATAATCATTGCCTCTCCATAATCATCACAGCCTGTTTTTTCAGTCCAAAAATTTGTTTATAACTTTTCATTGCATAATTTTCACTTGGTATAATTTTGTCTGTCATTTAATCTGTCTTACCACTTAAAAAGTAAAAAGAACAGCAATGTATTCACTAGTGGCACATGAATACACATTCATCTCTTGCACAACATGAGCCATGAGCCTGGAATTCTCAGTGCACGTGCTTTGTCAGTATATTTCCAAAAGCTGACTTGTGTGGTTTGTTTAGAGTCCTGAGGAGTAATGATGTTGTCACTCAACCTAATGAAGAGCTATAGGTGCAAGGGCAGGTGAAGCTATCATGAGTGAGTCATGTGATATGGTAACACTTGCATCTTCCATAACTAGCTAAACTATACAGTTTGCCAGCAATATATTAATGTGTGAAGTATTTCTTTCTGATAATGGGTAAATATAAAAGCTATTTTTTGAGCTTCAAACTGAAAGTAATTGCATTTGCTAAATAGCATGGAAACAGCTGGGGAAAGACAGTTTTCATTGAGTGAAAAGTAGGTTCGAGACTGGTGGAAATGAAAAGACAAGTAATAATAATGTATTTTTTTTAAAGCTTCACATAATGGTCGCACCCCACATTTTTTGTTGCAAAAAAAGTCAATTACATAGTAAAATATGGTAGTTGCTCTCACTCTGAGCCATCAAAACCCACATAATGAGCAAGTGAAGTTTGGGCTGGACCTAGTATTAACCAATCAATGAAAGGCAGATTGATTTGGGATATATCCGATCCATTTGAATCTATTTGAATCACAGTGGGCTTTTCTAAAGCCTATTTTTTTTTCAAAGCGATATTTAAAGAAATCATAAATGAAACTACAAGAGATAAAAGAGTTAATCATCTTGGCTTTTTGGAAAAAAATGATAGAATAAATAAGTAAATAAATAAATAGGTGGTTGTAGGAAGAACTATCATCTAATAAGTTTAATAATAGTTGGTAATTCCAGAACTTTAGGTTCAATTAAGATTTTTCTTTATAAAAACCTATACATATGGGGTGGCTAGGTGGCGCAGTGAGTAGAACTCTGGCCCCGGAGTCAGGAGGATCTGAGTTCGGTTCCGGCCTCAGACACTTAACACCCACACAAAAAAACTAACCGTGTAACCTCGAGCAAGTTACTTAACCCCAATTGTCCTCCAAAAAGGCAAAAAAAAACCCCCAAAACAAAAACCTATACATGTGACTCATTCTCATCTTCCATCTTTATTGTTTAGTAGTTTTAGGATTCATGCAATCATACTATCCTTTGAGTTAAAGTGATTCATTTAACCATGAAGAATTTTTTCTTTCTATTTATAAAATGGGGGAGGACTGAATGAGTATTACTTGAAAGACTTATAATCCTCACTTTAATTGAATAAACCCAATATAAGGAAATCTAGATGTACAAAAGAGAAGTCAACCACAGAGTAATTGTCTACAGAGGATCTTCTATTTTATAGAAGAATTAATGTAGGATACTTAATGTATAATATGTGTCACAAGGACATTTGAAGCATGATTTAATTTTTTAAGTGGATTTATGCTTCATTTTTTAAAAAGAAATGGATATGGTATGTAAAGTGAGATAAATCAACATTTTAGATTGCTTTTTCAGAAGGTTCTAAGGAAAGATGTATTAATTTTAAAGTGAATTTTCAAAATCCATAATGAACCATAGATTCTTTATTCTTTAAGTGAAAGATCCTACTTTCACTACAACTGTTTGAAATCTGTTCCAAGTTAATTGTGAATATTAAAGAATGTGGTTTCTCTTTACTATTTTTCAGAGTGGCTAATCTAATCTGGTTTGTCATTCCTACTTTTGGTTTATAAGAAGCCAATATAATTTTTGAATTAGTCAGGAGAAAGAATAAGTGAATTATGTCTATGAATGCTACTTACAAAATTTACATCAGGTTTCTATGCTGAATGATTATAACTTTGGAATACATTTCAGACATTGAATATTACAAATAATCTCCACTGGAACTCTGTTTTTTCCTCTTTAGTGATTCATCAGATAAAGGCTAACATGTTCCTATTTAAAAGACAATGTAAAAGTAGAAAAATAATTCTATGGTTTTTAAATTTATTTTTGGTAAAGTAGATGGATATTTTGAATCTCTGATTCATCTTGTTCTAAAAGAAGTTTGGACAGAAGATATGCAGTAATAGTAATAAGAATTTATAATCATATACCTGAAAGGGACCTTTGTGATTATCTAATCTAATATTATCATTTTACAGATGAGAAAACTGCATTTAAGTGATCACTATGGCCAAGATAACCTGGATTCTCATTTCTCTTATTCCCTTCAAAGTAATAAAATTAATTACTGGAAGCCTTCAGCATTCTTGCAAACACAGATTGGAGAGGCCCTTGTGAACAGGTGAACTTGCAAGTAGGGATTAATAAGATAGAGAAACTAAAAAATCACATCAATTATCACTTCAAAGATTACAAAATGCTTGCTTCACAATAACCTTGTGAGGTAGGTATTATAAATATTTTAAATCTTCATTTTATAGATGAGGAAAGTGAAACTCATTATTTGCCTCATTTAAACTACAGACTTTCAGGACATTGTACTAAAAACTCTCTTGAAAACGAAGAGGGAAACAAGTCATTGTAGAGGAAGAATAGAAACCATATTACCAAAGTACATAATTCATAGTACTTGTCTACATTCATTTTGAATAAAAACCTGTATAGAATTTAAAGGAAAATATTGAAAGTTCCAGATGACTTGTTTCTCTCTCTCTCTCTCTCTCTCTCTCTCTCTCCCTCCCTCTTTTCTTTCTTCCTTGCTGTAATGGCAAGCAAAGAAGTACTTAGCACCTTGTTTCAACTACTTAATATTTAGCACCTTGTTTGAGCCCTTTGTGATTTGAAGGCAGGAGGAACTTGTTGATGCAACAGGAAGGGGCAGAACAGGAAGGAACTGACCATATAAAAGGAGGAGCACAAGCTGGGACAGAGCAGAACTGAGGAGAACACTGACACTCTGTTCTGCCTGTGTTGATTTGTGTTTGTGATACTTTGTACAGAAGCCCTGGGACCTTACTGGAAGCCTTGAAAGAGGATTTTCCTGTTGTCTGTTTACCAAAGTCCTAGAGGAGGGTTTCAGAAGTCCTGGTACTATGTTGATGATTTGTGTTGACTTCTCAGACCTTGTTTGTGGGTCTGTGTTGATTTCACAGGCAGATAGTGAATTGATGAGGGTGCCAGCAATGTGCATGAATGTTGTTTTGGCTCTGTTAAGCTTTATCTTCCCAGAAACAGAAAATGTGAAGGACTTGAGGTGGACTGGACATTGTGAGCTTCCATATGGAATAGGAACTGGATGAGGAACTGGACGAGGAGCTGAGAGCTGCCTACCTATGAATCCAGGTGACGGTTGGTTGAATTCAGGCAAATTCATTGGGAATTCACAGGCGAATTCCATGGGACCATGGAAGAGGAACCATGGAATCTGGGAGCCAGCCTCAAGTCAAGATGAAAATATAAGATCATGATTTACGGGTGGGAGAACTTTGTACTTTGTATCTCTTACCCTTTAAGGATGATTGAGTTAAGGATGATTGGCATCTAGTCTCCAACAAGAAGAAAGAAGACTTTCTGACTGATGAGATTAAGGCAATGTGACCTAGGAGTAGGAGACCTTTGTACTTTGTATCCCTTAAGGATGACTGCTCCTTAAGAATGATTGAGTTAAAGACTTACTGAATGATATCTTTTGTTTAAAACTATGTAGCCACTGTACTGATAAGTTGTTATGTTATATCATTGTGAATGCTGTACTTTGGTCTCTGTGAATGTTTTCCTTTAGTTCACTGCTGAATAAATAGAGAGTTCACTATACTATGTGATCAGAACCTTACAGCTATTCACAGCAGCAGTCCTCTGGAAAGCTGCTCATTTTTGGCTTTATACCTCTCCCTTCTTCCTCTTTCTTTCTGTGTCTCTGTCTCTCTTTCTCCCATTCCTTTTTCTTTATGAAATGAAAGATCTATAGAATCATTATCATTGCTGTTAAAAGGTGAAGTTGTTGAGTCATTATCTCTACAAATCATGGTAAAACTTCCTTTCACTGATAGACTAGTCTAATATCTGATCTTAACATAGACATGACCTTGGGTTCTTGTAAACGAGACTGTTGAAGCAAAAGCTATGGCAAGTCTTGCTAAGCTAGAAAGTGAGAGTCTGGGCTCAGGTAATGGATCATTATTTGAGCACCAGCCTAGGGGTAAAGTGGAAAGAACATTGAACTTGTGTCACAGGATCCAAACTAGAATCTTAGCACTGCTACTTTTTACCCATGTAACCTTGGGTAACGTACTCAACTTCTCTAAGCCTCATCTGTAAAATAGCGAATTGGATCAAAATCTTGTCATCTAGATAGAATTCTAAGATCCCTGCCAACCCTACCCTATTATTTGAGTTTTACTAAGCAAGCAAAGTGGATTGATATTCCAGTGGGTGTTTTCCTAGGTAAGGATTTAGGGAGAAAAAGGTTTCTGGTTAATAAGAACCTTCTATTCCCAGCTAATTCTGTTTTCTCAAGGTTTTATTGTATTTGCAAGTCCCTCCTTTGTACAACCTTTTTCTCCTTTTTGCACTGGTAGCCAAGAAAAATGTTAGGAGCTATTATTTGTTGATTACAAAGTGGTTATTTTATATAGTTTGGAGATTATGTTGCCAGAGATTAAATCTAGATGAAGGAAACAATTACATTCAATAACCCACAGAGAAAAGCCTATTTATTAGTCCTTTCTCAATACCTCTCTACATTTTCTCATTGACATCACAATACCTTTAAATAGTGTCTTTGTTCAGGTAGACAAAGCCTCCAAAGATAGTTTGGAGTCTTTTTATACTATGTGACTTAACGAAAACTGGAATTCCAAAGAGAATACTTAAAGGTTTCAGTTTGGTAGATTAATTCATTATTGTAATTAATTTCACCAAATACTCAATTAAAAGTTTTCCTTTTAACCTATCATTCTGGGAAGAAATTGATTTTTCTCAAAGAACCTTTCCCTAAAAGCATGGATTTTTATAGTCACAAAAAATGTATCATTTGAGGCAGCTGCTTCTATTCATCTGACATGATTGTTAAAACCTTATAGTTGAACCAAATAGTACAAATGAGCTCCAAATTAGGTCCTATTTCTGATTGTAGAGTATGCATTTGGTCCTAGCAAACAGAACTACATATTTAACATTGTTCAAAACATAATACTATCTTTAAAACATAATTATATTATTAATTTTTGTTTTTCATTTATTATTCTTCATACTTATTTATTTTAATATTATGCTAATATGTTAATATTTAGTGCTTCAATAAATATTACTATTTATTCTTAATTTGTTTTGTCTTTTTATCTAAGTGCCTGAAACAATACCTTGAGGCTATATGGTGCAATGAAACAATATTGGATTTGGGGTTATGAATCCTTGGTTCAAATTTCATTTCTCTCATTTGCTACCTGTATGTCCTATGACAAGTTACTGAACCTCTCTGGCTCCCAGTTTCCTGATTTATAAAAAGAGGAAGATTGTCTTTGAGGTCCCTTCTAGCTGTAAATCCATCATACTATACTAGTAATTTAAGAATTCTGAATGGAATTCAGAATGGAATTCATCTAAAATGATAACAAAGAGACTTTCAGGAACCAAAATGGCAGAGTAAGCAGTAAATTGCTGTCAGTCTTCTATATCAATCTTTAAAAAATAAAAAAAAATAGTGCCACAGGAAAAATTCTGGAACAGTGGAGCCAGCAGAAAGATAGAGTGGAGAAATCTTTTGGGCCATGAAACTTGAAAAATCATCAAGAAAGGTCTGTTTCAGGTAAAAAGGGAATGCATTCCAGGACCGGAAGTGTCCCAGCAAGCTGGTGGCAAGCCTTACCTCAATAAACCAGGAGGAGATCCTGAGCCCCAGTGTGGTGGAGCAGGCAAATGCCAACACCAGGACTGCCCCTCCCACCCACATACTTTAGCATAGCCAGGAGAACTGGCAGGCAGATCTCTGTGGACCTCTACATGATTCAGTTCAGCCCCAGAGAAATGCAGAAAAACCCCACCTGGCCTCAGCACACACCAGACAGCACCACTGGGACCCCACCTCAGCACCAGGTAAATTGCCAGATGCATATATCCTCCAGCTGACAGCACCTGAGGCTTTAGCACACAAAGCCAGTGACCAGACCCCTGGCTCCCAGCACAAGAAGCCTGGGACAGTACCTGCTGTACTCCAGCAGGAAAACTCAACTTGAAAAGCCAGGAAATAGGCAAACAACATGAGCAAAAAAGCAAAAACAAATACTGAGCATAGACTATTTCTATAGGGACAAGGAAGATCAAAACAGAAACTCAGAAGAGGACAACATTGTCAATATACACACATCTGAAACCTTAAAGGGGAATATGAACTGGTCTCAAGGCCAAAAAGCCTTCTTGGAAGAACTCAAGAAGGACTTAAAAAGTCAAATAAGAGAGGTAGAAGAAAAATGGGGAAAAGAAATAAGAGGTATGCAAGAAAGAGTAAACAGCTTGGAAAAGGAAGGACAAAAATTGAATATATAAAACAATTCCTTAAAAGATACATCTGCTCAAGTGGGGAAGGGATCCACCCAAGAAAACAACTTCTTAAAAAGTAGAATTGGCCAAATGGAAAAGGAGGCACAAAAACTAATTGAAAAAAACAACTTGCTAAAAATTAGAATTGGACAAGTGGAAGCTAATGACCTTATGAGACATCAAGAATCAATTAAACAAAATCAAAAGGATGAAAAAGTAGAAGAAAATGTAAAATACCTCATTGTAAAAACCTAGAAATTGTAATGACCTAGAAAATAGATCCGGGAGAGATAATTTAAGAATTATTGGTCTATCTGAGAGCTATCATCAAAAAAAGGTCTTGGACAGCATCTTTCAAGAAATTATCAAGGAAAACTACCCTGACATCCTAGAACCAGAGGGTAAAATAATCATTGAAATAATTCACCAAATACCTCCTGAAAGAGACCTCAAAATGAAAACTCCAAGGAATATCAAATCTAAATTCCAGAACTATCAGGTCAAGAAGAAAATACTGCAAGCAGCCAGAAAGAAACAATTAAAATACTATGGAAGCACAGTCAGGATTATGCAAGACTTAGCAGCTCTACATTAAAGGATTGTAGGACCTGGAACATAATATTCTGGAAGGCAAAGGAGCTTGAATTACAACCAAGAATCAACTATCCAGCAAAACTGAGCATAATATTTCAGGATAAAAGATGGACATTAAGTGGTATAGGGGACTTTCAATCATTCCTGATTAAAAAAAATAACTGAACAGAAAATTTGATCTTCAAATACAAGACTCAAGAGAAGCATGAAAAGGTAAACAGGAAAGAAAAAAAGATGTTATTGAATAAGGTTAGACTGTTTACATTCCTACATGGGAGGATGATACTTGTAACTCTTAAAAATTGTATTTTTATTATGGCATTTAGAAGGGTTATACATAGATAGAGAGTGTGGAAATGAATTGAATTTTATGTGATGATAAAATTAATTAATTAAGAGGTGGGGGAAAAAGTTTGTATTGGGATCAGAGGAAAGGCAGGGGAAAAATGGGGTAAATTACATCACAGAAAGAGGCACAATGACCTATTACAGTAGAGAGAAAGAAGGCAGGGGAACAAACAGTGTTTGAACCTTACTCTCATTGGATTTTTCTCAAAAAGGGAATAACATATATATTCAGTTGATTATACAAACTTATCACACTCTATTGGGAAATAGGATGGGGAAAAGGGAAATAAAAGGAAGAGGGTTGATAGAAAGGAGGAAAGATTAAGGGAGATAGTGGTCAGAAGCAAAACACTGGTGAGGAGAGAAAGGGTGAAAGGAGAGAGAAAGGTATAAATAGGGTGAGGGGAAATAGGATGGAGAGAAAGGCACAGTTAGTAATCATAACTTGAATGTGAATGGGATGAACTCTCCCATGAAACTGAAGCAGATAGTAGAGTGGATTAAAAACCAGAATCCTACAATATGTTGTTTACAAGAAACATATTTGAAGCAGAGAGTAAAGCCTGGAGCAGATTACATAATGTGTCGGGTGAAGTAAAAGAAGCAGGGATAGCAATCCTGATCTCAGGCAAAGCAAAAGAAAAATAGATTTAATTAAAAGAGATAAAGGAGAAAACTACATTTTGCTAAGAGGTGCCATAGCCAATGAAGTAATATTGACAGTAAACATATATGCACCAAGTGGTATAGCATCCAAATTCTTAGAGGAGAAATTAAGTGAATTACAAGAATAACTATACTAGAGGGAGACTCAACCTCCCCCTCTCAGAACTAGATAAATTTAACTACAAAATAAACAAGAAGTTGAGGTGAATAGAATTTTACAAAAGTTTGATATGGTAAAGCTCTGGAGAAAATTGAATGGAGATAGACAGAAATATACCTTTTTCTCAACAGTATATGCGCCTACACAGAAAATTGACCATGTGCTAGGGCATAAAAACCTTACAATCCAGTGAAGAAAGGCAGAAATATTAAATGCCTCCTTTCATGATGCAATAAAAATTACATGTGATAAAGGGCCATGGAAAGATAGACTAAAAATGAATTGGAAACGAAATAATCTAATCCTAAAGAATGAGTGGATCAAACAACAAATCATAGAAACAATCAATAACTTCATCCAAGAGAATGACCATAATGAGACAGCATACAAAATCTTATGGGATACAGCCAAAGTGATTCTTGGGGGAAATTTTGTATCCCTAATGCTTACATGGAAAAAATAGGGAAAGAAGAGATAATTGAATTGAGCATGCAACTGAAAAAAGCTAGAAAAAGAACAAGTTAAAAATTCCCAATTAAATACCATATTAGAAATTCTGAAAACCAAAGGAGAGATTAGTAAAATTGAAATAAAAAACTATTGAATATAAATAAAACTAAGAGCTGGTTTTATGAAAAAATAATAAAATACATAAACTTTTGGCTAATTTGATTTAAAAGAAGATAGAAGTTCAAACCACCAGTATAAAAAATGAAAAGGGTGAATTTACTACCAATGAAGAGGAAATTAAAAGTATAATTAGGAAATATTTTGTCCAACTGTATGCCAATAAATCTGCCAGTCTAAGTCAAATGGATGAATATTTAAAAAAACTATAAATCACCTAGATTAACATAAGAGGAAATGACATACTTGGCTCCATTTCAGAAAACAAAATTGAACAAACCATCAATGAACACCCTAAGGAAAAATCTCCAGGGGAAAATGGATTTACAAGAGAATTCTACCAAACATTTAAAGAACAATTAATTCCAATACTTTTTGGAAAAATAGGTGCGGAAAGAGTCCTACCAAATTCTTTTTATGGTACAAATATGGTGCTGATACATAAACCAGGAATAGCCAAAACAGAGAAAAAAATTACAGAACAATTTACCTAATGAATATAGATGCAAAATTTTAAATAAAATATTAGCCAAGAGATTACAGCAATTTATCATGAGGGTAATATACAATGACCAGGTGAGATTTATACAGGAATATAATCAGGGCTGGTTCAATATTAGAAAAGCTATCAGCATAATTATCTACATGAAAACCAAAATTAACAGAAATCATATGAATATCTTAATAGATACAGGAAAAGCTTTTAACAAAATATAATACCCATTCCTATTAAAAAGATTGGAGGACATAGGAAGCAATGGAGTTTTCCTTAAAATTATAAGTAGCATCTATCTAAAGCCACCAGCAAGCATTATATATAATGAAGATAAGTTAGAACATTTCCAATAAGATTGGGGGTGAAATAAGGATATCATTTTTTGTTCAATATTACACTAAAAATGCTAGCTTTAGCAATGAGAAGAAAAAGAAATCGAAAGACTTAGAATAGGCAATGAGGAAACAAAACTATCACTATTTGCAGATGGTATGAGGGTATATTTAGGGAATCCTAGAGAATCAACTAAAAAAACTCCTTGAAATGATTAACAACTTTAGCAAAATTTCAGGACATAAAAGAAATCCACATAAATCATCAGTATTTCTATATATTGCTGACAGAACTCAGCAGCAAGAGATAAAGAAATTTCATTTAACGTGAAAGTATAAAATATTTAGGAGTCTAGCTGCCAAGACAAACCCAGGAATTACATGAACACAATTACAAAACAGTTTTCACACAAACAAATTCATATCCAAATAATTGGAAAAATATTAGTTGTTCATGGTAGGTCAAGTTAATATAATAAAAATGACAATTCTACCTAAATTAATTTACTTATTCAGTGCCATACCAATCAAGCTACCAAACTTTTTTTTATAGAGCTAGAAAAGATAACAAAACTCTTTTTTTTAAGCAATCGGGGTTAAGTAACTTGCTCAAGGTTACACGGCCAGTGATTTCTGGGTGTGGTGCTAAGTATCTGAGCCCATATTTGAACCCCAGGTCATCCCAACACTGGAGCCTGTGCTCTTACTTGCTGAGCCACCTGGCTGCCCCTAAGCAATTAGGGTTAAGTAACTAGGGTTAAGTAACTCAAGGTTACATGGCCAGGTGTTTCTGGGTGGGTGCTAAGTGTCTGAGCCCGGATTCGATCCACAAGTCTTCCCGACAGTGGAGCTGATGCTCTTATTCTCTGTCCTACCTGGCCGCCCCAACAACAAAACTCTTATGGAAGAAGAAATGGTCTGAAATATCGAGAGAATTAATGAAAAGAAGTGAAAAGGAAGGTGAATTAGCCATACCAGATCTGAAACTATATTATAGAGCCGCAATCATCAGAACTACTTGGTACTGGTAAGAAACAGAGTGGTAGTTCAGTGAAATAGGTTAAGTATACAAGACACAGTAGTCAATGACTACTGTTTGAAAAACCCAAAGACTAGCTTCTGGGATAAGAACTCACTATGTGACAAAAACTTCTGGGAAAAGTGGAAAACAGTATGACAGAAACTAGTCATAGACCAACATCTTACTATGTGTGCCAAGATAAGGTCAAAATGGGTACACAATTTAGACATAAAAGGTGAAACTATAAGCAAATTAGGAGAGAAAGGAATAGTTTATGTGTCAGATCTATGGAGAAAGGAAGAATTTTTGATCAAACAAGAGACAGAGAATATTATGAAATGCAAAATGTATAATATTGATTTCATTAAATTAAAAAGGTTTTGCACAAACAAATCCAGTACAGTCAGAATTAGATGGAAAGCAGAAAGCTGGGAAACAGTTTTTACATCTAGTGTCTCCGATAAAGGCCTCATTTCTAAAATATGGAGAGAACTAAGTCAAATCTATAAGAATACAAGTCATTCCCCAATTGATATGATCAAAGGGTATGAACAGGCAGTTTTCAGATGAAGAAATTAAAGCTATCTATAGTCATATGAAAAAATGCTCCAAATCACCATTGATTAGAGAAATGCAAATTACAGCTCTCATGACAAAATAGGAAAATGATAAATGTTGGAGATGTGGGAAAATTGGAACACTAATGCATGGAGGAGTTGTGACCTGATCCAACCATTCTGGAGAACAATTTGGAACTATGCCCAAAGTATTATAAAACTGTAATCCTTTGACCCAACAATACCACTACTAGGTCTGTGTCCCAAAGAGATCATAAAAATGGGAAAAGGAACAGTGTGTTCAAAAATATTTATAGCAGCTCTTTTTGTGGTGGCCAAGAATTGGAAATTGAGGAGATGACCATCAATTGGGGGATGATTAAACAAGTTGTGGTATATGAATGTTCCACAAGAAATAGTGAGCAGCAGATTTTGGAAAAACCTGTAAAGACTTGCAGGTACTAATGCTGAAAGAAGTGAGCAGAATCAGAATATTTTACATGGTAACAGCAACATTATGTGAAGACCAGCTTTGATAGACTTAGCTCTTCTCAGCAACAAAATGATCTAAGACAATTCCAAAAGACTCATGATGGAAAATGCTATTCATATACAGAGAAAGAACTATGGAGTCTGAGTGCAGATTAAAGCATACTATTTTCTCTCTCTGTTTTGTCTTTTTTTTTGTTCTTTACTTCTTGTGGTCTTTCCCTTTTGTTCTGATTCTTCTTTCACAACATTACTAATGTGAAAATAAGTTTAAGATGATTGTGCATGTATAGCCTAAACAGATAGCATGCCCTCTTGGGAAGGGGGAAAAAGAGGGAGGGGGGAACATTTAGAACTCAAAATCTTATAAAAATGAATTTTGAAAAAAAACATTAAAAAATGATAACAAATATTTATCTAGCCCTTTAAAGTTCAAAAAGTACTTAGTTAATCCTCACAACAAGTCTATCAAATAGAATTTATTATTGTCTCCATTTTATAGATGAGGAAATTGTGACTAGGTAATAATTAGACTGGGAGCTGTAATGGTAATGGGAATTTGGTCTTCCCTGTCCCTTACTAAGCCTAAAGAAATTTGAAGGCCTTCCTTGCTTCTAAGATTTTCCCTGCCCCCAAATAAGCTGAATGTAATTACATGGAGCCTGTGGTGGGAGGATTTTGTGGAAGGGTGAAGCAGAGACCACAGGAAGCTGGGAGTCAGAGCAACTAGAGATGGAGGGAGGAGAAGATGCACCCAGGTAGACAGTTAGGCTTGTGAGTGTTGGTTTGTGGGAAGGTTAAAGGATGGTGTGACTCTCTGCTGCATTGTGGTGTATTAACTTCTGTGTTGTTATGATGGATTTGGTTTTACACTGTTGGGATTTGGTTTTCTGATGTCTGAATAAATGTTTTGTTTCTGTCCTCTATACGGAGAGACAACTATTTTATTTTGTGATTGAGCACTATGCTGAAATGTTTACAGTCACTGTTGGCACTGTGAATATTGTGTTGGTGCTACAGGGGCACACGATAAGTAAGTGTCAAATGTAGGATTCAAACTCAAGTCTTCCTGACTTCAGATCCAACACTGTTTTCATTATACCACCTAATTGAGGCAACTGTCACTATGGGATACTTCTCACTTTCAAGAGTCGAGGAGTGCAATGAACTTTCTAGACCATTCATTTATTCAGCCTTCATTAATTGAATACATGATCAGTTCCTTTCTGTCGTGGGCACATCCTCAAATAAAGTGAATAAGCTGGCAGAAAAACAGCGGTAAGGCTGAGTCTAGTAACCTAGTTTACCACTGACCAATCCCACTACTTATGGTCTTTGTGCTATGAACTTGAAGGCTTTTACTAAGGTGGTAATGGGACAGGTTCTACTGACTTCCCTTCCCAGAGAAGTGTTCCAGTAGAACACATACTAGAAGAGAATAGTAGTTGTAGACCCAGACACCATAATCATGATGCTTCACTACTCTAAAGAGTCTGCCTTCTTCTTCTCTCCTTCTTTGTACTTCACAAAATCTCATAGTTGGAAGATATCTCAGAAATCATATCACATATATCACTAAACAATAAATGTGTTGGCTTTCCTGGACTATTTTCTCCCTCCCTCCCTCCCTCCTTTCCTCCCTTCCTTCCTCCCTCCTTCCCTCCCACCCTCCCTTCCTTCCTTCATTCTTTCCTTCCTTCTTATTATCCTTCCTTCCTTCCTCTCTTTTTCTATGGGTAGCAGAAGAGTGGGATGTGTTGGGAAATCAAAAAGATGTAAAAACAAAATATATCAATAGAAAAAAATCATTGCTTAACCAGTTTGGACTATTTGCTCTCTTGCTTTTATGATTCTCAAGTTGTAAATTTTGGTTGACAAGTTTCTCCATTTTTTTGTAAAATAAGTTATTTTCAAACAATATGATTATGTTTGCAGAGAAAGTGATTTGGGGATCTAATTTTATTTTATATATATATTGCTTTCCTCATATTTTAACTGTCAGTATTTTTATTACCAATCTGAATCTATATCAGGAATGCAGAGATGGTTTAACATTAGAAAAAATAATAAATGTAATAAATCACAGTAATATTTTTAAAATGCCACTCTATAATATATGCAAAAAGCCCTTGATAAAATATAGCACTCATTTAGGTTAACAAACAAGGAGGATAGGACTGAAAGTACTTTTCTTTAACATGTTAGAACACATTAATTTGAAACCAAGAGCTAGTACTATTTATAAGAGAAACATAAGGAGCTCTCCCACTGAGAACAATGAGTAAAATAAGGATGTTCAATCTTACCATTATTATTCAGCATCATTCTGGAAATGTTACCTGCATGGCAATTCAAATAAATGAAAGGAATAAGCATTGGCAAAGAGTAAGCTAAAATGTCTTTATTTGAATTTAATATGGTTGTTTACATAGAAAAAAAACACAGAAACCAAAAAGCAAGCTCTTAAGATCAGCAAAATATCAGAATATAAAATAAGCCCACAAAATCACAATTTCTACAAGTCACTAACAAAAAAACAATAAAAAGTTTTAAAAAACACTATTTAAACTAACAACATAACATAAATAGAGGGAATTAAGGAGTGGTAGAAGGCTCAGCCAATAAAATAAAAATCACAGTACTGCCTAAATTACCTTATTTATTCAGTACTATACCAAACTGCCAAAGGATTACTTTATAAAGCTAGGAAAAAATAACAAACTTTATGTATAGGAACAAAAGATCAAGAATATCAAAGGCCTTAATGAAAAACAATATAGGAAAGAAGGGAGCCTAGCAATACCAGACTTCAGTCTATACTATCAAGCAGTAATAATCAAAATAATTTGGTACTGAATAAGTAGAGAGGATGTTCAGGTGACCAGATTAGATTAACAATATATACCCACAAATAAGTAGTGTTAGATAAATACAAAGATCTAGGCTATTGGGACAAGAAGTTATTATTTAACAAAAACTTGGAAAAACTGGAAAGAAGTCTGGTAAAAAAAATAGCTATAGATCTATATCCTACATTGTATACCAAGACACATTCCAGATGGCACATGACTCACACAGAAAGGGTAACATACTACACAAATTATAAAAGCAAGGAAGAAATAACCTATCATATTCATAATGGGAAGAGTTCATGATCAAACATGTGACAAAGAGGATGACACAGAAGGTAAAATTAGAACAATTTTAATCACATAAAATTGAAATGTTTTTGCAGAAACAAAACCAATGCAGCTACCATTAGGAGAGAAACAGATAAATGGGAGAAAAATGTTTGCAGCATGTTTCTCTGATAAAGATCTCATTTTAAAGATATTTTATATTTGGAACTGATTTAAATTTACAAGAATGAACCATTTCCCAATTGATAGATTGTCAAATGACATAAAGAGACAAAAAAATCCAAGTTATTAATAACCATATGAGAAAATGCTCTAAATATTAATTAGGTAAAAGACAATTAAAACAACTCTGAGGTTCTACCTCACACCCATCAGATTGGTAAAGTTGACAAAAAAGGAAAAAGACAAATCCTGGAGGGGCTCTGGGAAAACACATTGATTAACACTACTGGTGGAGCTGTGGACTCTGGTCTAGCCATTCTGGAAAGCTATTTTGAACTATGCCCCCCCCAAAACTATTAAACTGTGCATACTCTTTGGCCAGGTAATATTTCTACTAAGTGTATACGTTAAAGATATGAAATAAAAATCTTCAAAAATATTTATATCATTTGTGGTGGTAAAGAACTGGAAACTGAAGAGGTATCCATTAATTGGGAAATGAATGCCAGAACAAACTATGGCATACGAATGTGGTGGAATATGATTGTGCTCTAAGAAATAGGGAAGGGGATCATTTCAAAGAAACTAACAATCTTAGATGACATGGTATTCCAAGTACATATGAGAGAATAGTTTGCATGTTGTTGTTTTTGGACTGTGATAAGTTAGTCAATCAGTGAAAAAGTTTTTTGTTAATCCCTTTATTAATCACTATGTGCCAGGTGCTGTACTAAGATATTTTGGATACAAAAAAAGGCATAAATTAGATGGTAAATTTTCTGATGCGTATCTTTTACATATAAGAGCAGCTGCTTTGAAAAAACTTTTGCATGGATGAATGTTGTTGTTGAGACATTTATAGTTGTGTTTGTGACTTCGTGACCTTATGTGGGGTCTTCTTGGCAAATATACTGGAGTGGTTTGCCATTTCCTTTTTCCAGGTCATTTTACAAGTGTGGAAACTGAGGCAGAGCTAAGTGACTTGCCCAGGATCACATAACTAGACAGTGTCCAAGGCTATATTTGAACTCAGGTCTTCCTTACTTCAGGTCCAGTGCTCTATCCATGGCACCATCTAGCTCTGTTATTAATATGGAAGCTTATATGACCAAAATGGAACCATAGAATATGATGCTTAGCAATGCCTCTAGAACCACAGATATAACTACTTGTTACAGGAATTTGTCATGTGATTTAGGGGATGAAGAGAGAGAGAGAATCTGCAAGATTCGGAGAGATGTGCAGTGATCACTAAGAGAAATAAAGAGAAAGAAAAAAACCACCTCATTTATTTTCTGTAAACTACCTGAAGATGTGGCTTTTTCTAAAATTCCTGGTAAGACAGAAGTTACAAAAAGTACTTGGAAACTGATTCTCAGTCTTTTCATAAAGGATAAGTGAATGCTACATTGGGTTAAAACTCTGCTAATCCCTGAGGGAAGGTCTGGAGACTGACCTCAGAGAGAAAGCCATCTCCATCCTTCCCAGTGTATAGTGCTGAGCTTGGATCTCTTGCACCAAGGGTCTAAGCTAAGAATTTCTGAAGAAAATTCTCAGGAAATTTTCTCAAGAGAACACATGTTCCCCTGGGGGAGAATCGTGAGATCTCTGGGCCAGATGTTTAACTAAATTGTTGTAGCATTAGCATATTCCTGAGGCATGTAAATAAGGTAAATTACCGCCGAGTCTTAAAGGAGCAGCTTTCAGAACTGTACAGAGTCTAAAGTCCAGAGAGCTGTAAATGAGGTGGCAAGGGTACTTGCAGAGACTGTGGAGGCCTTTTGGTGGTGGCGGGACACCGCAATGAACACGTTCATCCACTTTTCCAATTTACTGAAAACCATCCAACTCTAGCTTGGGCGGAGCATTAATGAGAGAGTCAAAATGGAGAAGTAACAAAACTCGAGGAGACAAATGAGTTCAGAGCAGAGCAAGCATATGACATACCACTGAGAGATGAAGGCATACCAAACTGGTCTTGAATTTGAACACAAGTTGATACTTTGATCCCATCCTTGTTAGAAAAGCAGACTTTTAATTGTTGCTTTGGCATCTTCTCCTCTCACTTGTCAAACCTTCTAATCTCATCACTCACATGAAATTGCCTTTCCAAAATTATTAATATCTTACCTGTCAAATCTAATAGTATCTTCTCAGGCCTTTTCCTTCTGGACCTTGGTACAGTATTTGACACTATTGACCGCCTTCTTTCTTAGATATCTTCTATTTTATGAGCTTTTGTGACACTGTTCCTTTTTGATTCTCCTTTTCTAATGGCTTTTTTTCGATCTCCTTTGCTGGACTATCATACATATCCTTCTCCCTAATTGTGAAGAAATCTTAAATCTCCATTCTGAGGGTATCTTTTGACCTTTATACTCTTACTCAATGACCTCATCAGCTCCTAGTGGCTTAATTATGCAGCTGACTCCTCGATTATATATACAGTCCTAGCCTCTCTTTTGCTCAACAATTTACCCACTGAACATTTCAAATTCGATGGTTTTTTTTTGGTCTTTATTAATTTGTTTACTTTTAGTTTAAAAGATTCATTACCACAATTCCTTGAGTTTCAATTTTTTTCTCCCTACCCCCTTGGCCCCACCGCCTCCCATGGTGGCATACAACCAAGTATAGTATTTGCAAATGCTTTCACATTAGGCATTAGTCAGGTTATAAAGAAGGATTGTAACAGATAGAATGAAGAATGGGAAAGAGGAAAAAAACAAACAAACAAGAAAACGAAAAAGGGCAGGTAGTTTGCTTCATTCTGGGTTCAATCTCATTTCTTTCTCTGGATGTAAACATCTCTCTCCATCATGAGTCTTTTGGGTTTGACTTATGCCTCTGGATTGCTGAGAAGAGTCCAGTTTATCAGAGTTGGTTGTCACACAAACCTTGTGTCTGTAATTGTATACGAATTCCTCCTGGCTCTACTCTTCTCACTCAGCATCAGTTCCTATAAGACTCTCCAGGTAAATATGCTGTCCATCTGCTTCTTGTTTTTATTGCACAATAGAATTCTATAACATGCATATACCACAACTTGTTTAGCCATTCCCCAATTTATGGGCACCCCCTTAATTTCCAATTCTTTGCCACAACAAAAAGAGCTGCTATAAATATTTTTGCACATATGGGTCTTCCTCCCACTTCTATGTTCTCTTTGGGATACAACCTTAGAAGTGGTATTGCTGGGTCAAAGGGCATGAAATTATTTATAGCCCTTTGGGCATAATTCCAGATTGCTTTTCAGAATGGTTGGATAAATTCACAACTCCACCAGCAATGCATTAGTGTTCCAATTTGTCCACATCCTCTCCAGCATCTGTCATTTTCCTGTTTTGTCATCTTAGCCAATCTGACTGGTGAGTAGTACCTCAGAATTGTTTTGATTTGCATTTCTCTAATCAATAGTGATTTAGAGCATTTTTTTCATACACTTATAAATATCTTTAATTTCTTCCTCTGTAAACTGCCTGTTCATATCCTTTGACCATTTATCAACTGGGGAATGACTTGTATTCTTATAGATTTGACTCAATTCCCTGTATATTTTAGAAGTGAGTCCTTTATCAGTGACATAGGTTGTAAAAATTCTTTCCCAATTTTCCACTTCCCTCTTAATCCTGGTTACATTGGCTTTGTTTGTACATAAACTTTGCAATTTAATGTAATCAAAATTATCCATATTGCATTTTATAATGCCCTCTAATTCTTGTTTGGTAAAAGTCTTCCCCTCTCCACAAATCTGACAGGTAAACTATTCCTTGCTTTCCCAGATTGCTTAGAGTATCAGCCTTTATATCTAGATCATACACTATTTTATATCTTTATATCTAGATCATACATTTCTACTTGATTTTGGTATATGGTGTTAGACAATGGTCTATGCCCAGTTTCTGTCATACTATATTCCAGTTTTCCCAGCACTTTTTGTCAAATAGTGAGTTCTTATTCTCAAAACAGGGGTCTTTGGGTTTATCAAACAGTAGATTACTATAGACATTGACTGCTGAGTCTTGTGTAACCAATCTATTCCATTGATCCACTTCTCTATTCCTCAGCCAGTACCAAGTAGTTTTGATGACTGCTGCTTTATAATGCAGATTAAAATCTGGCATAGCTAGTCCACCATCCCTAGCATTTCTTTTCATTAATTCTGGAGCTTTTGTTCTTCCAAATGAATTTTGTTACTATTTTTTCTAGCTCTATAAAGTAGTTTTTTGGTAAATTGATTGGTATGGCACTAAATATATAGTTTAATTTAGGTAAAATTGTCATTTTTATTATATTAGCTCAACCCAGCCACGAGCAATTAATGCCTTTCCAATTAGATCTGATTTTATTTGCGTGAAAAGTGTTTTGTAACTGTGTTCATATAGGTCTTGGATTCGTTTTGGCAGGTAGATGCCCAAATATTTTATAGTGTCTACAGGAACTTTACATGGGTTTTCTCTTGCTGTTGAATTTCATTAGAAATATACAGGAATGCCAAGGATTTATGTGGGTTTATTTTATATCCTGCAACTTTGCCAAATTTATTTATTGTCTCAAGTAGTTTTTTACTTGATTCTCTAGGATTCTCTAAGTATATCATCATATCATCTGCAAAGAGGGATAGCTTGGTCTCTTCTTTGCCTAATTTGATTCCTTTGAATTCTTTTTCTTCTCTAATTGCTACTGCTAACATTTCTAGTACCAGATTGAATAAGAGGGGTGATAGTGGACATCCTTGTTTAACCCCTGATCTTATTCAAAATGCTTCTAGCTTATCCCCATTACATATAATACTTGCTGATAGTTTTAAATAGATGCTACCTATTATTTTAAGGGAGGCTTCATTTGTTCCTATTCTTTCTAGTGTTTTTAGTAGGAATGGGTGTTATATTTTGTCAAAAGCCTTTTCTGCAGTTTTTGAGACAATCATGTGGTTTCTGCTAGTTTTATTGTTGATATGATCAATTATACTGATGGTTTTCCTAATATTAAACCATCCTTGCATTCCTGGGATAAATCCTACTTGATCAAAGTGGATTATTCTTGTGATAAGTTGTTGTAGTCTTTTTGCTAATATTTTATTTAAAATTTTTGCATCTATATTCATGAGGGAGATTGGTCTATAATTTCCTTTCTCTGTTTTATCTCTTCCTGATTTAGGTATCAGTACCATATTTGTGTCATAAAAAGAATTTGATAGGACTCCTTCTTCACTAATTTTCCCAAATAGTTTGTAGAGTATTGGAATCAATTGTTCTTTAAATGTTTGATAGAATTCACTAGTAAATCCATCTGGTCCTGGAGATTTTTTCCTAGGGAGTTCACTGATGGCTTGTTCTATTTCTTTTTTTCTGAGATGGGGTTATTTAAGTAATTTACTTCCTCTTCAGTTAATTTGGGCAACCTATATTTTTGTAAATATTCATCCATTTTACTAAGATTGTAAAATATATGTGCATACAACTGGGCAAAATAATTCCTAATTATTGTTTTAATTTCCTGTTCATTGGTGGTAGGTTCACCCTTTTCATTTTTGATACTCATAATTTGGTTTTCTTCTTTCTTTTTTTTAATCATATTTATGAAAGGTCTATAAATTTTATTGGTTTTTTCATAAAACCAGCTCTTGGTTTTATTTATTAATTCAATAGTTTTCTTAATTTCAATTTTATTAATCTCTCCTTTGGTTTTCAGTATTTCTAATTTAGTATTTAATTGAGGATTTTAAATTTGTTCTTTTTCTAGGTTTTTCAATTGCATGCCCAATTCATTGACCTCCTTTTTCTCTAATTTAATCATGTAATGCACTCAGGGATATAAAACCTCCTCTAAAAACTACCTTTGATGCATCCCACAAATTTTGGTATGTTGTCTCATTATTGTCATTCTCTTGAATGAAGTTACTGATTGTTTCTATGATTTCTTGTTTGACCCACTCATTCTTTAGGATTAGATTATTTAGTTTCCAATTAGTTTTTAGTCTGTCTTTCCAAGGCCCTTTATTGCATATGATTTTTATTGCATCATGATCAGAGGATGATGCATTTATTATTTCTGCCTTGCTGCACTGAATTGTGAGGTTTTATGTCCTAGTACATAGTCAGTTTTTGTGTATGTGCCATGTACTGCTGAGAAGAAGGTATATTCCTTTTTATCTCCATTCAGTTTTCTCCAGAGATCTGTCATACCTACCCTCTCCAAAATTCTATTCACCTCCTTAACTTCTTTCTTGTTTATTTTGAGGTTGGATTTATCAAGCTCAAAGAGGGGGAGATTAAGGTCTTCATCTAGTATAGTTTTGCTATTTATTTCTTCCTCTAATTCCTTTACCTTCTCCTCTAGGAATTTGGATGCTATACCACTTGGTGCATATATGTTAAGTAATGATATTGCTTCGTTCTTGATGGTGCCTTTTAACAGGATATAGTTTCCTTCCTTATCTCTTTTAATTAGGTCAATTTTTGCTTTTGCTTTATCTGAGATAAGGATTGCTACCCCTGCTTTTATACTTTAGCTGAGGCATGATATATTTTATTCCAGCCTTTTATCTTTGCCCTATGTGTATCCCTCTGTTGCAGATGTGTTTCTTGTAAACAGCATATTGTAGGATTATGATTTTTAATCCATTCTGCTATCCGCCTCCATTTTATGGGAGAGTTCATT
Source organism: Petaurus breviceps papuanus (assembly GCF_028583685.1). Classification (NCBI taxonomy): domain Eukaryota; kingdom Metazoa; phylum Chordata; class Mammalia; order Diprotodontia; family Petauridae; genus Petaurus; species Petaurus breviceps. The sequence continues at coordinate 8,729,868 of NW_027186324.1, read as the reverse complement.
CCATTCACATTCACGGTTATGATTATTATCTGTTTCATTCCCTCCATCCTATTCCCTCCCCTGTTAATGTTTATATTTTTTTCTCCCCTTCTCCCTTCTACTCCTTAATAGTTTTCCTTTTGACAACTTCCTCCCTCAGTATTCCCTTATCAGCCCCCCCGTTTTCCTCCCCTTCCCCTTTACTTCTTCCCTCCCTACTAACCACCCCCCCCCTTTTGTAGACCTTTCCCCTTCCTACTGCCTGTAGGATATTTTTATATTTAATGAAATATGTTATTTCTTCTTCGCACCAAGAGTGACAGGAATAAATCTCATGCGAAGCTCCTCTCCTTCCCCTCTTTCCCTCTAATATGTTTTGTTTTGCGTCTCTTCTCCATAGAGTCCTATGCTTAACTGGTTGTTATTCCCTCCTTGCACCAGACCCAATGAGGGAAAAGCTCATATAATACTCATATCCCTCCCTTCTTTTCCTCTGCTATATTGTTTTTATGCCTCTTTGTGTGGCATAATTTACCCCTTTCCACTTCATTTCTCTTCTTCCATTGCAGTCCAATTGTAGTCCTTAATAAGATTTTTTTAAATCATCATTTTGTGTAATTTATACTCATACCCTCTACTTGTCTATAAACAGTTTGCTCTTATTAAAATAACAGGGTGTGTGTGTGTGTGTGTGTGTGTGTGTGTTTTCCTTGTTTACCTTTCTATATCACTCTTGCATCTCATAATTGGAGGTTGAATTTTCCATTGAGCTCTGGCTTTTTCATCAGGAAGGTCTGGAAATCTGTTATATCATTGAATGACCATCTCTTTGCCTGGAAGAATATACTCAGTCTCGCTGGGTAGGTGATCCTTGGTTGTAACCCTAGTTCTTTTGCCTTGTGGAAAATTGAATTCCACTGCCAAATCCTGTGTGATCCTCACTGTGGACCCTTGATATTTGAATTGTTTCTTTCTGGCCACTTGAAGTATTTTCTCTTTTACCTGGTAGCTCTTGAGTTTGGCCACGACATTTCAAGGACTTTTCAATTTGGGATCTCTTTCAGTAGGTGTCTGGTGTACTCTCTCAATTTCTATTTTACCCTCAGGTTCTAGTATCTCAGGGCAGTATTCCTTAATGAGCTCTTGGAGAATGTTCTCCAGGCTCATTTTTTTCATCATGATTTTCTGGTAGGCCTATGATTCTCAGGTTATCTTTCCTGGGTCTGTTTTCCAGGTCAGTTATTTTTCCATTGAGATATTTTACCTCTTTTTCTAATTTTTCATTCTTGTTGTTTTGTTTGACTAATTCTTGGTTCCTCATAGAGTTATTTGTTTCAATTTGGTTGATTCTGGTTTTTAGCAAATCATTTTCCTTGGTTAGTTTTTGGAGATCCTTTTCCATATCATACACTTTTATTTTTAAGGAGCTGTTTTCTTCATTATAATGTTTTTCTAATTCTGCAATTTTGATTTTAAAAGAATTCTTAATTGTGTCTTCTATCTCTCTCATTCGGTTTTCAAAGTTCTTTTGAGCTCATCTAAGACAGCTTTCTATGCTTGAGACCCTTTCTCTGTTGATGTTTCAGCTGTGGGTGTGGAGTCCACATTGTCTCCCTTTGAGTTTGGTTCCTCCTTCTGAGGATAGTAGGACTCCAGAGTCTTTGTAGTCTGCTTTCTACCCATTCTGAGGCAGGGCCCTAGCCACGCCCTTCCTATAGGGTTCCCAAGCCTTTACTGTTGAGGGTTTTGCCCTGGAGCAATAGTTACTATGTTTTCAGGGGGGTGGGGGGCTTGGACCAGGTCAGGTTCACTCTGCCATCCTGCTCCTTGGAGGTCCTGATAGGTTGCTTTTTAAAAAATTTCTGGTCTATGGAGTGGTAGTCTCAGGAATATTTGCTGTCCTGGACAGGGGTCCTGCATTTGGTTCTTACCTTGTTCTTTCCAGTCCCAGCCCTTTGGTGAAAGGCCTCGTAGTGGCCCTTGTGGTTGGTAGGATGCCTTGCCCCCCTCGTTGGTCAGGCCTCCTCCTGGCCTACCCTGCACCGTCACTTTCAAATGTGATGTTTTATAGATAAATGAAAGTTAAAATATCTAATACACAACTCATTTGTTGTTCCCTGCTTAAACCTACCCCTATTCCAAATGTATTTATTTTCCTATAGCAGGCACGACCATCTTAATTTTTGAGGTTCGCAGCCTCAGGGATATCCTCAATTTTTAGTCTCATTTGTCCCCCATTTGAGCTGCTACCTCTTGTCATAACTAACTCTATAGCATCTCTTATTTCAACCCTTTCTTCCTATCTAGACAGCTACCACTTTACTCTGCCTCAATTCTCTCTCTACTTTAAATCCACCTTCATCACAATTGCCAAGATAATTTTCCTCAAACACGATTTTGACCAGATTACTTTCCTACCCCAAAAATTCTGGTGACTTCTTATTGACCCTAGAGGAAAGTATGAGCTTTTCTGTATGGTGGTAAGGCCTAATTGGCACTGAGCCAATGAGCTTTGAATCCAACACTCCTAATGCTTCTATCTGTAAGAGACAGATTGATCCCAGAACCATAATTGGGTCTAAGCCTACAGGTGGGGAATTAATAGCTTCATTTGGACTACAAGGATTCTGGGACAAGATCTTCAACAGTGTAGAAGTAATGGAATTGAACAGCTAATTAACAAGAATAATTAATTTAAAAAGAGGGAACTATGGGTGGCTAGGTGGCGCTGTGAATATAGTGTCGGCCCCAGAGTCAGGAGGACCCGAGTTCGATTCCGGCCTCAGACACTTAACACCCACACAAAAAAACTAGCCATGTGACCTTGGGCAAGTCACTTAACACCAAATGCCCTCCAAAAGGCAAAAAAAGAAAAAAAAGAGGGAACTAGCAGATGACATATTTCTTTCCCTTCATAACCCTGACCATGTTTTATGTTGCTTACCCCAGGGGCCCAAATCACTGGCTCTAGCTCTACATTCTTTGTAATTCATCATATGCCACGGTGCTTGTTTAAGCTTGAAATCTGAAGTAGAAATGATTTAACTACATCTATATCTTGTGTGTTAGCACCTAACTTTACCCAGTTATCATTGTAATGAATTGGATCTATGAGTATATAAAAATGATGGCGTTGGTATTCAATTCCTCCCTTTAAACCCCTTACTTTCTAATCCTATTTTGTTCCTACTGTATTTTTCATTTGATTTCTCAACATTCAGCTACTAACTTATTTTTCTTTGCTTGTCTTGAACTTTTTACATCTATTTGGATTTAAGGGTAAACATTCATTTGATGGGGATACTGAGTATATTTAAATACCCATTTGCTCCTCTGGAGTTTGTACATTCAAGAATGATTCATCTGTGTAATAAAGTTATAGCCACACTCACTTGATCGAATGTATGAATAGGTGTTTTAATTTTAAGAACATCTAGTCTTGCTGAGATTTGTGATATTTTTTCTTGTTACCATCTTGCCCTTCCACTCATTCCCTCTTCCTCTCCTCTCACTGTTTCAATATGATAAAGCAAATTTAGAATACATCATGGAAGATGAAGAATTGGAATACTTTGGCCTGAAAAAAAGGAGAAATATAAACTTATTTGCTCAAATAAGGAAGTGAGGGGAGTTGAACTAGGTGATCTCCAAAGCTCCAATAACTTATGAAATCTAGAAGTAGTATCATGGTATTCAGATGAAAATTTGATTATTTTTAAAAAAAAGAAATGACATTTGCATTGTTGATGAGAATATGAGCAGTGTTCAATTGAAATGTTACTTCCCTCTGTCTGGAAAATATAGCACACTTCTGTGATGTTCTAGGCGAGTGAAAGCCTTTGCCATAATGTTTTTGTTTTTTCTCATCTGGAATTTTTTTTCATTATCAGTATAGGAAACTCCTGGTATACAGACTTGCCCCACCAACACAACTTAAATTGCAGTCTTAAAACAACTCTAGGGTTCCACCTCACATATAGGAAATTGACACAATGACAAGATGGGAGTAATTAATGTTGGAGGGGCCATGGAGGATAGGTACACTAATATACTGTGAGGGGAGCTCTGGATTGATCCAATTATTCTGAAAGCCAAGTCATAATTATGGTTTTTTAAAACAGTGTGTAAAATTACCCTATTGTCTGACACAGAGATCCCACTGCTAGGCATATGCCCCTAGAAGATAAAAAACAGAAGGGTTCCATATACACCAAAACATTCATTTCAGCACTTTCCAAAGGGACAAAGAATTGGTAAGAAAGTCCATATCCATCGCAGGATCTATCTAAACAAATTGTGATACACGAATGTAATGGAATATTACATTTTTTAGAAACAATATGAAAAAATCAAAAAAGCATGGGAAGACAAATTCATTAAGATAGCTAGATGGCCTTGTAGAAGAAAACCTGTCTTGGAGTTAGGAAGTCCTGAGTTCAAATCCTATTATAGATACACTTAGCTGTGTAACTTATGCAAGTCACATAACTTCTCAGTTTCTCGATCTATAAGATGATACAGTTGGATTTAAAGATTTTTAAGGTCCCTTCTAGTTCTAAATCTATAATCTGATCCATCAATGACATTATGATTTATTATCCAGGACAAAATTTTTTAATTTATTTATTTACTTTTAGTTTACAACATTCAGTTTCACAATTCCTTGATTTTCAAATTTTCTCTGCCTCTCTCCTACTCCCTCCCCCCATGGTGGCATGCAATCTGATATAGGTTCTACAAATACCTTCACATTAAACATTAGTCAAGTTGTAAGGAAGAATTATAACCAATGGAGTGAAACGAGGAAGAAGGGACAAAACACAATAAAACACAAAAGAGAAAGAGCAAGTAGTTTGCTTCAATCTGCATTCAGACTCTGTAGTTGCAGTGCAAATATTTTTGTTTTTTTTAAGGGGGGGGCAGGGCAATTGGGGGTAAGTGACTTGTCCAAGGTCACACAGCTAGTGACTGTTAAGTGTCTGAGGCCGGATTTGAACTTGGGTCCTCCTGATTCAAAGGCCCATGATCTATTTACTGCTCTACCTAGCTGCCCCAGTACCAATATTTTTAAAGGCAATAGATGAAATGAGTCCTGAATCCCACCTCACCATGAGACTCTAAAAGAACTAATCCAACTTTAAGGCAGAATGTGGATTAGTACCCATTGAAAATCACCACTTATGAGCTCCAATCACTGTATATACTTTTTGCCAGCCATAGGACATATTAGTTCAAATTTTAAAAAATCTATTAAAAAAGCATAGGACATAAAGACTCAAGAAAAAAGATTATACCATAATCATCTAGATTACTAGATGCATTATCAGTGGGTAAAGGCACTTTCACAGAGATCATATGTGACCAGAGGACTTGCACAGTGGGAATGCTGTAGCAAGGGAATATTCATAAAGGGACACACATTTGGAACCTGTACCAGGAGCAAAGATAATGCTCATCCTGCGTGGTCAATGGAAAATAAAAGAGGGGGGGATGTCTCTTACTCACTGATCACTGCCCTTAAGCAAAGAGCCTATAATGTCCATTCTCTCAGGGCTTGTGGTAGCCAGTTGATCTGAAAGGCAAGAATTTTGCCTGGTTGAGGTTGGCCAGGTTGTAGTCAAGTTATAACTTCCTTGAAGGACCAATATTTGATACAGAAAGGCAGTTTTCACAGCCATGGGAGGACAGCAGTGGAAGGGGATGGAGTGAAGCAATGTTAGGTAGTAATAGTTGAAGGGTGTGGTGTGATTGTATTGGAGACAAGCCCTGTGACTGGCTATTGTAATGAAGGTGAGCAAGAAACCTATCTTCTCACCTTTGATTGATTGATCAGGTACACACCTTCCAGGGGGCTGGACCCTTTAGTGAAAATAGATTTTATTACCTTGATAGGCAAGAATAAGTTTATCAACTTAGTGCAGCTGACTCCATCTTACTTTAACACCCCATTTTGTGACTGAGCTATTTCGAGCAGCTGTTTTTCAATAAGAAAAGAATCTGTGTGATATGATGTAGCATACAACATATGTGTAGTCTTAACTTATAAACACATGTGGATCATCTGATGAGACAGACCCTCCAAAGAGACAATTTATCAACACTTCTGAAATAAACCACCCATCAAATGTGGTGAACAATTTAGGAATACCTATTGCTAAAAGTATAAAAACCCACCTGTGACCCAAGCTAGCAGATTATTTCAAGGGCTGACTCCTGCTTTCCGGACTCCAGTTGGAAAGCAGTCAATTGGTTGATGGAACTTGCTGGAGGACCACCCTAGAGGGAGAAAAAAGACCTCTAGTTAGAGAGGGAAACATGCTGGGAGAGGGAAAAAGGGAACAAAAGAGGAAATAAACGAAGGAGAAAGGGAGGAATGAAGACAGAGAAAGGAAGGGAAGAAGCAAGGAAGGAAGAGAGGAAGGAAGGAAGGAAAGAAGGAAGGAAGGAAGGGAGGAAGGAAGGAAGAAAGGAAGGAAAGAAGGAAGGAAGGGGGGAAGGAAGGGAGGAAGAGGGGAAGGAAGAGAGGAAGGAAGGAAGGAAGGGAGGGAGGAAGGAAGGAAAGAAGGATGGAAGGAAGGAAGGAAGGATGGAAGCACTAATTTAGTTCAAATAACCATTAATTAGAGTTGTGTATTTGTTGCCTTCTAGGAAAGAGATATTCTGATTGTACTAATGGAACATGGGAATGGAGTTTGGTCATAGACAACTATTGAGATAAAAAAGTAAAAGAGGCTGCCCCTTAGATTCTTCGCTGGAGCAAATAATCACTATGGCAAAATCAGGGAAGAAATTTCATTCTCAGAAGAAACAGCAGGAGTTTAGAGAAGGATAAGGTGAAAAATTTTCAGGAATGACCTTTTTTTAACTTTTTAAATCCTCCAAGCTTTTCTGAAGGATGACAAAAGGATCAAAGAAACAACGGCTAAAAAGACTGTGTTGATCTATGCTCTCAGAAGATCATTTATATGTTTCTGAAAATTGTGTGTTACCAGAATATGGATTGTACTTTAGTATTAGATGGCAATACTGTTATGTAGAAATGGTGTTAGATGACTAGTAGACATATAATTTTATAAGTAGCAGTTGTTGTCATATTTTTAAAGCCTTTTGAGGTCTTCTCTACATGTCTTCCATTGCCATGGAAATCTGGATAATATATATTCTCTGTGAAAGAAAAACTCCAGTACTCTGCTTATTTGGCACAAGACTATCAGAGACTAATTTATTAGTCATTTAAATCTAAGCACCTCTGCTGAGATAGAGAGACAGAGACCTGAAAAGACAGTAATCCAAAAGGATATAGATTCACTCTGATCATTGAAAATCTCTCTCATTTAAGCAGTTTCTAATATTCTATTTACAGGCTTCAAGAAGCAAAGAAAAAATTCTACAGAAAGGTATAATAAAGACATTAAGTTCAAGAGGCAAAGACAGAATTCTATGGAAAGGTAAAATAAAGAAAATTTAATTCTAGGGTTATTGATTTTCTTTCTTCCTCCCTCCCTCCCTCCCTTCTTCCCTCCCTCCCTTTCTCTCTCTCTCTCTGCTTTTTGGAGGGCAATTGGGGTTAAGTGATGTGTCCAAGGTCACATGGCTAGTGAGTATTAAGTGTCTGAGGCCAGATTTGAACTCAGGTACTCATGACTCCGGGCTGGTGCACTTTCACTACACCACCTAGCCACCACTATTTTCTTGAACAGAACAAAAGTAACTTGCCTACCAAATTGTTCTCCTAAAACCATTCAATCTGATCAATTTTGAAGAAAGAGGTTCCTGCTTTTAATTGGTTTAATCAAAGAATCTTCCTACTGCTCTGGTTATACTGTAATCCATATTCCTAGAATTCAGCCTTACTCCATGAATTTTGACTTACATTACCTTTAGAAACTACTTAGGCTTTTGATAAGGAGGAAATATTATTTTAGATTAGGTCACTGTCTCCTTAGAATTTGATTGAATACAGATAAGGATTATTTTATTCTAATTAGTCCAAAAGGAGTTCAGACTAAAATAATATTTTTTCTTAATATTTTCCTTAAAGAGGAAACTGGGGGACCTTAGTATGCTTCTACACACTCTGAGATTCATCTCCTACCATGGCAGCAGTTGGTAGGTCCCCAATGCAAAGGAAAGTAAACAAAAGTTTGGGAAATGGGAAATTAAAACAAACCCTTGATACCCATGAAGGTTATTGATGTTAGCTATTATTGCAAGCTCAAAAGCACAACCTTGGTACCATGAAACAAGTAATAATATCAATCCAAGTTAAAACAACAATAACAAAAAAACCAAATGCCTGCTGATTCAGAGAGGCAGCCACGATCTAAGAGTATATACCAAATACTCTGACATCGACTCACTCTACTGCTCTAAGCAAGTCATTGAACTGTTCTGTTCTCTGATTTCTCCATTTGTAAAATGGGATTAGTAATATTTGCCAGGCACCAGAGGATCTTTAGAAGCAGGTAATTAGGCCACAGACACTGGAGGGGGCTGGAGATAATCCTGTAAAGTGAGCCTTCTAAGGGAAGCTCTGTTAGCTCAATGTGACTCAAATTGTTCAAATAAATAATTATGTTTTATTTCTCTGTATTTGCTCAGAAATAACCTATGCTGTCATAGGAGAGACAAAATTTGCCCCTCTCCCAACCCCATGTAACTGCTGTTATCCCTTGCTTGTGTCTGTGGTTGCTGGATAATTAAAAAATGGGAATTACAGGAAAAATGTTGTGAGGAAACAGATTTACTGGTGGTACTGGAGTTCTGTATTCTTAATTCCCCTCCTCCTCTCTCTCTAGGGATCTCTCAGCAGGATCCGGTAGAAGAGAAAGGAATTCATATCCCTTTGCAAAAGCAGCACTCGTTCAGACTCTGGGAAAAAGCTTAAAATGAAAGCTGTTCTTTTTGAAAGTGAAGGCAGATGCCACACAGCTGTCTGAAAGATTCTGCAGTGAACTTCAGAGATCATCTGGTTCAACCTCATTATTTTACAGATGGAGAAACTGAGACTCAGGGAAGCAAAATGATCTGCCCACAGTCACCCAGATAGTCAGGGATAGGATATGAACCAAGGTCCCAGGACTGCAGAGTTTTTTCTACTTTATCATATTATTTCGTATGTGTGTGTGTATGTGAGTGTATACATACACACATATATAAACATTCAATATGTAGTAGGGCATACATACATTTATGTGAAATATGTACATATAATAGGGTAAGAATTAATGTGATATATTATGGAGTATATATACATATATGCATGTATTTTATATATGTGTGTATATATGTGTACACATATATGTATATCATGTAGTTATAGGATTCATGTTATAACAATCCTGTTACTATCCAAGGGTTGGAATGGATGCCTTAAAGGAAGGTCTAAGTCACCAAAAAGCCTCTTAGGAGTTGCATTTCTTCCCATTGAAGGAAGAAAAGAAGCTAATCAGAGATCAAGACTACATGGTGAGATTTTTCTCCAATAGAAGAAGCTTTAAAGATTTCTGAGAGGGTCTGGGGATGTGGGCAGGGAGAGAGATAGAGACAGAGAGAGACAGAGAGAGGGACAGAGAGAGACAGAGAGACAGACAGACTGATAAGAGAGACAGAGAGATACACAGAGAGAGACAGAGACACACAGAGGCACAGACAATGATAGACACAGAAACACAGAGAGAGAAGAACCCAGTTCTAATCATGTCTTTTTCATTCTGTTAGAGACTATATCTGACCAATCTAATCTTAACTGCTCATAAACATCTGTACTTGACCCTATCCTTTGCATTTATTTTTTTCCCTTTGTTAATAAAAGGAGGATACAGGACAGCTCTGGGAGCTACACAGAGAAGAGTAACCTTTCCCTGTTAAGAGCTAGGATCCTAACCTTGAAGCCCGTTGTTAGAGAAACCTCTCTATGAGCCTAATATAGCAACCCCTTAGGATTCCACATTTTAGTCAGCAAGAGAATGGTCTTGATCTGAACTCTAAAGGCAGCTTGGATTGAAAGACCCATAGGAGCATTGTGATGCAAAGGAAGATGTTAATGGCTGATATGTTAGCCCTGTCACAAGTTGTCAGTGGGAAAACCTCCCCTAAAGTTTATAGATTAGATTTAGAAATAGTGAGGTCTAGTGGATTTGGAGTCAGAGGAACTGGGTTTTAATTCTGTCTCTTATACCTAGTATGCGTTGTGACCTTGGGCATATCTATCACTCCCTATCTTTAGGCTTCAGCTTGCTTATGGGTAAAACAAAGGGGTTACACTAGATGGGCCCCTCTAACTCAAAATTGAAGGATTCCATGATTTTGTTCTGCAACTACATTATAATCACATATCACAACTTGTTCAGCCATTCCCCAATTGATGGGCATCACTGTAATTTCCAGTTCTTTGCCACCACAAAGGGATCTGCTATAAACATTTTAGAGCATATAGGTTCTTTTCCTTTTCCCCCTAATCATCTTTGGAAATAGAACAAGTAGTGGTATTGTTGGGTCAAAGGGTATAGGTAGTTTAATAACTTTTTGGGAGCAATTCCAGATTGCTCTCCAAAATAGTTGTATCAGTTCACAATTCCACCAACAATGAATTAGTGTCCAAATTTTTCCACGTTCATCGGGTTACTTTTTCCCACATTCATTGGGCTACTTTCTATATCATCAAGTGGCAAAAGAAAATCACAGACTGTCTTTCTAAGCAGTTAATCTTATGATGTTAGATATTAATGGAAGCTAAAACAAAACAAAACAAAAATTTCTAAATCCAAAGCCTTTCATTAGAAATAGATTTTGTTTTATAAAAAATGACTTGTTTGAATATTAATATAAAAAATTTAAGGAATACTATTTTTCATAGCAATGAGAAAACTTCTATTCAAAGTTAGTGTCTATATCTCCTGACTTACCTATATGCCTGTGTGAGCCACCTACTGGACATTTCTGCCTTGATTTATCATGGATAGATAGGTGTTAGCAACAAATGCCTGCCGGTCTATGCAAGACCTGCTGTCTCTCTATATGACTAAGTTTTACTCTCATCCACAGTCCCAAGCTAAACGTTATCCTTCATAATTCACACACAAGCTTAATTTGGTCTCAGAATCACAGCAGTTTCCCTTTCTGCTTGAGTCTTTTTGAACATTCCTTTTCCTCATGAATTTTGCCAGATGTTCTAAACAGCAGTAAGATTCTGGCATATTCTAATAATTCTGTCAATTCATGGAGGTTAGCTTTCTTTAAATTCTCCAAACACTTTGGAGCTATCCTTTAGTCTTTAGTGGGTGGTATTGTCTCACATTGTATGTTTTGAAAAGGAAATTTCTCTATCCAGAGGGTTTTAACTTGGAGTTCATAGACTCCAGGCTCCATGTATAGATTTCAGAGGGGTCCGTGTATGTGGAGGGGAAATACTGAATTTTTATATTCATGGTCCTCTAACTGAAATTTAACATTTCCTTAAACTGTGAAAGTAGGAATATAGACAAAAATGTTATTCTTACAAGAGTTCTATAAATTTTATCAGACTTCCAAAAGGGTCCAAGACACAAGAAAAAGATTAAGAAATTGTGCTATGCTTCGATTGCTTAAATGAATCTGTGAACTGGTTGATGTGGGTTCTTCTTCCCAACAGTGTATATTTTAACGTATTTGAACCCATGAAAACCAAATTTGTCTAATTAAATCACAAAGAATATATGACTAAGGGTGGAACTCAAGGAATCACAGCAGTCCAATCATCAAGAAACTTTTTGATCAGGTGGGCCTTTCTGTATTGCCCCTCTAATATTACCAAGTAGAAAACTATCCTTTCTTTTTGCGTCCAAAGCATTGCATGTCTAGCAGCTAGCTTCAGCCTATGCCAGAATAACTATTGCCAGACATTCTGTTCCCAGGGCTCTCAGGGACCCTGATTAAAGCTCTGGGCAAATATTGGCGCCAAGCCTCCTAACCAGGTTTCTTTTTTGCATTATTGATTTTTGACAACTGATTAGCTTTCTTTTGCTAGTTCTTTTCTTCTTCTGGAGAACAAAAGACAAAAATCTAAGTGTCCAAACAGTCCAAACTTTCTGACTCTGTTTGAGCAATACTATTTCCAGTATTCCACCTTCCTAATAAGGCTGTTTACCTAATTAGGTTATTTACTTAGTGAAGCTATATTCTGTGTAAGGAATTCTCTGCTCTCAGCTTTGTCTGAGAAAGCAGACTTTTTAATGTTTATCATCTATTATTACAACGTGATTACAGAATTGTGCAGTGAGAGAGTCCTAGAATGGGAATCAGAAGATCTGTGTTCTATTCCCTGCCCCACCACTTAATAGTTTTGTTACCTTGGGGAAGTTTCTTTGTTGTCTGAGTCTCTACTTCCTTGTAGTGCTACAATAACAGACAAAAGCAAAAATTCTGACTGGGAAGTCAGAGAACCTGGGTTCAAATCCCACCTTTAATGCTTGTTGCCTATATGACCCTTAATAGCTCTTCTGACCCTAAATCTATAATCTTATGACTTTCAAACTCTCAAGACTATGGTGAGGGTCAAATGAGATACTGTGTACACAAGTTATACAAAATGAAAATTATAAAATCTTTTTTATTAATTGAATTTTATGCTTATTTTTAGTTTACACCATTCATTTCCACAAGATTATGAGTTACAAATTTTCTCCCAGTCTTTCCCCTACCCACCCACCACCCCAAAACAGCAATCCCACTGTATACCCCCTCCCCCAATCTGCTCTCTCCTATATCCTCCCCTGTGACCCCTGTGACTTTCAGGTAGGACAAGATGGATCCCCATACCCCAGTGCCTGTATATCTTATTTTGCAGTTCCATATAAAATAATAATAATAATTTTTTAAACATTTGATTTTACAGCTTTGAATCCCAGATTCTTTCCCTTCCTCCCTCATCACCCACTTTTACTGAGAAGATAAGGAATTCAATATAAGTTGTACATGGGCAGCTACATAAAACATTTCCATAGTGGATATATTGTGAAAGACAGACTATATTTCCCTCCATCCTATCCCGCCCCCCCACTTGTTCTATTCTCTACTTTGATCCTGTCCCTTTTCAAAAGTGGGTGATTCTAACTACCCTCCCCCCAGCCTGCCCTCCCTTCCATCATCCCCCTTCTCATCCCCTTCCCCCCTACTCTCCTGGAGGGAGAGATACCCTATTTAGTGTGTATTTCATTCCCTCCCTAAGCCAAATTTAATGAGAGTAAGGTTGACCCATTCCCTTTTCCCTTCCTGTTCTTCCCCTCCATTGTAATCGTTTTCCTTTGCCTCTTCTATTCTGTTTCTCCATATCTCCTCATTATATTCCTCTCACACCATTTCACCTTTTAAGTATCATCCTTTCTATTCAATTGATCCTTTGCCCTCTATTTATGTGTACCTGTACACACACACACACACACACACACACACACACATATATATATATATATATATATATATACATACATACATACACACATTTCTATTCCCTTCAACTATCCTCATAATGGGAAAAGTTTCATCAGTTACAATTATTGTTTTTCCATGTAGGCATGTAAATAGTTCAACTCTGATAAGTTCCTTAGGATTTCTTTTCCCTGTTTACCTTCTCATGTTTATCTTGTTTCTTGAATCTGAATGTCAAATTTTCTATTCAACTCTGGTTTTTTCATCAGGAATGCTTGAAAGTCCTCTATTTCATTGAATGACCATATTTTCCCCTGAAACATGATACTCAGTTTTGCTGGGCAGGTGATTCTTGGTTTTAATCCCAGCTCCTTTGACCTCCAGAATATTATATTCCAAGCCCTTCAATCCCTCAGTGTAGAAGCTGCCAGATCCTGGGTTATCCTGATTGTGTTTCCACAATATTCAATTATTTCTTCCTGGCTGCTTGTAATATTCTCTCCTTGATCTGGGAATTTTGGAACCTGGCTATAATATTCCTAGGAGTTTTCTTTTTGGGATCTTTTTCAGGAGGTAGTCAGTGGATTCTTTTAACCTCTATTTTGCCTTCTGGTTCTAAAACATCAGGGCAGTTTTCCTTGAGAATTTCTTGAGGGATGATTTCTAGGTTCTTTCTTTGATTGTGACTTTCAGGTAGTTCAATAATTTTTAAATTATCTCTCCTGGATCAATTTTCCAGGTCAGTGGTTTTTCCAATGAGATATTTCCCATTGCCTTCTATTTTTTTCATTTGTTTGGATCTGTTTTATAGTATCTTGATTTCTCATAAAGTCACTAGCTTCCAATTGCTCCAATCTAATTCTGAAGGAATGATTCTCTTCAGTGAGCTTTTGAAATTCTTTTTCCATCTGGCAAATTTGACTTTTTAAGGACTTCTTCTCCTCATTGGCTTTTTGGGCCTGTTTTGCCATTTGAGTTAATCTATTTTTTCAAGGTGTTATTTTCTTCAGTCAGTTTGTTGACTCTCTTTTCATCATTTTCTTGAATCATTCTCATTTCTCTTCCTAGTTTTTCCTCAACTCCCCTTACTTGATTTTCAAAATCCTCTTTGAGCTCTTCCATGGCCTATAACCAATTCATATTTTTCTTGGAAGCTTTTGGTGCAGGAGTTCTGTCTTCACTGTCTTCCTCCTGCTCCATGCCTTGATCCTTTTTGTCCCCAAAAAGGAAACTAAAGTTGGATTGCTGAGCTTTCTTTACTCCCTTTGCTTGCTTGTGTTGCCACTCAATTACTTGACTTTTGAGCTTTTTGTCACAGTAGAACTCTGCTTCCAGAGAAGGGAGATTTGTCCCAAATTTTTGGGATTTTTGTAGCTGCTGGAGCTATTAGGAGGGCACCATCTCTATAGCCCCCACATGCTCAGGCTCACTGGTCACACACCTCAGGACCACCACCAAAGACAGCGATCCAGATGCAGGCAGGTTAAAGCAAGAGCAATTACCCTGTGAATGGTAGCTTGGCTCCCCTACAATCTGCAGGCCAGGAGCTCTGAAGCAGCAATTCTGGGCAGCTGCAGGGCCACTGTGTCTCTGCCACTTCTCACCCTAGGAGGCAGGGGCTGTATCCACTCCTCCATCCTTCTCCCCTCCCCAGTTCTAGCAGAGACTAGCAGAGACACTGACCTTTTACTTTGTCTTTGGCATTTATGGGTTGATAATTCTGGAAACCATCACAGCTGCTGCTTATCTACTCTCCTGAGGTCTGCTCCAGCCTTAGCTGGTCATGGCCACTCTGAGGCTAAAACCATGGGCTCACGTAGGACTGGGCTCCCAGCATGCTGCAATGGACCCTTTCTGTCCACCTGCCAGGCTGCCTTCAGCAGGAAGTTTGTTTCTCTCTGTCACTTTGTGTATTCTGTAGTTTGTTTAGAGTAATTTTTTATAGGTATTTGAGGTGGCTTTTGGGGAGCACATGGAGCTTTCCAGCTTCCATGCCACCATCTTGGCTCCGCCCCCTGCATTTGTCCTTCTTTCTTGGAGAGGGCCATGACATCAGGAAGGTAATACCATGATAGACAAGTGAATTAGATTTAAATGAGGGAGGGCTGTATAAAGTCACCAGCCTCACTTTCTCCCTCAGTCCAGTGGTCCAGTGGTGAAACATAGATCAGGATGACTGGAGATGGTCCTGGATGCAGCAGGAGACCTTGGCCTTTTTAAGCTAAGGTTTTTAACAGGTCTCAGTTTTACTGAGGCAATGCCCTTATAGTGATTAAGACTAGGTAAGAAATGAGGCTGAGAATGGCCACTTTACCTTGTTTAAAAAAAATCAATCTGGAAAGGGAAGACTGTCAGAGGTTTTAGACCATCAGAAATATTTACATTCACTCTGTGACAATCAGGGCCCAAGCAATGATCAAATAGTCTTGTTGTTGACCAGTCAATGAGAGACTTCCTCAAAGAGGATTACATCAGGGAGGTGATGCATGCAAGTGAATTGGATTTAAGTGAGGGAGGGCTGTGCAAAGTCACCAGCCTCACTTAGAGAGAGAATTGATGAACATTAAGTAGAGATTGAAGTATACTTTTTAAACTCTATTTTTTTTGTGTGTGTTTTCTTTTGTAACAAGATTATCATGCAAATGTGTTTTGCATGACTTCATGTGTATAATTTACATATTATTATTTTCCATTTCAGGGGTAGAGGAAGAGTGGAAGGAAGGGAGAGAATTTGAAACTCCAAATTTTAAAAAATGAATGCTAAAAAATTTGTGTAAATATCATATGGAAATATTTAATGGAATAAATAAAAATACATTATAAAAATATATAAAGAGTCATGTGCTATAAGCTTGAGTCTTCTTGCTCTGACAATTAATTTGAAACCAAGTGAAATAGAGGAGTGGAAAATGTTATGGAAAGTAATAAGTGCTATAAAATTGGTACTCTTAGCTTTTGCTACTTTATAAAGGTTGAAGTTTGGTCAGGGTTCATTTTGAGCAGAGGAGGCCTGCTAGATCTCAAAGCCCTTATGTGATCTATATCCAAAGTGTCTGGAGTCATAAAATGAAAAGGTCCTTTAGAGATTATGCAGTGATCACCCCTTTTATTTTAAAGAGGTATTAGAAGCTGAAGGAGGTTTTTTGACTTGCCCACAGATACAACTCTTTAGTTGGAGAACTTAAGGTCTCCTGACTTAGTTGCATACTCTTTCCAGGCACTGATAATTTAAAATACACATTTGAGCATGCATATATCCATACCCAAACTCCGTAATTCAGCTTCCTTCTGATCCACAACACTTCTTACCTCTTACTAATTAGTTAGTGCTCTGTCCCTATTCATCTGACCTGAATAGGCTGTTTCTGGATGTGACCAATAATAATATAATGATAATAATAGGTAATATTCATATTTAAATTATTTATAATATTAATATAAAATAATATATAAAAACATAAAATATTCATATTTAAATTATTCATATTTAAAGTCTGTGAAACACTTGACATACATTATTTCAATTGCTCCTCACAAGAATCCAATGAAGCAGGTACTATTTCTATTTCCATTTTAAAGATGAGAAAACTGAGGGTGAAAGGTTATTTAGCTTACTCAGAAGTCATACAATTGGTCAACAATGGAAGGATTTCATTAGCAAATGTTTTTCAGTTTTTTTCACTTTGAAGTTGGATTCAAACCCAAGTCTTCCCGATGGCAACCTCAGAGCTCCACTCATTTTACCACTAGGCTCACACTGTACACTCCATAGTGTTGAGTTCCATTTATTCATTGACCAGAATATTCAACATACTCCTTCTTGACACTGTCCTCAACCCTTCTTTCCAGCTCAGCTCCAGATGTATAGTAACTTTCATCAGTATTCTGATTTCTTCTTCAGTTCTATCTCATAATCAGCTATATTTATGCTTTTTTGAGGGACCATGGCTATCAGGGCACTGGCCTGAGGAAAATCCACAGGCCCTGTTCTAGGGGGGAGGAATCATCTATTAATAAAGAAAAGAGAACTCCTTAATCTGCTTGATGAACATGTAATTTAGTGCTTTTTTTTTCTGATTCCATAGTTTTTTTTTCCTTTTAATATGTAAGGGAAAAACCAGTCAAATTTTCACATCTATTTAAATTTCCTTATTTGGTTGCAAATGCTTCTCCAAATGAGCGGTTTTGTGATGAATCAATATCTCTATGAAACAATATGTGGGCTTGGGAGATGTGAGGGTTAGCAGGAAAGCCTGCTACCCCCTAACTGTCCTCTGCATTCATGAAAGTAGAGATTCTCTTTTCCAATTCATTCTAGCTTCTGCCCCAGAGGCTTGACCCTCTAATACTCAGTGACTTCACTAAATCCCTCACGAAAGAACATATAAAGCCTGTTAACCCCTAGGGGTGAAAATGAGAAGGTAAACTTCCCAAGACTGTGAAGTTAAATACCCAAGAGCCTCTACTCATTCCTACTCCTTAGTCATCACATTTCTTTCCTTCACTTAAATCTGCTTGATCAAGGCTTGGGCTTTTGCCAAGGAAAAATTTGGATTCAGCTGGGACGAGATTCTGACAATCTTTACAATGTCCCTTTCTCTCTTTATACCATGGTCATTATAGTCCTTCTCTCTGACTCTCCATTCACAGTAAAGACACATCAGGAGTTGTCATGGTTTTTCCACCTTTATCTTAAGCGGAGTTAAGTACTAATTAAACAGAAATGGAGGCAAACTTTAAATAACAGAGAGAACTTCGGAATGGGCACTCACCCTGGCAGAGGGAGAAAAGATGAGGAAATAGGCATCACTATCATTTTTCTTGGCATCTATTGGTGCCTTGAAATAATGTAGCTTGCATTTATGTGATACATACAGGATTGGTGTAAATCTTCACTAAGACTTTTGGGACACACACACACATATAGAGATATAGACATATCCAGCATGCCACCTTGCTGCCCCATCTTGTGTTGGTAGGTAATATAGCTACCTACACAAGATGGGGCAACTGGATAGCACACTGGACAGAGTCCAGAAGACTCCTCTTTGTGAGTTCAAATCCAGTTGCAGACACTTTCTGATTGTGTGACCATGGGCAAGTCACTTAACCCTGCTTGCCTCACTTCTTCTATAAAATGAACTGGAGAAGGAAGTGGCAAGCCGCTTCAGTATCTTTGTCAAGAAAAACCCAAACGGGGTCATGAAGAATCAGACATGACCGAAAAATGACTCAACAACAGCTCCCTTTCCCTCTCTCTGTCTCTGTCTCCTGATAGAATATAAAGTCCTAAAAGGCTGAGAGCGCTTCACTTTTGTCTCTGTGTCCCCAGTGCCTAGCATGGAGCCTGGTGTGTAGTAGGTGCTTAACAAAAATACTCACCGATTGATCGCCTAGCTTCAAAAATCCCGAATAGCAAACAAACCTAACCTGAGCGGGGGGGGGAGGGTCACAGCAGCCACAAATAAGGCATTTTTGAAAAAGAAAACTTGTAGCCATCAGAGCTTGTTTGTCTTTGACATGCCCCTCTCCCCCCCGGGAACAAAGAAGCCCTTTTAGGGCTTGGAGGCAAGCCAAAAGATGCAGTGTCCTATTTTGATGAGGGTGCCAAAAGCTCTCGGATGGAAATGAAAATGATCACTAGGGAGGGAGACCTGGCAAGAGGCCTTTAACAATCAGACAGTTCTACAGGGAGGTCAGTACAAGCTGGGTGTACCTGGGGTCTGTGAAAACTAAAAGTCTGAGGTGATTGGTAGAGTAATTTCTCTTCCAAAAAGTTTTCTTGAATGCTGGAGCTGGATCTCCCACCCAGCGCACCATTTCGATGTCTGACATATGGCCTGGGTTCTGACTCTCTTAAACCTTGCTCTCCTGACTTGAACTGAGACCAGCAATTTTTCCTGACTCTCACCCAGCCTGACTTTGATTATTCCCTTTGCTTTTTATCTGCCTCAACCAGTACCTGCTTGTTCTTGACTGCCATCTGTTCTTATGACCTTCCACATCTGTGTCCTAGACAGGCCATCTGGTTTCCTGATTGGATTCTTTTAGCTATGCTTTCCCTCTATTCCTGTCCTCATGATAACAATGATAATAATAATAGCAGTAATAATAGCTAACATTTATATAGGACTTAGAGTATACAGTGGGAAGTGAGGTGGCACCCTGGATGAGTGCTGGGTCCAGAGGCAGGAAGACTCACCCTGCAGAGTTCAGATGTGGCCTCAGATGCTGACTACCTGTGTTGGCACTTAACTCTGTTTGCCTCAGTTCCCCTTCTGTAAAGTGAGCTGGAGAAGTAATGACAAACCACTCCAGTGTCTTGTCCCGAAGACTCAGTCATGACTGAACAACAAAATACAAAGTACCAGGCTCTGTGCTAAGTACTTTACAGCTGCTATCTCATTTGATCCTCACAGCAGCCCTGGGGGGGGGAGCTCTGTTATCGTCCATTTTACAGAGGAGAAAACTGAGGCAGGAATAAGATTAGTGACTTACCTAGGGTAACAATGTCAGTAAGTGTCTAAGGCCAAATTCAAACTCAGGTCTTCTCTACACCAGTCCTGGTTCTCTATGTAATTATAGGTTTAGCTGCTAAGATCATAGGATTTCGGTGCAGCAGGGCCTGTAGGGATCGTCTAGTCTAATTCATTCCTTTTTCAAATAAGGAAGCTAAGGCTCAGAAGGGTGAATTTCACAGAGGTGAAGATGGGAAAGGAAACCAGGTCTTCTGACTCCAAATCCAGTGTGCCTCCCTCTACATGACACTTACACTTTTGTTACAGCATAGCTGCCACTCTTGGCTCTCTTCAAATTTTATGGAATGCCATTTCTTTCTGATGTTTCAACCTATTCCAATATCCCTGTCAATTATTAAAAGTCACATTATATTAAGAAGTTACATTACTGTAACCTATTGCAACATCCCTGTCAATTATTAAAAGTCACAGTATATTAAGAAGTTACATTACTGTCACTTTACTACTGGTGTAGTAAAGGCTCAATTTGGGGTAAAAAAGACCCAAATTTGAATCTTGCCTCAGCCATATACTGTGTGACCTTGAACAAGTCACTTAATCTCTCTGTGACTCAGTTTCTTCCTTTATAAAATGAGGGCTGGGTTGAATAGCCCTAAGGTCTCTTCTAGCTCTAAATCAATGATCCTATGATCCAGTCACTTGAACAACTGCCCTTTTTGTGTTTCTATTGTTTGTCCTTAGTTTTTGAATAGGACCAGAACCATCACAGGGTGATGTATTCACCTGCTTGTGACCTGGATGGAAGTGAGGTGGACCTGCACAAAGCTTCCAGCCTCACTCTCTCTTCCACAGTAACTGAAGTTCAATGGCTGGACAAAAGTCAAGATGAGAAGTGATGGTCCAGGATGTAGTGGATGACCTTGGCATCTTCCGTGCCTGACCAAACTCCAAGTGTTCCACAGAGCTGCCTTCTCGTCTGCCCATTCCTCTGGGGGAAGTCTTCGGATCCCCCCCCTCCCAACTCACCAACTGGTTTGAGGCCCTCAGCCTGGGTGACCAGTCTGCCGAGATGGCTTTACCATTTTGTGTCTGTGTGCATGCTCTAGCTTCTTGGAGTCACAGGTGAGAGATGGGTAAAGGTGGAAACCAAAGGTGGATGAGGAGCCCTGAAAAGGGCTCAGAAACCCTCACCCAAGAGGTGCCAGTCCTCCCTTTTTGTGGCATGCAACAGGAAGAGATATTTTAAAATGAATCACCACTCTAATAAACCATTCTAGAAAATAATATTTTGCCTCTGTAGATTTAAGATGAAACTACGTCCGAAGGTGGCTTATTTTACTGTGGTGGTGTTTACTTTTTTAACAGCTATTGTTGGTGAATGGCACACTAAAAACAAAGAAACGATAAACTACAAAAGTAACAACCTAGTAAGTAAAGGTCTTGCCAATCGAAGGAGATGGGATTTTGTGAAGCCTTTAGCACAGAGTTTTGCATACAGTGGTTGCTTATTAAATGCTTATTCTCTCCCTTTCCCACCATATAAATGACTCTCTATATTACTGCATGGTTCTGTAACATGAAGCACATGATCTTTAAGCTAAGGTTTGTACCAGTGGGATACAGTCTGACAACATGCTATTTACAAACCAGCTCTTGTCAACCTGATTTTTTAAATACATTTCAGCAAATATAAGTCAAAGCAAAGGCCTGTGTAATTAGTTTTGCTCAAAATTTCAGGCAGCATTTCTTTTCCCTTTTGTAGCACTATGGTGCACAAAGAGTTATAATGATTTAGTGATTACTGAAACAGGACTGGGCACATTTGTGTTTCAATTTATCACCAGTTGCAAAAGAGACTCATAATTATCCACACGTAAAAACAAAGTGGATGAAAAATGTATATCTTTCATATATACACATATATAAATAAACATATATGTTAGCAACTGACTGAAAAAGAGATGTACATGAGATACACTTTTAAGTTTAATTTACATTATTAACATTTCCCCTTCACTTTCTTAAGTCTAGATAATCAACAAAATCATGTCAGGTCCTGATTTGTAGAGTTTGACTACTTCTAAGGTTTAAAAGTTCACACTGAAAATTTTAACAACGGGTCTCTTATAAGCCAGTGAAAGTGAACTTCATCATGTAAATAAATATGTACACTCACTCACAAACACACGTACACGTACATATACACTCACATGGTATCCCAAAAGTCTTAGTGCTGTTTCCACTGCAGTCCCCAAAGTCTTAAAACTACACTAAGACTTTTGGGACACTGTGTGTGTGTCTGTGTTTTGGGGCATCCTGCATAATCTTGTATTGAGGAATCTAGGACAAACGCTGTAGCTGTATCTGGAACTGAATAAAAGAATCGAATCAGACTGGGTTGTATTCAGCAAATTGCCAGTGCTTTTGATGATTTCAAACTGCAAAACGTGTTTCTGCAAAACCATTTTACAGTTTTATAGCTGTGGATCATGGAACACAATGACCTCAGAAAAAATTATTACCAACAATTCAAGGAAAAATGAAAGTCTCATTGTGGATATAAATAGGCTGTGGCATATGGCCCATGGTACTTTGCATGTAAGAAATAGAATGAAAGATCATCAAGGGTAAGTATAATAAAGGGAGGTAGGCCAGTTACATAGCAAGAAGGGAGAAATAGAATAAGAGGGAAAAAGCATTTGTTTTATCTCTGTAAGTTCAGAGCTCTAGGTACTGTTTTCCTAATTGTGTATTGGGTCAATTGTGTTCACTGATACTTTCAAAAACCCCAAATTCAATGACCAATATGGCCAACGTTATCCAAACCCGTGGAAGAAGTAAAATTATCCTCTATCTCCTCTTCCTGCAACTCTTTGACATATATCCAGTGTTGTTTAAATAAAAATATATTTTAATTTTACACTATCTTCCTTTATTTAGCCTTCCCTTTCCCCATCCAGCAAACTATCTTGTATAACAAAGATTAAAAAAAGCAGTTCGGCACAAATAACAACACAATTGAATCTGACAGTATATCAAACATTCCATACATGTAATCACTCACATTTTCACTGAGGGGAGGGAGGTATGTTTTCTCAACTTTTTTTCTGAGTCCATGCTTGGTCATTACGATGACACAATATTAGATTACAGTTTTTGTCTTGTTCTTTCAGTTTACATTGTTGTAGTCAATGCCTATGAATGTTTTCCTGGTTCTGTTTACTTCATTCTGTAGAAGTCCATGTAAGTTTTCTGATATTTCTCTAATTTATTCATAGTCACTTTTATTTATATTTATTGTTTCTAATTGCATAGTACATTCATATACCACCATCGATTCAGTTTCATCAAAGCTTTGTTTTCAGGACAACTGCTTTGTTTTCAGTTCTTTGGTACCAGTGAGAGTGCTTATGGTATTTTGTTATACATTGGTTATTTCTTCCTGGTTTTGAAATCATTGTGCTATATGCCCAGCAGTAAGATCTCTGGTTCAAAGTGTCATTTCTCTCTCTCTCTCTCTCTCTCTCTCTCTCTCTCTCTCTCTCTCTCTTAAACATTTCTTCAATAGGCATTTAAGTACCTATCAAGAACAATTCACTGGGTATACAAAGACAAAAAAAAGAATAAGTCCCTACCCTCAAGGAGCATATATTTTACTAGAGGGAATAACATAAACACAGATGGGATAATACAAAATATATAAAAAGGGTAAGGGCACCAACATCCTAGGTCAATTAGTAAAGATACTATGAATGATACATCAATATGGCAATTGATATGTGCTAAGGAGCTCAAGAGGGATGAGGGTCTGTGAATTCCAAGAGGTGGGCATTACAGACAGGGGAATAGCCAGGGTGAACCTGGTTTTTTGAAAAAGATTTTATGAATACATTCACACCACGGTGTAAATATGATTACATTCACACTAAGGTGTAAATGATTGTTCATACCTTAAAATATTACTCGTATAGGTTTTTTTTTCTTTCATTTCAGGAAGGAAATATGCTTTCAGCCAAAAGAATGGAACTATAAAGTGACATCTCAGGCATGAGTGAAAAAAAAACAGGGAAGATATTATTAATCAGAGGAATTTCTGATGCCTTATATATCATTAATATGAAGGCATATTCCATAACTGTAATAAAACGAATCCTGCCAGCAACATTAGAATTTGGCCAACATTCTCACTTTGGGGGTCCATTGAGGGTTTGGGATAGTATAACACAGTGGTCTCCATTTTTTTTTATCATGCACCTTTCTTTCTCTGTAAAAATAAATTTGAGCTCATAGACCCAATATGTGCATATTTATTTATTAGTAATTTATATACTATATAAATTACTATACTATACTAATAATTATATACATTCTAAAATTTACACAAAAAAGAAATGTAAGAGGGTGAAATAAAAGTGAAATAATAATTGATTCCTATAGATTAAAGAGTCAATAGGAAGCCACTGAAGCATATTAAAAAGGGAGCAGATGGGGGGGGGGGTGCAGAGCCAAGATGGTGAAGTGAAAGCAAGGACTTACCTGATCTTATCCACAAATTCCTTCAGTTACCTCTAAAAAGTGAATCTGAAGAAATTTTAGAGTGGCAGAATTCACTAGGAGACAGAGTGTGGCAGACTTCCAGCCGAGGTCAACAACACGGAAAATCCTCAGGTTGTATTTGTTAAGGTTGGGGTGTGTGTGTGGGGGAGGGACAGAGCACTGTATGTGGAGCTTGTGGGCTTCACCAACAGAAACCCGACCATAGTGGACCCAGAGTGAGCCCTGGTGAATTGATTCACTCACCACAGGGGCAATTCCCAAACTTCTCACCACAGGGCAGGGTTCTGGCAACAGCTACTCCTGGAGCTAGCAACCCACAGTCTAGATGTTTAAAAATCCCCTACATGAATTTCCAGGAGCCCAGATGTGGAGGAAACTGTAGTTGCTCTCATACCCTCCACTCGACCCCCAAAACCCCAGAGAATTTTGCCCCAGTATAAAATCCTGAAACAATGGAACCAGTGGGAGGCTAGAGACACAGGAAGGGTATGACTGTGGCTGTGCTGAGGCTGAAGGGCATCAGTGCAGGATGAGAGGCTTCTCAGTGGGAGATCTTAAAGCCCAAGGGGGTGGTGCCCACAAGTGCTAACACCAGAACCCCATGGATGCCATTACAATCAGGGGAATCGGCAAACACTAGCATGCACTGGCCACCAGTGGCTGAGCCTACTTGAGCTCTAGCCTGGAGTCCAGGAGGTGGTAACCTGAAGAGGCCAGACCACCCCTCCCCCGAAACCTCACACTGTGAGCTTCAGTATAAGCCCTGGGCAGCACAGAAAGTTCTGACCTTGGCCTCAGTCTAGGCACTCACCAGCCAGCTCCAGCTCTTCACCAGGTGAGCTATAGCATTATATACCCTCTAACTGACAAAATAAGAGGTCATAGCACACAAAGCTAGTAAGCAGGCCCCTAGCTACCAGCACAAAAAGCTTGGAACAGAGCTCTCTGTGTCCCAGAAGCAAAGATCCACTTTAAAATCGAGGAAATAGACAATGAAAAAAACAAACTGGAGAAACAAAGACTTTAGAATCCTATTATGGTGAAAGGGAAGAAGTCAGCATTGACACTACACCCACATCTGAACCCTCAAAATGGAATATGAACTTTTCTCAAGCCCAAAAAACATTCTTGGAATAGCCCAAGAAGGATTTAAAAAAGCCAAATTAAAGAGGTAGAAGAAAAACTAACCAATTATTCTAAAAATCGAATTGACAAAATGGAAAAAAAAATTCACTGAAGAGAATAATGCCTTAAAAAGTACAATTAGCCAAATGGAAAAGGAGGTTCAAAAACTGAGGAAAACAATTCTTATAAATTAGAATTAAGGTAGCGCAGTGAATAGAGGCCCTGAAGTTAGGAGGACCTGAGTTCAAATCCAGCCTCAGACACTTGACACACTCATTGGCTGTGTGACTCTGGGCAAGTCACTTAACCCCAATTGCCCTCCAAAAAAGCAAAAACAAAACAAAACAAAACCCATAATCCTACAATACGTTGCTTACAAGAAACAGATTTGGAACAGGGTGATACACATAGGGTAAAGGTGAAAGGCGGGAGTAGAATATATTATGCTTCAGCTAAAATATAAAAAGTAGGGGTAGCAATTCTAATCTCAGACAAAGCAAAAGCAAAAATAAATCTAATTAAAAGATATAAGGAAGGAATCTATATCCTGATATAAGGTATCATTGATGATGAAGTAATATCATTACTAAATATATATGCACCAAATGGTATCGCAGCCAGATTCTTAGAGGGGAAGTTAAGAGAGTTAGAGGAAGAAATAGATAGCAAAACTATATGAGTAGAGGACTTCAGTCTCTCCCTCTCTGAACTTGATAAATCTAACCTCAAAGTAAACAAGAAAGACATTAAGGAAGTGAAGAGAATTTTAAAGAAAGTAGATATGACAGACCTCTGGAGAAAATTGAATGGGGATAAAAAGGAATATACCTTCTACTCAGTGATAGCTGGCACTTACACAAAAATTGACCATGCATTAGGGCATAAAACCTCACAATTCAGTACAGAAAGGAAGAAATATTAAATGCATGTTTTTCAGATCATGATGCAATAAAAATTATATGTAATAAAGGGCCAAGGAAAGATAGACTAAAAAGTAATTGGAAACTAAATAATCTCATCCTAAAAAATGAGTGGGTCAAACAACAAATCATAGAAACAATCGGTAACTTCATTTAAGAGAATGACAATAATGAGACCATATACCAAAACTTATGGGATGCAGAAAAAGTCGTTCTTATGTGAAGATTTATATCTTTGAATGTTTACCAGAATAAAATAGAAAAACATATATCAGCGAATTGGGCATGCAACTGAAAAAATTAGAAAAAGAACAAATTGAAAATCCCCAATTAAATACTAAATTAGAAATACTGAAAACCAAAGGAAAGATTAATAAAATTGAAATTAAGAAAACTATTGGACTAATAAATAAAACTAAGAGCTGGTTTTATGAAAAAAACCCCCCAATAAAAATAGATAAACCTTTAGTCAATATGATTAAAAGAAAGAAGAAAACCAAATTATCAATATCAAAAATAAAAAGGATGAACTTACCTCTAATGAAGAGGAAATTAAAACAATAATTAGGAATTATTTTTCCCAATTACATGCCCTTAAATTTGACAGTCTTAGTGAAATGGATGAATATTTACAAAAATATAAATTACCCAGATTAAGAGAAGAGGAAGTAAAACACTTAAATAACCCCATCTCAGAGAAAGAAATTGAACCAGCAATCAATGAACTCCTTAGGAAAAAAAATTCCAGGGCCAGATGGATTTACAGGTGAATTCTACCAAATATTTAAAGAACAATTAATCCCAATACTATATAGACTATATTGGAAAATAGGTGAAGGAGTCCTATCAAATTATTTTTATGATACAAATATGGTGCTGATACCTAAATTGGGAAGAGTCAAAACAAAGAAAGAAAATTGTAGATCAATTTCCCTAATGAATATAGATGCAAAAATTTTAAATAAAATATTAGCAAAAATATCACACCAACTTATCATGATGATCAGGTAGGATTTATTCCAGGAATGCAAGACTGGTTCAATATTAGGAAAACTATCAACATAATTGATCATATCAACAACAAAACTAGTAGAAACCATATAATTATCTCACTGGAGAAAAAGCTTTTGACAATATACAACACCCACTCCTATTAAAAACTCTAGAAAGCATAGGAATAAATGAAGTCTTCCTTAAAATGATAAGTAGCATCTAACTAAAACCATCAGTAAGTATTACATGTAGTGGGGATAAGCTAGAAGCATTTCCATTAAGATCAAGGTAGGGGTAGAAAGGTTATCCACTCTCATCCCTGTTTATCAATTTGGTACTGGAAATGTCAGCAGTAACAATAAGAGATGATTTGATGACATACTTAGAGAATCAAGTAAAAAAAACTACCTGAAATAAAAAAATAACTTTCTTCAGCATTCCTATTTATTTCTAGCAAAGCCCAACAGCAGGAAATAGAAAGAGAAATTCCATTTAAAGTTAATGTAGACATTATAAAATATTTGGGAGTCTACCTGCCAAAACAAAATCAGGAACTATATGAACACACTTATAAAACATTTTTCACACAAATAAAGTTAGATCTAAATAATTGGAAAAGCATCAGTTGCTCATGGTTATGCCAAGCTAATATAATAAAAATGACAATTTTACTTAAAATAATTTACCTATTTAATGCCATACCAATCAAACTACCAAAAAAGTATTTTTTAGAGCTAAAAAAATAACAAAAGGTCCAGAATATCAAGGGAATTAATAAAAAAAAAACGCTAGGGAAGGTAGCCTAGCCATTCCACATTTTAATCTGTATTATAAAGCAGCAATCATCAAAGCTACTTGATACTGGCTGAGGAATACAGTGGTGAATCAGTGGAATAGATTAGGCACACAAAACACAGTAGTCAATGTCTACTGTTTGACAAACCCAAAGACTCCAGCTTCTGGTATAAGAACTATTTGACAAAAACTGCTGGAAAAACAGTATGGCAGAAACTGGGCATAGACCAATATTTTGCACCATATACCAAAATAAAGTCAAAATGAGTTCAAAATTTAGATATAAAAAAGCTGGTACTATAAGTAATCTGGCAGAGCATGGAATAGTGTACCTGTCAGATTTATGAAGAAGAGAAAATGTTTTGACCAGACAAGAGATAGTGTTACAAAATGCAAAAATGGATAATTTTGATTACATTAAACTGAAAAGTTTTTGTACAGACAAGGCCAATGTAACCAAATTTAGGAGGGAAGTAAAAAATTGGGAAAGAATTTTTACAACCAGTGTCTCTGATAAAGGCCTCATTTCTAAAAAATGCAGAGAACTGAGTCAAATTTATGGGAATACAAGTGTAGCAGCAAGCACCCCAGCATCCCCAGGGTGTCTGCCAACACAGATTCTTAGATCGTCTTTTCTAAAGGAAAGCAACTCAAAATGGGTTAACAAGCTTACTTTAATCAATCAAACATATATCATTTACCTACTTCAGGGGGAAAAGTTCAGCACCCTGAACTTTACAATATACAGATGTTACAAGCATAAGTTACAAGAACATTTCAGCAGACAGGCTTCCAAACTGTCTAACCATTACATACATCCATACCTAATCACAGTTACCAGAGAGGGAAGCATCAACATCTGGGTTGTCAAAGCTGGGGGGCTCTCAACAATGGCTGAGCAGAGTTTCATCTGGTCAAATCACACAACACTTCTCAAAAGTGAGCCCCAAAGAAAAGCCTCCCATCAGGGCTTATATAGCCTTCTCCTGGCTCAGAGAATGTAACAACCTTCTTGACCCACTGCCCAATCACAAAGTATCTCCTGAAAAACAAGCCTCCCACCACAGGCTCCAGGTGCACTTAAGCCTAGGGGCAGGGAAGACCTTAAAATTTTACATTCCTATAACAACAAATCATTTCCCGATTGATAAATGGTCAAAGGATATGAACAGGCAGTTTTCAGAGGAAGAAATTAAAGATAGCCATATAGATAGTCATATGAAGAAATGCTCTAAATCACTTGATTGCTCTAAATCAATTGATTAGAGAAATGCAAATCAAAACAACTCTTAGGGACCACATCTCACTGGTCAGATTGACTAACATGACAAAACAGGAAAATGATAAATGCTGGAGAAGATGTGGGAAAATTGGAACACTAATGCATTGTTGGTGGAGTTGTGAACTGATCCAACCATTCTGGATAGCAATTTGGAACTATGCCCAAAGGGCTATAAAAATGTGCATACCTTTTTACCTAGCAATGCCACTTCTAGGGCTGTATCCCAAGGAGATCATACAAGTGGGGAAAGGACCAGTATATTCAAAAGATTTATAGCAGCTCTTTTTGTGGTGGCAAAGAATTGGAAATCAAGGGGATGCCCTTCAATTGGGGAATGACTAAACAAGTTGTGGTATATGAATGTAATGGAATACTGTTGTGCTATAAGAAATGAGGAGCAGATGGACTTCATAATAACCTGTAGAGAAGTATATAAACCGATGCTGAGTGAGAGGAGCAGAACCAGGACAACATTGTACACAATTACAGACACAGTGTATGTGTGATGACTGACTTCGATAGCCTGGGCTCCTCTCAGCAGTGCAAGGTTAGAAGACAGCTCCAAAAGACTCATGAACTACGGAAAGAACTATGGAGTCTGAATGCAGACTGAAGCAAGCTGCTTGCTCTCTTTCTTTTTCATTTTGTTTTGTTTCTTCTTCCTCATTATTCATTCCATTGGTTATAATCCTTTACAAGTTGACTAATAGTTAATGTGAAGGTATATGTACAATCTACATCAGATCGCAAGCTGCTAGGGGTTAGGGGATGGAAAAAATCTGGAACTCAAAAACTTGCAGAAAGGAATGTTGTAAACTAAATGTAGAATAATTGTTTTTAAAAGTTTAGAACAGCTATCCATTTGTTCCAACACAAAATAAATGCCTAAAATACAAAAGAAAAAGAAAAAAGGCAGCAGATGGATTAGAGAGAGGAGATACCAAGTAGAGAAGTTATTGCAATGGTCATCTCCTAATGCCTTCCCCTCTAAGGCAGTTTTTGTTGTTGTTGAGTCATTTTATTTGGGATTTTCTTGGCCAAGATACTGGAGTGCTTTAGTCATATCCTTCTCAAGCTTATTTTAAAGACGAGGAAACTGAGGCAAATAGGATTAAGTTACTTTCCCAGGGTCACACAGCTAGTAAGTGTCAAAGGTCCAATTTGAACTCAAGAAAGTGAGTTTCTTTCTGATTCTAGGGCTAGCACTTTCATCCATTTCTCCACCTAGCTGCACCTGCCTTATATAGCTACTTTGTTTGTACCTTATATGTACCTAGATATTTATATGTTACCTCACCTTTAGAAAGTAATCTTTTTGAGGTTTTTATTTTTTATAAATGGTTTTTCTTTTTTCTTTTTGTCCCCACTGTACAACACAGTGCATAGAGCAAATGTTTAGTAAATGCTTGTTGATTAATTGATAGGCTGAATGAATTCACATTTCTTTTGTCCTCAGTTTTCTTAGGTATAAAATGAGGTATTTGGACCAGATGATAGCTAAGGTAACTTTCAAAATGAAATCCTAGATTCTATAAAGTTTAATGATGTGTATTATAGTCCAAACTGCCTGTTTCCTGGGCAGGAGGTCAGTCACAGTGCCCAAGCTTCACACACACACATGATTCTTTCAGCATACCTTTCTTTTATGGAGTTGACATTTCTCACCTTACTCAAACATGAGTCATCTGCAACCATTAGGAAATACATTAGCTAGTTAAAATTGTTTCACAAGAGAACATGTTAAAAAAATTCTCTTAAGGGACCTGGAAACAATCTCCCCAAAGGATTTCTAATATGTTTTGGTTTGTTACAGGGATGGATGATTATTGCCACTGGTCAAGCTTTCAAATGATTAACTGTTGTGTATACTGAAATAATAAATATAATAATAGTAAATAAATAATAGTTTACTTTAAAAAGCAAAATTTCGATTTGTAAAGTATTTTCACATAGATTACCTTATTAGATCCTTATAAGGACAAAGGTATTAACATCATCATTTTACATGTGAAGAAATTAAGACTCAGAGAGGTAATTCACCTCAAATCTCAATGTAATAATAGTAATAATATAAACAATAATAATTCCTAGCATTCACATTGCACTTTGAGGTTTTTAAAACCCTTTACACATATGATATCATTTTATCTTCACAATAACCTGGGAGGAAGTTACTATTATTAATTATATTTTTTAGAGGAGGAAATGGAGGCAGATTGAGGTTAAGTGACTTGCTTATGGATGACACAGCTAGTGTCTGAAGCTGGATTTGAACTCAGATATTCTTGAATCCAAAGCTCTATCTACTGTGCCACCTCCTTGTCTAATAATAAACAATAATTATTATAATTCATGCTTATATAAAAATTTGCCTGCTTCCCTCACAATAACATTATGTGACCGGTGGGGAATATACTGTTGATATTTTATAGATAAGGAAACTTAGAGCATGGGAGATTAAATCCCAAGGCCACACACTTAATAAATAGTAGAACTGAGATTCACACTTGGATCTCCAGCCTACAATTCTAAGACTTTATAAAAATAAAACAACCACTGATGTGATTAAAGTTGCTACTTGGGAACCTTATCAAAATTTGAAATTTTGTCCTTTAGCATTAGAAGTCTACCTAAGTCTCAGGGCACAAAAAGCCATTCCATTCTGATTACTATGTTAGGCTAGTCTGGATCCTCCTACTCTTTTCCAGTCCTCTATACTTTGCTATATGGAAGTCTGGATTCTTTTAGATCACAGGAGGCATTTTTGCTTTGTTTCTAGTGAGTTTTCTTGTTTTTTTTAAAATGCTAATTTTATTGATATATTTTGGTTTTATATCACATTCATTTCTGACTATATCCCTCATTGCTTCCATTCCCCTCCTTAGAGAGTCTTTCCTTGTTACAGAAAGTGAAAAAGAAGAGGAAAACAAAGTAGACTAGCAAAAATAACCAACAAATAAGGGAAGGGAGAAAATAGGAGCATTTATGCACCACCCACAATGTTCCAGGGCAACTAGATACCACAGTGGATAGAGTACTGGGTCTGGAGTCAGTCAGATGAGTCTTCCTGAGTTCAAAATCTGACCTCAAACACTCACTAGCTAAGTGTCCCTGGTATGTCACTCAACCCTGTTTGGCTCAGTTTCTTCATCTGTAAAATGAGCTGGAGAAGGAACTGGCAATCCACTCCAGTATCGTTGCCAAGAAAACTCCAATGGAGTCACAGAGAGTCGGATATAATCAAAAAAATAGCTGAACAACAAAAATAGCAGCTATATACCGTGTACTAGCTAAGCAATCTTTTAAAACAAATATTATCTCATTTGATTTTTTAAATAACCCAGTGAGATATGTGATATTATTATCTTCATTTTCCAGAAGAAGAAACTGAGGCAAAATCCTTTAAATGCCTTGTCTCAGGCCACATAGCTAGGAAGCATCTGAGAACAGATTTGAACTCAGGTCTTCCTGACTCCAGGTCCAACACTCTATCTACTGCCTTACCAGTGAAACTCAATAGAAATGGGGGCCACTAAGCTATACATAACGATCCCTATGGGCCACATATTGATTTAGAAAACCACAAATTAGCATCATGGATATTTTATTGTATTTTTTATTTATTTTGTTCAATATTTCTCAATTACAACTCAATATGTTCCAGGCTCAGTAGGGAGTGTTGCTGTGGGTGGTATGCTTGATACCTCTGTTTTACATCCATAGCCCACCACCTCTGCAAAGAAAGGAGAAAGGTTTATTTTTCATAATTCTTCTCTGGGACCAAGCTTACAGAGCATTCAGGTTAATTTTTGTTGTTCTTTCCACTTATATCAATATAGTGTTCATATTTTTTCTCATTCCAGTTACTTTACTTTTATTACAGTTATCAATCAATTAACATTTATTTAAGCACAGGGCAATGGGGGGTAGATACTAGCACCTGGGTAGTTAGAAAAGTCTTCATCTAGAGCACAGGGCTTATAATTATTTTTTCAAGGAAACTAGAAGTTCTAAGAGCTGGAAGCAAGAAGGGAATATATTCTAGGTGAGTGGGGAAGAGGTGAGAAATGGGAAAATAGTATGTTAAGCACAGTAAGAAGCCCAGTTTGGCTGGATTATAGACTCCAGGATAAAAATTTATGATGAAGCTATAAAGATTGGTTAAAGTAGTGAAGTTTCTCAAATGACAAACCATGGAATTAATTTTTGTTCTTAGAGGCAATAGGGAGCAACTGAGTTTATTGAGTAAGAGAATGACCTGCTGAGAACTGGAATTTAGGAAAATCACCTTGGCAGCTAGATAGAAGATGGATGGAAGAATCAAGGGACTTGAATCGGGAGAGACCCATTAGGAGGCTATATAAATAGTAGAGAGGTAGACAGTTGAAAGAAATGTTGTGAAGGTAGAGTCAAGACCTGAAATTTGATCCGTTATGTGGGGTGAGGGAGAATGAAGAGTCTGGATGATATGATTCAAGCCTGGGTAATTCCTGGCAGAAATAGGGAAATTTGAGAGAGGGATGAATTGGATAAAAACTGTGTTGAGTTATGTTTTGGAAATGTACAGTTTTAATCCACTTTGAAATGTCCAATAGGCACTTGA
This sequence comes from Petaurus breviceps papuanus, assembly GCF_028583685.1. Classification (NCBI taxonomy): domain Eukaryota; kingdom Metazoa; phylum Chordata; class Mammalia; order Diprotodontia; family Petauridae; genus Petaurus; species Petaurus breviceps. Next base: position 8,695,728 of record NW_027186324.1, on the reverse strand, counting down.
TGGTATGAAACAAGAACTCAGAAGAGAGACAAAGTATGAATCTAGAGACCTGGGAGTCTCTAAGTAAGTCAATGGGAGATAATGAGGTCACTCACTGAACGAACATAGAGGGAAAAGAGAAAAGGGCCCATTACTGAACTTTGGGGCATACTACTGTTTAGGGTATGAGATATGGGTGATTGAGCAAAGGAGTCTGAGAAGGAGCCTAGTATCTAATGGAAGAAAGCAATATGCAATGTCAAGTGTGACAAAGACCGAGAAGGATGATGGATCAAAAAAACCCCCAAACAAATCCATAAGATTTAGAAGTTAAGATGTTATTGGTAACTTTAGAGAGAGAAGTTTCAGTTGAATCATTTTGGAAACCAAATTTCAAAAGGACTGAAAAGTAAGAGAGAGAAGTAGAAGCAATGAATGTACTTTTTGTCCTACGAGTTTGACACAGAGCTCATGGAGATTGTAGAATATAGTGAGAGTTTGTTTTTTAAGGATCAGAGAGACTTAGGAATATTTTTAATCAGCAATAAAGGAACCAATAAATAAGAGGAAGGAACTGAATATTAGAGGCTGTGGGATGATGATGGAGATCATCTGTTAAAGAATACAGGAGGGGATGCAATCAAGGGTACTGATTAGATATCACTAAGAGACCGGCTTTGGTGAGAAGAGTCACCTCTTCGTCAGACTAGGGGAAAGGAGGAAAGAAAGGGGCGTGATCACAAACTTTCTTGAAATTCTTCATATTCGTTCTTTCTTACGGCACAGTAATATTCCATTACAACCATGCACCATAGTTTATTTAGCTATTCACCAAATGATAGACATCTACATTGTTTGCAGTTATTTGCTACCACAAATATGTTGCCCCGAATAGTTTGATGTATATAGTTTGCTTATATTTTGTGATATATATGTACATAGACATATATATTTGGTGTATATATGATGCACATTTCTACCTTTGACCATTTAGGGCCATGTACCTATCATTGGGCTGTTTGTGTCAAAGAATATAGATAGTTTTAGGGCTTTTGAAAAAGTAGAATTCCAAATTGCTTTCCAGAATGGTTGGACTAAGTCACAATTCTACTAATGGTGGATTAGTGTGCCTGTCTTCCTCCAGCACCACAGGAAGCCTTTTCTAATGAAGTATGCTGCAGTTTGGCAACATGGGGTTATGGATTTGTTTCCAACCAAACACATTAGTTAGAATGTTTTCTTAATGATAAAATAAACAGAATCACACAAACTGGAATTATCTTTTTTATGACCATAAACTTTACAGAAGTGGTATCACTTCTTTTTTTCAATTCTTAGCTGCAATAGTTACTCTAATTTTAGGGCCATTAGTGCAGTGGGGAGAGCACTGGATTGGCAGCAAAAGGACCTGAGTTCAAATATCAGTTTTGCCAGTTACTGCTTGGATGATATTGGGTAAATAACTTAATTATTCTGAATTTCAGTTTTCTCATCTGTAAAATTATGGGGTTGGGTTAGATCATCTCTAAAGCCCTCACTCCCTCTAATTTATTGCAGCCCTCAGTTTGTGCTTGAAACATTTGCATCTGAGTCCTCTCATTAGTGGAGAGAATGATGGCTTGTTTCTGCCTGTCTTTGTGAAGGTCAGAGTTGGTGGGAGAGTTTGGGAGAGGAGAGAATTTCTTCCTTCTTCTTTCTTCATGAGATGAAACATATGCTTCCAGACTCTTTTAGGAAAGAACCCAAAGAGAAATATAACAGCCTTTGAAAGTTGTAGACATGTAGGAAAGTCTGTTTTCCGATGTATCCCTGGTTTCTAGCTTAGCTCCCTAGAGACTTCAGGGCATTTTCCCATGGGTGAGACTGGGGTTTTTCCTTGGTTGGGCTCCCAATAGAAAAGTTCACTCACTCTGTGTGTTGTCCAGTATTTTCTAATCTGTATAACATCACTGATTTCTATTTGGTATCTTGTTAAGTTTACTTTCTATTCACTATTTTTAATGGTCCAGCTAAAATAAATAGATACTTCAGGTAAGGTAATGTCTTCTGTATCCATTATTTCCTTCTCTCCATTCCTATTGTCTTTGTTATTGAGTTATTTCAGTCATGTCCAACTCTTTGTGACCCCATTTAGGGTTTTCTTGGACAAGTAATTGGAATGATTTACCATTTCCTTTTCCACATCATTTTACAGATGAGGAACTGAGGCAAACAGGGTTAAGTGACTTGCCCAGGGTCACACAGCTGGCAAATATCTTAGGCAGGATTTGAAATCAGCTTTTCCTGACTTTAGGGTCAGTGCTGTAGCCACTGTCTCACCTAGCTGCTATATTTCCTGTTGTCACCATCCCCTAATTCAGATCCTCTTTACCAAACACCTGGATGACTACAATGGTTCTCTTATCTCTTCATCTTCACTGCCAAAGTAACATTCTTTATGCATTTCTGGTCATGTCACTTCTCTCTGACAGATCATTCCTCAGTGTCTCCCTGTTCCTTTCCAGGTGGAGTTCAGACTCCTTTACCTGACATTCAAAGACCCCTCCAGTCTAGTGCCGCCTTTCCTTCCCTAAATAAACCAAACCAATCTACTCTGTCGTCACAAACACCTTGCAATTTCTAGTTTTTATGCCTTTTCTCACCTTGTCACCTGTGTCTGCCTTGTCCTCCCTCTTCTTCTTCATCTACTGAATCCTTTCCTATCCCTCAAAACCCAACTCAAACATCCTGTCCTCTAGCACCTTATCTGATACCAAATAACGGAATCCTAGCCTTGCGAGGGGTCTTAGAAACTAGTCAGTGGCACCTTTACCTGAATAAGAATTTCCTTTATCAAATACTCAGAAGTGATTGTTGAGACTTTACCTGAAGACCTACAAAGGAGAACTGATTATTCATTATCTGGGATAACCCATTCCACTTTTGATTAGCCCTAACGGGAAACTTTTCCTTGCATTAGGACTAAATTTGCCTTTTTTGCAACTTTCTCTACAATGGTCCTAGATCTGTCTTAGGGAACCAAACAAACTCTCTATTTTGCATGACAATCCTTCAAATGTTTATCTTATCACTCCGACATATCATCTCTTTTATGGATTAAGGCCTCAGTTCCTTCAACCGATTCATGTCAACATATGGCATGAGCTTGAGATCCTTCATCAACCCAATTACCCTCCTCTGGACACTCTCTAGTTTATTAATGTTCCTTCTAAAGTATGATTCTTAGAACTGAACACAATGCTTCAGATATAGTTCAACTAGAGAAGACTACACCAGAATTATTACTTTCCCAAACCTGAACATTGTGCCTTTCTTAATGCAACTGAATAATTCATTAGCTTTAAAAAAATTAATAATGGTTATAATTAACAGTAGTTAGAATTAGAGCCAGCTTGCATCATCTCCTGAGATGATTGTTAAATTTTCAATGTGAGCATATATGCCCCAGGAATCCACAAATGCTACGAATCAGGGTTTTATTTGTTGTTTTATTGATTGTCTAGACTTATGGAAGAGATAGTGAATGTGTTAACAATGAAGATTAAACTTTAAAATGTATCATGAATACACTTTCCCCCCCAGAGAATTGATATTTAAACATTTACCCAGCACACCCTTGCTTTAAGGTGTTTTCACAAAAGAATCATACAGGCTTGTAATGACTAAAGCAACAAACCTTTATTATTTCATATTTTTTTTCATTCAAGGAAAGGCCCAAGGCTTAAAATGAAATATGGAGAAACAGAAGTAAAGAGGCAAAGGGACAATGAAGGAAGAACTTGAGAAAAAGTATATCATCAAGTGTCAGTTACTAAAAGCTTTAACTTACAGAGATAAAACCAGATCTCAGTCAGCAAAGCAAATGGATCTTCTTGTATAATGGTCTTTGGGATGTGGGAAAAGGAGGGAGAGGGCAACTATAGTCTTTAAGAGAGACTGCCTTCCAACATGGCACACTGGATTCCATCAAAGTCTTGATCATTCTCATAGACTATAGATAGGGTTTCTGAGTTCCTAGCATATCCACAAGTCAGATCACTGATGCTAGGTTCCATAGGAAGGGGACAGACTCTTATTTAGGTTCATACATTTACTTTCTTGTTACTCATAACATAACCAAGGAGATCCTAGGTTAATTAAATTAGGAATTCCATTATGGGTTATAGAAGTTTCCCCCAAATGGCAGGGATTTTGGTATCAAGTAGGAATAAAGGATGTGACAAGTGTTGTGAGGAAATACAGCCTGCTGTGAGTATTACTGGTCTCAGGGAGGCCTGCAGATGCCAGGTTTTAGTTTCTTATTTTTTTATTCTTTTTTTTTCTTTTTGGAGGGGGAAGGCAGGGCAATTGGGGTTAAGTGATTTGTCCAAGGTCACATGGCTAGTAAGTGTGTCAAGTGTCTGAGGCCATATTTGAACTCAGGTCCTCCTAACTCCAGGTCTGTTCCTCTATTATTTCTTTTCTTTTTTTTTGGAGGGAATTTGGGGTTAAGTAACTTGCCAAAGGTCACACAGCTAGTGAAGTATTAAGTGTCTGAGGACGGATTTGAACTCAGGTCCTCCTGACTCCAGGGCCTGTGCTCTATTCACTGCACCACCTAGCTGCCCCTTATTTCTTTATTCTTATAATTTCCACATAACATTGATGACTCATATTGAGCTTTCAGTTGGCTAAAATGCCCAGATAGTTTTCATATATAATGTTGTTAATCTGTGTCCCCTCCTCATTTGTACTTGTGAAGTTGATATTTCAACTTCTGTCAGATTTTATAACTAACTCTTGTAAATGTCATCTTATAGCTTTAGCCCAGAGACTGAAATGAACTCTAGCCTGCTTGGTCTTTCTGGATATAAGCCCCACCATCCAATGTGTTAGCTAGCATTCTTCGCTCAGTGATGTTCGAAGATTTAATCATTGTACCGTCGTCTAGTCCCTATCTCACCCCCATCCCCACTTTTCATGTTGTCTTTATCCATTGGAACTCACATATTTTTTCTCATCCTTCTCTTATGTATATATTATGCAATACTATATATTATAGTTTTCTGTGTATATCTTTTTTCTTAGAGAAAATATTAAAACCATTAGGGTGGAGACTCTGTCTTATCCAATCTTTATTTCAACCTTCCACCCCTACCCCCACACTCACTTCTCAGAATGTTTGCTCTGGATATAGTCAGCATTTAATATATACTTATCAACCAGAATTAAATTTATTTATTATTCTTATCATGTGACCATATGTAATGGAAATGCAAATTTTAAGATCTTCCCTGCCCCTAGGCTAAAGTGCATCTGGAGCCTGGGGTGGGAGGCTTGTTTTCAGTAGATACTTTTTGATTGACCAGTGGGTTCAGAAGGTTGTTACATTCTCTGACCCAGGAGAAGGCTATATAAACCCTGATTTGAGGCTTTGCTTTGGGGCTCACTTTGAGAAGTGTTCTGTGATTTGATCAGATGAGACTCTGGGAAGCCATTGTTGAGAGCCCCCCGGCTTTGAAAAACCCAGATGTTGATTTGGTATGGATGTAATGGTTGGAGAGTTTGGAAACCTGTCTACTTGATCTCTTTCTCTGTCTTGATAATTCTGTCTGTATACTCTGAAGTTCGGGGTGCTGACCTTTTTCCCCTGAACTAGGTAAATGATACATATTTGACTGATTAAAGTAAGCTTGTTAACCCATTTTGAGTTGCTTTCCTTTAACAAAGCAGATCTAAGAACCTGTGTTGGCAGCCACCCTGGGGACGCTGGGGTGCTTGCTGCTACACCATAGTGACATATTAATAAGCAATGCTGGCTTTATTAGTATGTACTCATTCTCATACAAAGTACTCTACTTTATGAATAGACAAAGAGTTGCCTCCATACAGGAAAGATCCTGTAGGAACTCAAGATCCATGCTTAGAGATTAATTTCTTTGGATCTCCAAATCTCTTCAGTCTTCTAGAATCCCCTAGTCAATAAACATTTATTAATCACTTACTGAGTACCAGACACTGTGCCAACTGCTAAGGGCAGAAATGTAGTCAAAAGATTCCCTCAAGATGCTCACAATTGTCTCTGGCTGGGAAATCACCTTGACACTTATTAACAGATGTTAGTTGAGATTACCTCTGAAGAGAATTCATTCCCTGAGAGAATGAGATACAGCAACATCCCGTAGCAGGGGATAAGAATGTCAGGAAGGGAACAAACAGCAATAACAGAGATGTAGGGAGCACTGCAAAGATAAACCACCTGCTGTTTCCCCAATATTCCCTGGGGTAGACCCTCTTAACAATACTGACTGCTGAGCTGGTCTGAATATCTTCCTGTTAGTTATGCTTTATAAGGGTAGTATATGTTTTTTTTAATTTTCAGAGTAGCAACACCAACAACAACAACAAAAAAGCATGTAAATTTTCTCTCTCCTTTCTGGCTTTTTATTGAAATTCTATAATGTATATAAATGCATGTACTATGTGAATTAAGCATTGCCTGCCACGCTGAGCTTTCCTCCCACCCAGACCTTGTTTACCAGCCATAAACAACTCTAGTGAGAGGTAGAAAGAAAATCATGAGGGAGCTGGGACTTGAATAAAATTGATCTAAATAGAACTCTGCATAAATTTTATTTAGAAAATCTCATCAAGTGATTATCCAGTCTCCACCTGAAGATCTCTCCAGTGACAGGGAATTCACTATGTGGGCGGCCCATCCTGTTTCTTGAACAGCTCTCATCTGTCTCATTTGGATGACTATGATTTATTTTGCACAATGTAAAGGAGAAACTAAGAAGTTTTTCATTATTTCTACTCATTTTACAGATAAAGAAACCGAAGGCTAGAGATTTTAAGTGACTTGTCCAAGGTCTCACAAGTAGTAACAAAATCTTCTAGGAATTAGACGAATCACGTAGCCTACCTGTCTCCAAATGTAATAGTCTTTTTACCACACTAAGCTTTTGAACTCAGAACCTGGGGGAGCACTCTTTTAGAATTTATGGATACATATTGAATTTTGTTATTTCCTTGTAATTAAGCACTCCTAGTCTCCACATAGTTCTTTGAAACTGCTAAGTCACTGCTGTCAACTTTATGTTCTACAGTTCAGAGACTTGTCTTAAGTTTTTCAACTTTAGGATTATAGGAAAGTGGTGGGTGGGTTGGGACCTAGAGGAGATCAGATTCCCCACAAACACTTCCAGTGAGCATATAAACATGTACTAGAAAGAATAATTACAAGGAAAACCAAGGAGAATTAGACATAAAATCCTCCATCCAGTGCAGATCTGCACAAAATGGTTGGTAGAATCCTCATGAAATTCTGGATAGAAACAAGCCAAAGTAGGTGGAAGGGGAAGCATCAAGTCCTGTGGAAGAAGACATGACCAGAGTATCACCTAGCACAGGGTGACCCAAAAATTATATCTGCAGCAAGACACAGATCTAGAGCAACATTCAGGCAGCTCAAGCCAAAATCAGCATGCAAGCAGCCTGAGCCTGAATCATAGCAGGAGGCAAGATCAGACAGTTGCTCTAGAAGGTATAGACTAGTCTTAGCCATCACACTCAGGACCAGGTCAATGCCATCTAGTAGTATGGAATCAGACTTTGATCCAAGCATATGCTTCTATTCTAGAAACTAAGGAAGGAGATATGAGTTTAAAAAATGCACAGCAGTGAGGAAATACTTTGGACTGAGAGAAGCCCAAGGGATAAACCCAGAAGGGGAAGCTCCAAAGTTCCAAGTACAGCCCCAGAAAAAAAAGAAATCCAACAACTTGCCCTAAGTCCTTGGGAAGCCCTTGACAGAGCAGGCTTATTCATTAGACTGATCATGATGTCTCATATCATTCTGTGTGATCTACTGACACTAATTACCAGGGAAGTATTTCATGACTGTCATAGATTTATTAAAAATTAATGGGGGATGATTTGTTTGAAATAAGCTTTGCTACATTATATGAACCCATCTTAAATGTATTGCCATCACATGCGCAATGAACAAAAATTAGATATAGATACAAAAATAATTTTATCAGAGAACAAATAGAATCAAGTGTCATAGATTATGAGTAGATCTTCAGTCTGAAACTCTTAATTTGGATTTAATTTTTTAAACAGCTCATTTTAAAGAGCCAAAACAATCTGAATTTCAATGTCAGCATTGTCAACTTTGCTGATGCAGAAACAAACTGTCCCCAAATCTGCCTGTCGTGGGCCAGTGAGTTTGGTAACAAATGTCTAAGAGAGGCTCCATCCTCAGGATCTATGTGTCAGCAAATCTGTGTTTTTCACAAACAATGCCTGATATCTGTTCCCTGGTGTCTGATTGGGCTACCTACTCTGATGAAGATACTGGCAACCTGAATTTGATCATCTAGGTTCACACTTATAGTATAGTATTTTGAGGATAACAAAGAACTGGAAACAAAATAGATGGCTATCTATTGTAATGAGTAATGGTTAAACCAACCATGCCACATGAATACCCTGTAATATTACTGTGCCATAAAGAATGGTGAACATAATGAATTCATAGAAGGATGGAGAAATATATGAACTTATACATGCAATATTCACAGTGCCCATGATCACTATAAATATACCCAGGTGGTGCTCAATCACAAAACATAACAGACTCTCTCTAAAAGACAGAAACAAAACATTTATTCAGTCACCAGAAAACCAAATCCAAAAACCAGTAAGCCTATTCCATCATAGCAGCAAAGAAGTTAATAAGCCACAACAGCACAGAGAGCCACAGCATCCTTTAGCCTTTCCACAAAGCAACACAAGACCAATATTTACTCACAAGTCTATCTGTTTCCCTCAGAAGCATCCTCTCCTCCCAATCACCTAGCTTGCTCTGACTCCCAGCTTCCTGTGAGCTTTGCTCCACCCTTCAGCAAACTCCTCCCACCACAGGCTCCATGTGATTACATTCAGCCTATTAGGGGGCAGACTATATTTTCAAAGCAGGGAAGGTCTTCAAATTCCCTTAGACTTATTAAGGGGCAGGGAAGATCTTCAAATTCCCATTCCCATTACATAAGCAGAACCAGAAAAAATGTATATAAAATGACTACTAAAATGTAAAAATGAAAAAACCTGAGTCTGAACCCTTTGTAATTAAAAAGACCATTTGGCTCCAGACAAGGGTTGTAAAGGTTCTCCCCTTCTTCCAAAGGAAGGATAGTAAGGCTGTGGACTATTGAATATAAATCAGACACAGTTGATATGTTGGTTGGTTTTGTTGAACACTTACTTTTTAAAAAAAAATTTTTGGAAATGAAGGTGTTGTCAAAATAAAGTCAATCAATAAAAATGTAAAACCTGGCTGCATGTGGTGGCCAACCATACTGTAGTGTCTCATACCTCTTACACAGGGTATGTGGTGACCAGTTCACTGTCTTAGCTAACTAGTTAGTTATAGTTTTTTTTTTCATTTTCTCCAACCTTCTCTCACCCTGGTAAATTTAGGTTACCAGAGAAGGATCATCACCACACTGCAATTTTGAAGCTTTTAGAGGGGCCTAGGAGTAACCCTGTTGTTGGCATATATTAATTCATTAGAAACAGTCTCTGAACATAATGTAGAGCAAAAAAAGGAAATGGGGTTTGGGGTTTGAGTTCTGATTCCAGAACTTATGAGTTGTATGACTTAGGGTGACTCACAACCTGTCTAAGCCTCATTTTCTTCATATAAATATGTGGATAATGATATTTATTCAATTTGCCTAACAAAGAAAGAATTTTGTCAATCATTAAGCACTATATAATTGTGAGTTATCAGTACTAACAGTAATAATAAAAGACTTTAGCTGTATATGAAAATGACATGCTCAGGAAAGATGCAGGGTTAAAGAATTTCAATGTTAATGGTCATAAGTAGGGGTGAGGAGGAAGAAGAAGAGTAATTTAAAGGAAAGGAATCAGTTAATAAGGTCATGAGGCACATTGGTACTATTGACCAAACATCCTAGAGCCTCCTTACATAGCCCCTGAAATAACTGTTATGAGCTTTTGCTAGCTTGTTATCAGGAACTGGAAATTGCACTATTTATATACGGGCATCTGGATGGCATTTTTGGGTATGGAAAGAAAAGCATGGAACAGAAATGGGAGGATCATGAAGACAAACTTTACTTACTCTCTAGAGTGGATTCTATTAGCAATAATTGCTGAGGACTTGTTCTTCATGTCTTCTTATTACCTATGTTTTATAGGGAAAGTAGTTTTGCAAACCTTAAAGTCATTTTAAAAACCATAAATGTCCCTTTGTTCTTTCTGTCTTTTATTTAATTAAATTTTACAATGTATGAATGTGTAATTTCATGATCTGTACATCTTGCCCTGTTCTATAGTAACTTTATTTTCTTTACCAGGTAGCATAAGGAGGTGGAAAATAACAAAAGATATGCCTATTTGAAATGGTTTCTGTCTCTCATTTTGTTTCAAGGTAGTAATTAGCACAGTCTAACATTTAAAATTAAGGCATATTATGTTCAGGGAATGTTAATTGTCCCCAAGGTTATTACAGAATTCAACTTTTGACTTATCGGCAAATCTAGAATCAAAAGGGAATGAGGTAATTGGGTCTTTTGATATGTGCTGCTTTTCAAAATATCTGTAACTTGGTAGCATGGGCTCTCACATAAAAGACCAAGATATAATTGAAGTATCTATATATAAAAGTATATAAAAGAAGTATCCACAAATCTCCTTCATTCATCTGCTGTTACCCAGTTTGGTTTTTTCCCCAAGGGTGGCCACTAGCTTCTCTTAAAAAAGAGCCAAACAAATTATAATTAATCCATAGAGGAGAAGAAGAAAACTTGATATAGGGTATTCCAAAAAATCATAGTGCAGTTTTAATTTTTAATAACTTCAGAAGTAAAAATGCTATGAATTTATTTAAAAAATTTAGATGTTATTTATTTAAAATTTTAAAATATTGATAGATTATCTTATTAAAATTTAACATAACCACCATCTTGTATTATAATTACTCCAGTTTATTTTCAGAACTTTGCAAAAACTTTCATCTGCTGATGCTTAATACGTAAAAGGATTGTATTGGTAATCAATACTAGCCTTCATATCATCCAAAGAACAAGGTTTTGATGTATGCACGACAGATTCGACTTGATCCCATGAGAAAAAGCCAGAGATAGATAGAGAGATCAAAGTGTTGAAGCAAGAGGACCTCTTCTACTAATCCACTATGCTAACAAGTGTTAACCAGAAATTTTATTATTAAAATTTCACAAAACTAAAAAAATGTAAAAGAAATTTAAATAATTAAACTTGTAAATGATGCCTTTCATGTTATTTATACTTCTGAAATTATTAAAGCTTAAAACAATACTAAGACTTTCAGGATACTCTGTGTTGTACTTTAAGATCTGCAAAACTGAGGGGGGAGCCAAGATGGTGGAACGGAAACAATAACTTTTCTAAGCTCCTCCATGAATCCCATCACTAAACTTTAAAAAGTGAATCTGAATGGATTTTGGAGTGTCAGAATTCACTGAGAGACAGAGCGTGGCAGAATCCAGCCCAGGAAGGCACCCATGTAGGGGCTGCAGCAGCATGGATGACAGAGCAGACTGCAGCATAGAGAGGAGCCCCAGCTGGCAGACCCCAAGGGCAATTTGCAGCCATCTCACCAGCTTCTCACCGCAAGACGGGGGAATCCACTGGAGCCAGCTAAGAGAAGGATCTGGGCCCCAGCAGAGACAGCAGCTCCTCCTGAGGCTATCAGCCCAAAGCCTGGAAGTTTAGAAATCACCTGATTATTTTTCCAGGGGTCAGGATGCCAAAGTAAACTTTGGCTGCTCCAATTCCCATTCCCTGACCTAGAAAACCTAGAGATAAGTGTCCTACCCAGAGTGAAATGCTGACATAGTGGAAATAGCATCGGGCTTGGGAGTCACTGAGAAGGGGTATAACTGAGGCAGTATTGAGTCTGGAGAGAAGAGGGGGAGGGGTCCCAATAAGCCCCACCTCACATGAGCAGCAAAAGCCTGCCTGAGCTGTAGCCCAGGGGCATAGAGGCAGAAACCTGAAGTGGCCAGACCATCCATCCTACACAGATTACTCTGTGAGCCTCAGCATAATTCAGGGGGAACACTGAGACTCCTGGCCTTGGCCTCAATGTAGACACCCAGAGGCTACAGCACACAAAATCAACAACCAGGCCCTTAGCTCCCAGCCTGAGAAATTGGGAAATAGGAAATTGTAATGGGAAGGAAGGAAGCTGAGAAAGAGGAAGGGAAGGCAAGAAAATCAATTAGAGCTTATTATAGTGATCAAGAACATCCAAATTCAGAGGACAACATGGTCTCTATACTCACACCTGAGACCACAGAAGGAAATATGAACTGGTCTCGAAGCCAAAAAGCATTCTTGGAGGAGCTCAAGAAAAAAAATTTTTTTTAAAGCAATCAGGGTTAAGTAACTTGCTCAAGGTTACATGGCCAGTTATTTCTGAGTGTGGTGCTGAGTATCTGAGCCCGGGATTCGATCTCCAGGTCATCCCGGCACTGCAGCCGGTGCTCTTACTTGCTGAGCCACCTGGCCTCCCTCAAGAAAATTTTAAAGGCCAAATTAGGGAGGTAGAAGACAAATTTAAATCTACAGTGACCAAATTGGAAAATAAAATCTCACTGAAGAAAACAAATCCTTAAAAAGTAAAATTAGTGAACTAATTGGAGAAAATACCTCTCTAAAAAAAGGACCTGCAAAAATTAACTGAAGAGAATAATTCACTAAAAATTAGAATCAGTCAAATTGAAGCTCAGGACTCTATGATGCACCAAGAGTCAATCAAACAAAACATGAGGATTGAAAAATTGGAAGAAAGTGTAAAATATCTCACTGGAAAAACAACTGACCTAGAGAACAGATCCAGGAGAGATAACTTAAGAATTATTGGTCTACCAGAAAGCCATGATGAATAAAAGCAGCCTGGACAACATCCTCCAAGAGATTGTCAAAGAAAACTGTCCTGAAGTCCTAGAATCAGAAGATAAAATAGTTATCAAAAGAATTCACCAGACTCCTCCTGAAAGAGATCCCAAATTGAAAACTCCAAGAAATATAGTAGCCAAATTCCAGAATTAGAATATTAAGGAGAAAATACTGCAAGGAGCCAAAAAGAAACAATTCAAATATTGTGGAACTACAGTCAGGATCACACAGGGCCTAGCAGCTTCTACATTAAAAGATCGGAGGGATTGGAATTTAATATTTCATAGGGCAAAAGAGCTAGGACTGCAACCAAGGATTAACTACTCAGCAAAACTGAGCATAATCTTTCAGGCAAGGAGATGGTCATTTAATGAAGTAAGGGACTTCCAGACTTTCCTGATTGAAAATCCAGAGCTCAATTGGAAAATGTGATCTCTAATTACAAGACTCAAGAAAGACATAAAAAGGTAAACAAGGAAAACACACACTCACACATACACATATGCACACATGCACACATGCACATAACCGGGGATGCAATAAGAGCAAAATGTTCACATCCCTATATGAGAAGCTGATAACTGTCAACATCGAAATTTATATGATTATCATGAAATTTAAAAGGGTTATACATAGATAGAGGGTGTGGGTATAAATGAACTAATCTGATGATAAAAAAACTTTATTAAAGGGGTCAAAAGGACTATAATGGGATAAAAGGAAAGGATGAGACAAAAAAAGGTAAATTAGGCCATACAAAGAGGCATAAAAACACACTATATTAGAGAGGAAGGAAAGAGGGAGAGGAACATCATATGAACATTATTCTCACTGGTTCTGGTTCAAAGAGGGATCAACATAATCAGTTAAGTTTTAGATTCTAATGTGAAAAGACACAAAAACTCATTAAATAGAGGGAAAGGAGGGAGGGAGAGGAGCACTGTATGAACTTTACTCTCATTGGTTTGGAGTCAAAGAGGGAATAACATACACTGAAAAGTACAAAAATCTACTCTGTCCTATAGACAGTAGAAGGGTAAGGGGGCGGCAAAAAGGGGGGGCAATGAGAGGGGAAGGAAATAGTAGTTAGGGGAGAGGGTAGGTAAAGAAGTGGGGGTCACCGGGTGGGAACACTGAGGGAGGTGGTGATCAAAAGGAAAACCCTTAAGGAGGGGAGGAGAATAGGAAGAAACAAAAACATAAGCAGGGGAGGGAGTGGGATGGAGGGGAAGAGACAGATAGTCATCATTACTGTAAATGTGAATGGGATGAACTCTCACATAAAACGGAGGCAGATACCATAATGGATTAAAAACCATAATCCTACAATATGCTATCTACAAGAAACACATTTGAAACAAAGGGATACCCACAGGGTAAAGGTAAAAGGCTGGAGTAGAATATATTATGTCTCAGCTAAAGTAAAACAAGCAGGGGTAGCCATCGTTATCTCAGATAAAGCAAAAGCAAAAATAGATCTAATTAAAAGAGATAAAGAGGGACACTATATCCTGCTAAAAGGCACCGTTGAGAACGGAGCAATATCATTACTTAACATATATGCACCAAGTGGTATAGTGTCCAGATTCCTAGAGGAGAAGTTAAGGGAATGAGAGGAAGAAACAGACAGCAAAACTATTCTAGTGGGGGACCTTAATCTCCCCCTCTCTTAACTTGATAAATCTAATCTCAAAATAAAAAAGAAAGAAGTTAAGGAGGCTAATAGATTTTTAGAGAGGCTAGATACGATAGATCTCTGGAGAAAACTTAATGGGGATAAAAAGGAACATACTTTCTGCTTGGAGGTTTATAGCACATACTCCAAAATTGACCATGTACTAGGGCATAAAAACCTCACAATTCAGTGCAGAAAGGCAGAAATATTAAATGCATCCTTCTCAGATCATGATGCAATAAAAATCATATGCAAAAAAAGGGCTGTGGAAAGATAGATTGTAAACTAATTGGAAACTAAAAAATTTAATCTTAAAGAATGAGTGGGTCAAATAAGAAATTATGGAAACAATCAGTAACTTCATTCAAGAGAATGATAATAATTAGACAACTTACCAAAATTTGTGGGATGCAGCAAAGGCAGTTCATAGGGGAAGTTTCATATCCCTGAGTGCATACGTGATTAAATTAGAGAAAAGGAACGTCAATGAATTGGGCATGCAATTGAAAAACTTAGAAAAAGAACAAATTGAAAAACCCGAATTAAATACTAAATTAGAAATATTGAAAACCAAAGGAGAGATTAATAAAATTGAAATTAAGAAAACTATTAAATTAATAAATAAAACTAAGAGCTGGTTTTATGAAAAAAAAAACAATAAAATTGATAGACCCTCATTCAATATGATAAAAAAAGAAAGAAGAAAACACAATTATGAGTTTCAAAAATGAAAAGTGTGAAGCTACCTCCAATGAACCAGGAAATCAAAACAATATTTAGGAATTATTTTTCCCAATTGTATACTCATAAATTTGACAATCTTAGTGAAATGGATGAATATTTACAAAAATACAAGTTGCCCAGATTAAACAAAAAGGAAGTAAAATACTTAAATGACCCCATCTCAGAAAAAGAAATAAGAAAAAAAAACATCAGTGAACTCCCTAGGAAAAACTCTCCAGGGCCAGATGGATTTACTAGTGAATTCTATCAAACATTTAAAGAACAATTGATTCCAATACTCTACAAACTATTTAGGAAAATTAGTGAAGAAGGAGTCCTACCAAATTCTTTTTATGACACAAATATGGTACTGATACCTAAATCAGGAAGAGGTAAAACTGAGAAAGAAAATTATAGACTAATTTTCCTCATGAATATAGATGCAAAAATTTTAAATAAAATATTAGCTAAAAGACTACAGCAACTTACCACAAGAATAATACACTTTGGTCAGGTAGGATTTATTCCAAGAATGCAAGGATGGTTTAATATTAGGAAAACCATTAGTATAATTGATCATATAACAATAAAGCTAGCAAAATCCACATGATAATCTCAATAGATGCAGAAAAGGCTTTTGACAAAATACAGCATCCATTCCTATTAAAAACACTAGGAAGAATAGGAATAAATGGAGCCTTCCTTAAAATAATAGGTAGCATCTATTTAAAACCATCAGCAAGTATTATATGTAATGGGGATAAGCTAGAAGCATTTCCAGTAAGATCAGGGTTGAAACAAGGGTGCCCACTATCACCCCTCTTATTCAATCTGGTAATAGAAATATTAGCAGTAGCAATTAGAGAAGAAAAAGAAATCAAAGGAACCAAATTAAGCAAAGAAGAGACTAAGCTATCACTCTTTGCAGATGATATGATGATATACTTAGAGTATCATAGAAAATCAAATGAAAAACTACTTGAGACAATAAATAAATTTGGCAAAATTGCAGGATATAAAATAAACCCACATAAATCCTTGGCATTCCTGTATATTTCTAATGAAATTCAACAGGAAGAGATAGAAAGAGAAATCCCATTTAAAGTTACTGTAGAGATTTTAAAATATTTGGGCATCTCCCTGCCAAAACAAACCCAGGACCTATATGATCACAAGTACAAAACACTTTTCACACAAATGAAGTCAGATCTAATTAATTGGAAAAATATCATTTTTTTGTGGCTGGGTTGAGCTAATATAATAAAAATAATAATTTTGCCCAAATTAAATTATCATATTTAGTGCCATACCAATCAATTTACCAAAAAACTACTTTATAGAGCTAGAAAAAATAGTAACAATATTCATTTGGAAGAAAAAACGGTCCAGAATATCAAGGGAGTTAATTAAATGAAATGCTAGGGAAGGTGGACTAGCTATACCAGATTTTAATCTGTATTATAAAGCAGCAGTCATCAAAACTACTTGGTACTGGCTGAAGAAAAGAGTAGCAGATCTATGGAATAGATTGGGCATACAAGACTCAGCAGTCAATTACTATAATAATCTATTGTTTGATAAACCCAAAGACCCCAGTTTTGGGGATAAGAACGCACTATTTGACAAAACTTCTGGGAAAACTGGAAAATAGTATGGTAGAAACTGGACATAGACCATTATCTAACACCATATACTAAAATCAAGTCTAAATGTGTGCATGATCTAAGTATAACGGTTGATACTATAAGCAATCTGGGAAAGCAAGGAATAGTTTACCTCTCAGATTTGCGGAGTTTACCTGTCAGATTTGTGTACTTTATGACAAAACAAGGATTAGAGAGCATTATAAAATGCAAAATGGATAATTTTGATTACTTTAAATGGAAAAGCTTCTGTACAAACAAAGTCAATGTAACCAAGATTAAGAGGGAGGTGGGAAATTGGGAAAGAATTTTTACAACCTATGTCTCTGATAAAGGACTCATTTCTAAAATATACAGAGAATTGAGTCAAATCTATAAGAATAAAAGTCATTCCCCAATTGATAAATGGTCAAAGGATATGAACAGGCAGTTTTCAGAGAAAGAAATTAAAGATATCTATAAGCATATGAAGAAATGCCCTAAATCACTATTGATTAGAGAAATGTAAATCTAAACAACTCTGAGGTATCACATCTCACCAGTCAGATTGGCTAAGATGACAAAACAGGAAAATGACAAATGCTGGAGAGGATGTGGGCAAATTGGAATACTAATGCATTGCTGGTGGAATTGTGAACTGATCCAGCCTTTCTGGAGAGCAATCTGGAATTATGCCCAAAGGGCTATAAACAATTTCATACCCTTTGATCCAGCAATACCACTTCTAGGGTTATATCACAAAGAGATCATAGAAGTGGGAGGAAGACCATATGTACCAAAATATTTATAACAGCTCTTTTTGTAGTGGCAAAGAATTGGAAATTAGGGGGGTGCCCATCAATTGCAGAATGTCTGAGCAAGTTGTGGTATATGCATGTAATGGAATACTATTGTGGTATAAGAAACGAACAGCAGATGGACTTCATATTTACCTGGAGAGGGTTATACAAACTGATGCTGAGTGAGAAGAGTAGAGCCAGGAGAAATTTGTACACGATTACAGACATAACGTATGTTTGATGACCAACTATGATAGACTGGACTCTTCTCAGGAATGCAGTGATATAAGTCAGTCCCGAAAGACTCATGATTGATAGAAATGTCTACATCCAGAGAAAGAACTAGAAAGAACTGAGTTTGAATCCAGATTGAAGCAAACTACCTGATCTTTTTCTTGTTTAGTTTTGTTTCCTCTTTACCATTTTTCATTCCGTCTAATACAATCCATCTTTATAACCTGACTAAGGTCTAATGCGAAAGTATTTGCAGATCCTATACTTGATTATATGCCATTTGCGGGGGGGAGGGAGGAGAGCGGAGGAAGGGAGAGAAAAATTGAAACTCAAGGAATTGAATTTTGTAAACTAAAAGTAAACAAATTAATAAAGACCAAAAAAAAATTTGCAAAACATTGTACCTATTCTACTGCACTTTAATCCATAACAACCCTGAGAGATTGTGGTTATCATAACCCGATTTTATAGATGAGGAAACTGAGAAAAAGTTTAAGATATTTGTCTAGGGTCCTACAGCTAGTAAATATCTAAAACTGGGTTTGAACTCAGGTCCTTAACTCCCTAACTAATGTTCTATTCATTGCACTCCTTAGTTGCCCTTGTAAAGTCACAATAGAGGGCAAAATCAGAAATTGCTCCTCTCTGATTCCCTGGCACTGGTCTTAGTTTATTTTTTTTTCTTTTCTAGCTTCTTGTAACCACCAGTCTTTCTTTCAAAAGTAGTATGGCATAGGAGATAGAGGACTGGACTTGGGGGCAAGATGATGTGGGTTCAAATTTTTTCTCAGAAGCTTACTTGCTGTTTGTATCAGTTAACCCTTTAACTATCTATATCTGTATCATCTCTATCTGCCTCTGTCTATCAATCTTCCCATCTATCCATGTGTCCATCCATCCATCCATCCATCCATCCATCCATCCATCCATCCATCCATCCATCCATCCACCCACCCACCCACCCACCTACCTACCTACCTACCTACCTACCTACCTACCTACCTACCTATCTATCTATCTATCTATCTATCTATCTATCTATCTATCTATCTATCTATCTATCT
>NW_027186324.1:8655550-8676664 GCF_028583685.1 Petaurus breviceps papuanus | reverse complement strand
TCTGTCTGTCTGTCTGTCTGTCTGTCTGTCTGTCTGTCTGTCTGTCTCTGTCTGTCTGTCTTTGCAAATTTTAAGGCATTAGTGATGCCTATTATTTATCTTGGTAATTCTCTGTCATTCTATTATCAGTTCTACCACTTATAGGCACTGTAGTCCTTTTCATTGCTTCTACAGAGGTTCACTGCCATTGTTTTGTCTTCTGGTCACTACTAACCTCTAATTATTACAGCTCTTCTACCTCATTGTCACTTTCCCCCAGTTACTGTACCTCCAGAGCTCAGCCCCACACATCTCCTTACTGTTTTTCTCTATTTCCCCAGATGTTGGCTGTCAAGACACTGCACTATCAGTGGTTTCACTGGGCATATTATAAATGTTTTAGCTTTCTAGGCTATTTACCTTTTCTTTTTCTTAACCAGTGGCTCTCCAAATCCACCCTATGTGCAAAAAGTTTCTATAAGTTCAAAGAGTTCTTTCTTTATTTACTACTGTATGCTGAATCTTGGTTTTTTTTTTAAAAATCCATCTTGAATTTGTCTCTTTGTTCTTCAGCTCTTGGGGACAGACAGATGCCTTTTGCTTATGCAGCATTTCCAACTAAGTCTAGATATTCTGAGGGATTCTTGTTGATCCTTCTTACCACTAGTGTTCTAATTATCCTTCCTCTTCTGAGCTAATGACTGTGACAACCTCAAGAAATGATCAGGATGGTGGAAAAATTAGAATTAACATCTTATTCTTCTGCAGGTGTTTATGAAACACCAATTGTAGGTGTAGTGAGGTAACACTGGTAAAAGAGCAAAAATTCTTGTCTCCAATACACATGGACACACTAAATAAATACCGATTATTCTTTCTTTCTTTGTATGTTTCTGTAAGGTTTGAACACAACAGATTTGAGGAGGTAAAACCCTGAAACAATGGACTTGGATCTATTTATGTTTACTTACTACAGAATACAGGTACATCTCAGTAGGATCACACCTGGTGACATTTGAACATGAATTTGTTGTCTATGGAGGTGATTTATATTTGTGTTCTTTCTGGATTAGGGAGGCAGAAAATAATTGCCATCAGCTGTGGAAGCTTTCTGGCAGCTGGGCATCACTAGTTATCAGAACCTTGGCCAGAGTTAGCTTTGAAGCTGAGAAAAGGAGCTGAATCAGCACTATAGCAATGGATAGTTCCAAATGGCTGGCCGCAGAGGGGCATCATGTCAACATTAGAGGTGTTCATGAGCAAAATAGTATCATGGAATCACATATCGAGAGCTGAAAAGAATGTAAGAGGCCATCCAGTGTCCTCCCTTCATTTTACTCTTGAAGGAGTAACTGAATAACTGAAGGAGGAGAAGCGATTTGCCCAGGGTTAACAAAGTTTTAAACACCAGAGGCAGAATGTCTCTTTCTTTGGAGAGTACTTACATCTTGTCACTGTACTATGCTCCCTTTGTACACAAATTGTTGGCAATTTTTAAAAGAAAAATGGACCTTAGTGCCATTAGTAATAGACTAGCACACATGGATGGTGGAAACTTAACGGCAGACTTAATTGCTCTCAGAGAGCGACTCAGATCTGGTTAAGTTTCTGAGGTTTGAGAGCATAACTACATTACTGGTATTCTCCAGGCCCAGCACCCTATTCACTGTGCCACCTAGTTGTCTCAATCTCCATTACAGGTAAAATTTCTGGAAAAGAATTGCTTTCCAGTTATGCTGTGCACTTTATGAAGTTTTATGTTGTCAGGGTGTGATGTTTTAGGGAAAGGGAGAAAAAAGACTAGTTCAGGAGGAGGTGAGGAGTCCTGAATTTCTTCGCCCTTCAACAAAGTTAATTTTACTGCACTATACCAAGCAAAAAGAATGATAGTCCATACGTATATAGGATTATGCAAAGTGCTTTCCATTTAGTGTGAACAGTGAATCCTCTGGAGTGATCATATTATTTGAATTCACACTACATATTTCCATTGGACTAGAGCCTATTACCATATTTTATATAATTACAACTTTAAGTAGTGCAAATTTGAATACCATTAAATTGCTATACCTAAAGTACAGGTCTGACTGTTACTTCTCTGCTTCTAAGATGAAACGCAAACTCCTCTGTTTGACTTTTCAAGCCCTTTGCCATATGTCTCCAGACTCATTTTCTAAGCTTGTTGAATATCATTCCCCTTCACACATCTCATCTTTCAGCTCCGCTGGCCTTGCATGTAACATTCTATTTCCTGTTCCTGTACTTTTGCAAAAGAAGCAATGTTTGGAATGCGTGTATTCCAGCTGTTCTTCACCTCCACCCTGTAGAATTCCTAGCTTCCTTCAAAGCTTGGTTTCAGACCACTTCCTTCAAGAAGTCTACCCTGCTCCCTCAGTTGAGAGTGCCATGCCTATCCCCCCCATTCTCAGTGTCCATTTTGTTCTAACTCTTGTTTATGTAGAGTGTTTCTTAATATGACAAACATTTATTAACTGCCTACTGTGCACCAGGACTGTGCTAAGCAGCTAGGTGACAGCTAGATGGCACAGTGAATAGACCACCTGGCTTGGAGTTTAAATCCAGTCTCAAACACTTAATACCTGTGTGACCCTGGGAAAGTCACTTAACCTTTGTTTGCCTCAGTTTCCTCATACATAAAATGTGAATTTTACATATACATAAAATACAAATATCACCTATCTCACAGAATTGTTAATGAGAATTAAATGATATAAGGGGCGGTTAGGTGGCACAGTGAATAGAGCACCAGCCCCGGAGTCAGGAGGACTTGAGTTCAAATCCGGCCTCAGACACTTGACATACTTACTAGCCATGTGACTTTGGGTAAGTCACTTAACCCCAATTGCCCTCCAAAAAAAAAGAATTAAATGAGATAACATATGTAAAAGCTAATCTGAAAGCATGATACAAAGGCTAACTTTTCCTTGCACACAATAGTTTGCTAACACTGGGCATTGCCCATAATACTCAAAATATAGTAGCTTGATTAAGGCAGAGTGTGCCAGCACTTTATTTGGATCAAGCTGCAATGCATTGCTGAACTTCATAAAATGTTATAGTTGCTTCATGATTAGAGCTATAAGTAGAAATATAATTAATGTTGTTGTTATTCAGTTGTTCAGTTGTATCCAGCTCTTTGTGACCCCATTTGGGGTTCTCTTGGCAAAGATGTTAGAGTAGTTTGCCATTTACTTCTCCAGCTCATTTTACAGATGAGACAACTTAGGCAAGCAAGACTAAGTGATTTTCCCAGGGTCACACAGTTAGTAAGTGTCTGGGGCCACATTTTAACTCAGGAAGATGTCTCCTGACTACAGTCCCAGTACTCTATCCCTTACACCACCTAGCTGCCCTTGGATATGATCTGGAGAGTTTAAAATAAGAATTCTATTCACACATCTTTGAACTATTTAACAACTAGGTCACTAAAATCAATTAGCTATGTATTTAACCTCTCAGAAGTAGCTAGATGGCTTGGTGGACAGAATACTGGACTTGGATTTAGGAAAATCAAAGTTGAAATCCTGCCCCAGGAATTTTCTAGCTGTGTACTTCTGGGGAAATCCCTCTCTGTCTCATTTTCCTAATGCATGAAATGGGGATAATATTAGAACCTCATAGGGATATTATGAGAATAAGATAGCAATTGCATGTCTATATCTATATAACTTTGCAGACCTTAAAGTTTGATATAAATGTTAACTATTATTATCCATTACAAAGGAGATGAGGATGAATTTTAAATGAAAAGAAATCCCAAGAAACAAAGGAGTCAAGTAGCCTGAGTATTTGTGTCTGTCTAGCTGGGTTGTGATGGAAAATGATTTAATGGCATTTGTTTTCTCGGTATTTTATAAATAGTGTACATTATCAAAATGATATACATTAATACAAATGGTGTCAAATGTCATTTATAATCTTTTCTTTTCACAAGGCAGCATCTTGAGTAAAAAAAATGGCAGCATCAGTCAAGCAGCAAATAGGTTTCTTTTCACAAAATCCATTTTGCTGTCATCCTTAGAACTTAAATGTGACAATTGATAGGGCTTATCATGGACTATGTGCTATCTGTGAGATGTTCATTTTTTTCCCTTCCAACCCTCACCCTCCTTGTAGATTTGCCATCATCACAGCTGCCAAGAGATAATGAGGACAGGGTCTTGACCACCAAGCTTTCTCTCTGCATAAATTAAGGGTGGGATATGGCTTCACTTATTCAGTACTGTTGCCCAGAGTCAGTCCTCTGCTCTCACTGTGAAACTCAATCCTTTGATCTCTCCTTCGGAGAGATCCACTTTTGTGGATTATTCACCTTAAAGATAGTGCAGTATGTGAGGAAAAACATGTAATAATGGGAAAAACACAGGGTTTTGCACTAGAGGACCTGTGTTTGAAACCCAGTTGTTTCACTTACCCTCTGTGTGACCTCAGGTAAGTGTACTTCTTGGATTTTTTTTCCTTATCTGTAAAATAAGGGACTTGTAGTGGATAATCTCTGAGGATCTCTATATGAGCTCTATAGTTTTTATTATTCTGACACTGATCTACACTTCCCTTACGAGTTACTATTGTTAGTTATGCTTCAAGAGTCAGTCCTGTTGGACTCAGCAGCATAAGCAAGTCAAATTTCAGAGTCCAGTCACTGCCAGGACAAGGCAGCCTCCATCCTCCAAACACATAAATGCCAAAGTCTCCCTTACTTCTTCCATTCCCATTTTTAGAGGGTTAAAAATTCTCTTTTATAAAGCTGGAGGAGAATAGGCATGGCAATGTTGGATTAGTGTTTTTTCCTTCAACAATTTTCAGTTACTATTTAGCAGTACATGACCAAAAAAAGACTCAAACTTGTATGGTCAAAGGACTATAACAGTAGTTTGGCCCTTCTCATACTACACCAAAGAAATCCCAAATCGGAAATCTAGAATAATATAAGTTTTTATAATCTGGAAACCAGAGCTTATCATATATATGTCCATCCTTGAACATTTTGAGCAAAATGTGACCCAAGACAGAAGCCTGTGACTCTGCACTGAAGACCACCTGCCAGGTTGACTTTGATTTATTGATCGATACTTTTTGATCCAATAACTCAATCAATTCTGAATCCATCTAATACATTTCCCTATCTTCTCTATAATATAACATAAACTATAGATATTTCTTCCTTTTATTCTTATCTTTTAATTTGATACTTTGTATCAACTCTAATATGCCCATTTATACATGAGTCATTTTAATATAAGTTCCTAATAGGAAAAGACAATGGATATTATAATCCATGTAATTATTTCTCTTATCTCCTCACATGCATGTATATACACAGAAAACATGTGTTTTCCTTTAATTGCTATGTTGGGAATAGGTGTGGGGAAGGGGACAAAAAAAATTAATAGATTGATCATTTGTTATCCTCAACTTCCTTTATTGATTCTCACACCCACTTATCAAAAAGTAATGACTGATGTAGGATTACCCAGTTTTCCATGGAAACATTAATTAGAATTGATCTAAAATTTCTTTTCTTTAGAAGTTTCTGAAATTCCTGAAAACTATACATCCTGTGATAGTAATGGCAATTAAAGATTCCCCTGTATTGGCTTGGTTTTCAAATTGATTGTATTAAAACCCAGAGTTTGTTAATCCCACCTGTGGGATGGGCTTGTTGATGTGAAAAGAAAGTCCTGAAGTGGGAGGAGCTGGTGATGTAGATTTGGAGAGACAAGAGAGAGGCGGAAGTTCTTTTTGGAAGCAGCACCTCGTGGAGAGAGACTAAGGGAATTGCTGGTGGCCGCTTTGAATTGCCCTGGACTTTTGAGACCTGCCCCCTGAGCTGCCAAGGACTGAGGAGACATGGCTGTTTTGCTGGTACTTTGTCTGTCTGTTTTGATGTTATTTTGCCAGATTTGTCCACTGGTGAAAGACTGTCCTGTTGAAGAAGTCCTGGAACCTGGCATTTGGTTAAGAAGGCCTGAGACTGTCCTGCAGACAGAGAGTGAATACTGTCCACTGGTGAGGGACAGTACTGAGAGTGAATACTGTCCACTGGTGAGGGACAGTACTGTTGTTGCAGGGGTCTGGAGACTGTCCGGCAGACAGAATGAATACTGTCCACTGGTGAAGGACAGTGCTGTTGTTGCAGGGGTCTGGGAGCCTTTCTGTTGGTTCAGAAGCCCTGAAGAAGGATTTTCTTGTTGTATGTTTGCAGAAATCCTGGGAGAGGGCTTTGCTAATGTGTTCAGGGGTTCTAGGACTGTTCTACAGACAGAGGATAAATTCATGAAGGGACTGGCAATGTATCTTATGGCCTTGCTAAGCCTTGTCTCCCCAGGAACTAAGATTGCTGAGAACTTGCCTCGTGTCAAGATGAAGAAAAGACCTCCATTTGGGTATTAAGTGCTGTGTTTAAACTTGATGTAACTCTGGGGTAGATTCAATTGTGATCCAGGGGTGGGGAACTTTTGACCTTTTTGTGTTCTATGGTTGAGCAAATGAATGTATTTTACTTATGTTTGGAAACTAATCTCCATTTGAGAAGAGGGGCTTTGTGGTGGACTTAATTAAGGTATAGCCTAGGGGTGGAGAAGTATTTAGAACAGAGACTTTGTAATTGATTGAATGATTGGAAGGTCCTGGGATGGGGTAGTCCTTGGAGATTATTTAATCACACTTAGTAAATGCTGTATTTTGAATGATGTCATGTTTTGATCTTCTCTGTTCTTGGTTTGTCACTGAATAAAATAGAGAGCACCTATGCTGGTATTTTGAACCTGGGAAGTTGCCTTCTTTTGGCATTACATTACACATCCTCACCTTGAGCAAAGGTAATTTCAAGCTAAACAATGAAGCTTCTAAATTTTGGATGCATATATTAAAAAAAAGAATGGGAAATGGGAGTGAGGGATATGACAAGAGAAAGAAAATCATTACTTTTCAGTGGTTCAAAGATATTTCACAGCAGGAAGAAAAGACATAGAAGGAAATGGCAAGCCACTCTAGTATCTTTGCCATGAAAACCCCAAATGGAGTCACAAAGAGTCAGACACAACTGAACAATAACAGCAAAGCAAGCAGAACCAGGAGAACAATTTATATAATAATGACAAGACCAATGAAAAACAACTTTGAAAGCTATAAGAAGACAATTAATATAATGACCCTTCAAGATTCTAGAGGACCTATAACAAAACCTCTTTCCAGTACAGAGAGGTGATATGTTTAGAGTATATATAAACACATATGTATATATGCATGCATTTATATATGTATGTATGTATGTGTAAGTATATGTATACACACAAACACACTATATGTGTGTGCAAAGATTTATATATATATTTCTATGTATGTATACTATGTATAAATGTATATATATTTATATACATATAGTCATATCTATATATATGGATATATTTGTATACAGGCATTTAGTGAATTTATTTTGCTTGACTCTACATAGTTGTTACCTGAAAATTGTTTTTCTTTCCTTTTTTTCTTCAGTGAGGATAGGAGATCAGCTAAAAAGAGATTTCAGTTATCAGATAACACTCATAAAGTGGGAATAATTTGTATATGTTTGTAATGTAAAAAAAAACCTTGTCAATAATTTTTTTAAAGCAATAAAAAAGACTTCTAGGAGTAAAAAGATATAAGGACATAAAAACCTAGAAAGAATTAATTCACTGAATGATTCCTAATAGGTGATCTGTAATAAACCCAGTTATCCACACCAGAAGAAAAGGAGGTTGGGATATCCCAGAAGGATATCAGGTTGTGATTCGTTCTGCTGATTGAGACTGTGGCATGTTATTCTTTTTTTTCATTTTACAAATGCTTTATTAACGTCTAATTTACATCATTAATTTCCATCAGATTTTGAGTTACAAATTTTCTCCCCATTTTTTCCCCTACCCACCACCCCAGAATAGCAGTCCCACAGGATATCCTCTCTTCTAATCTGCTCTCTCCCATATCTTCTCCCATACCCCCTTAAACTTTTCCAGTAGGGCATGGTGGATCTCTGTGCCACAGTGCCTGTATATCTTCTTTCCCAATTACATGTAAGATAGTATTAATAATAGTATATATGTATATATAATTTTAAACATTTGATTTTAAAACTTTGAATTCCAGATTCATTCCCTTCCTCCCTTGTCACCCACCCTTACTGGGAAGATAAGCAGTTCAGTATACATTGTACATGTGTAGCTAATGCAAAACATTAACATAGTAGATATATTGTAAAAGACTGACTATATTTCCCTCCCTCCTATCCCACCTCCCACTTGTTCTATTTTCTACTTTGATCCTGTCCCTTTTCAAAAGTAGGTGCTTCCAACTTCCCTCCCCCCTAGCCTGCCCTCCCTTCCATCATCCCCCATCTCATCCCCTCCCCCTACTCTCCTGTAGGGTGAGATACCCTATTTAGTGTGTATTTCATTCCCTCCCTGAGCCAAATTCAGTGCGAATAAGGTTGACCCATTCCCTTTTGCCTTCCTATTCTTCCCCTCCATTGTAACCCTTTTCCCTTGCCTCTTCTTTTTGAGATAGTTTACCCCATTCTGTCTCTCTCCATCCCCTGTCATTATATTCCTCTCTTACCTCTTAATTTCACCTTTTAAGTATCATCCCTTCCTATTAACTTGGTCCTTATCCCTCTATCTATGTATACCTGTAAGCATATATACACACATTCACACATGTATTCATACGCCCATATACCCTCTGATATAACATATATATATGTATATATATGTATATTTCTATTCCCTTCAACTATTTTCATACTGAGGAAAGTTTCATCAGTTACAATTATTGTCTTTCCTTGTAGGAATGTTAATAGTTCAACTTTGATCAGTGGCTTATGATTTCTTTTTCCTGTTTACCTTCTCAAGCTTCTCTTGCTTCTTGTATCTGAATGTCAAATTTTTCTATTCAACTCTTGTTTTTTTCATTAAGAATGCTTGAAAGTCCTCTATTCCACTGAATAACCATATTTTCCTCTCAAAGATGATACTCAGTTTTGCTGGGTAGGTGATTCTTGGTTTTAATCTCAGCTCCTTGTACCTCCGGAATATCATATTCCAAGCCTTTTGATCCCTCAGAGCAGAAGCTGCCAGATCCTGGGTTATCCTGATTGTGTTTCCACAATATTCGAATTGTTTCTTCCTGGCTGCTTGTAATATTCTCTCCTTGATCTGGGAATTCTGGAACCTGGCTATAATATTCCTAGGAGTTTTCTTTTGGGGATCTTTTTCAGGAGGTGATTGGTGGATTCTTTCAACCTCTATTTTGCCTTCTGGTTCTAAAACATCAGGGCAATTTTCCTTGAGAATTGCTTGGAGGATAATTTCTAGGTTCTTTCCCTGATCATGGCTTTCAGGTAGTCCAATAATTTTTAAATTATCTCTCCTGGATCTGTTTTCCAGGTCAGTGGTTTTTCCCATGAGATATTTCACATCGCCTTCTATTCTTTCATTTGTTTGGATCTGTTTAACAGCATCTTGATTTCTCATAAAGTCACTAGCTTCCCCTTGCTCCAATCTAAATCCGAGGGAATGATTCTCCTCATTGTGCTTTTCAGATTCTTTTTCCTTCTGGAAAATTTGGATTTTCAAGGCATTCCTCTCCTCATTGCCTTTTTGAACCTCTTGCCAGTTGAGTCAGTATGTTTGTTAAGGTGTGATTTTCCTGAGGCTGTTGACTCTCATTTCGTAATTTTCTTGCATTGTTCTCATTTCTCTTCCCAACTTTTTCTCCACTTCTCTTATCTGCTTCTTAAAGTCCTCTATGGCCTGTAGCCAGCTTGTATTTTCCTTTGAAGCTTTTGGTGCAGGAGTTCTGACTTCACTGTCTTCCTCCTGTTCCATGCTTTGCTCCTTTTGTCCCTCAAATAGGAGTCTAATGTTGGAGTCTTCTGTTTGTTTTGCTTCCCTCATTTGCTCATGTTGCCACTCAATTACCTGACTTTTGGGCTTTTTGTCACAGTAGGACTCTGCAACAGACAGGGGAGATTTCATCCCAAACGCTGGGGTTTTCTCAGCTGCCAGAGGTATTAGATGGGTGCCCTCTCTGAGGCCTCCACACACTCTGGCAAGCTGGTCACACACTCCAGGACCTCCACCCTAGACCACAATCCAGATCCAAGTAGGCCAAAGCAAGAGCTATTACCCCTCAGACCGGTCACTTGGTCCCCCTACACTTTGCAGGCTGGGAGCTGAAGCTGCAAAGTGGCACTGGCTGAGCCAAGGCATCTCAGTGGCTTCTTGCCCTGGGGTCAAAAGCCAACACTCTCCCAACTACTGGTCTCAAGGTCCAGATTGCATTGACCTCTCACTTTGTCCTTTGCATCTATGTGTTGATGAATCTGGAAACAGCCACAGCTGCTGCTGATCTGGAGTCCGCAGCTGGTCAGGCCCCCCTGGGGCTAAAGCCTCAGCGTGGGGCTGGGCTCAGCTCCCAAAGTGCTCCACTGGCTGCTTGCTGCTGGCCTGCTGGGCTATCCTCAGCGGGAGGTTAGCTTCTCTGTGTCATTTTGTGGGTTCTGCAGCTCCAAAGTTTGTTCAGAGTCTCCTTTTACATGGATTGGGGAAAGTGGAAGCCAGAGCCCTGCAGAGGTCCTGCTTCTCCTCTGTTATCTTGACTCCACCCCCATGGCATGTTATTCTTGACCTGTATTTTGTAGGCTGCTCATTAATTGGGAACATTGTATTAACAGATTTACATATGAAGAGAAGGTAGAAACTGATAGCTGTCATTGATTTCCTCCATTAATTAAATATTTAAAAACCTTTGCTGACTCCTATCTCTCTCCTGGTTTATTTCACGGATAAGGTGGGATGTCAATCTAAAAATTCTGTTGTTTTTTTAACATCTCCTTGTTTTATGGGGATTTTTTGCTCCTCAAAAGATTCATCTGCCTTTCCCATGTGAGATAAACAATTTCCATTTCATATTTGTCAACGACAGAGGTCATCAAAACTTTCAATTTCATCTCCTTAAAGTGTAAATCTTGTAATAAAATAAAATTCCTGATTTTTTTCACTGTTACTTTGGAAACACATTGTCCTTTATTTAAAATCCCCTCAAGTCCTTTCCTTTCCAATTAAACTTTCCTGACACAATTTTTTAAATGGCTTGTTACACATTGTGAGGACCATCTCTGGTCATCCTCATCTATACCTCACCACTGAACCCAGATGACTCCAGAGGAAAAAGTGAGGCTGCTGACCTTGCTGCTAACTTCCTCCCTTAAATCCAATTTTCTGGCAAACCATGGCATCACCTTCTTGATGGCATGGTCCTCTTTGGGAATGAAGGACAAAAAGCAACCTGTGAGCACATGAGCTGCCCCCCTGGGGATCCAATTGTCCCATTCCAGTTGAGCAATGCAGCTCCTTCTTCCTCTTCTCCCCTCCTCTCTTCTCCTCTTCTATTCTCTCCCCTCCCCTCCCCTCCTGTCCTGTCCCTTCCTCTACCTCTGTCCACATAGAGTATCATAACCTTAGATGGGAGGACACTGCCCAAAGGAATGTAAAATTTGATTGCTGAAACCTCACAAGATGCCTTGGAATTTGCAGGCTAGTTTTTTTTTCTTAAGGACCATGCCTTAAACCCAAGTCATCCTGGTTCTCATTGATTGACCAACAATAGATCCCAGGTCATGCCCAAGGGACCATTGTTTGGGTCCTGATTACTTAGAGTAAATGTAAGTCGAGATTGTTTCTAATTTGACCAGAAACCCAGAGGGTCTACCCCTCCCAAGTTGATATATATATGTATGTATCTATATACATTTTTAACTAGGTTAAAGAGGCCATTCTTTTCCTCATTTATTACCTAGCCTTAATCACTGAGTGGGCTTTGTGTCACTTAAACTGAGATCTGTTAAATACCTTAGTGTAAAAAGGCCATGGTCTCCCACTGCGTTCAGGGCCATCTCCAGTCAGAGGATAAAGTAAAGCTGATGACTGCACAATCCTGCCTCAAATAAATCTAATTCACTTGCAAGTCATGCATTAATTTCCCAATGTCATGATCCTCTTTGAGAAGGAAGTACAAACAACAACAAAAAACAGCAGTAGATCGCAGAATGTCAAAACTGCGAAGCGCCTGAGAGATTCGGTGCAATATTTCCCCATCCAAACTATAATGTGAATATGGTAACATTTCAGAAATTGTGCTCGTGTGCTCTAGACCCTGAGCATAATGGTTTTCTGCAGCTCAGTGGGTAGAGTAGAAAGCCAGGTAGAAAGACGGAGTTAGGGGGGAGAGGAGCAAAACCTAGAAAGGAGGAAAAGTCCTCATAAAAAAATTACAAGGAGCCAAGATGAAACAATTTGAATATTGTAGAAACACAATCAGGATAACACAGGATCTGGCAGCTTCTACATTGAGGGATAAAAGGGCTTGGAATATGATATTCTGGAGGTCAAAGGAGCTAGGATTAAAAGCAAGATTCACCTACCCAGCAAAACTGAGTATAATGATACAGGGGAAAATATGGTCATTCAATGAAATAGAATATTTTCAAGCATTCTTGATGAAAAAAACCAGAGCTGAACAGAAAATTTGACTTTCAAATACAAGAAGCAAGAGAAGCCTGAGAAGGTAAACAGGAAAAAGAAATCATAACAAACTTATTAAAATTGAACTATTTGCATTCCTACATGGAAAAATTATACTTGCAACTCATAAGACTTTTCTCAGCATGAGCATAATTGAAGGGAATATATGTGTATATATGTATACATATGTATGTATGTATAGGAGGGTGTATGTGTATATAAATATATATGTGAGTGTGTGCATATATGTATACATGTATACATAGACAGAGGGCACAGGATGAGTTTAACATAAAGGGATTATATCTAAAAAGTAAAATTAAGAGGTGAGAGAGGAATATATTGGGAGAAGAAGAAAGGGAGGGATAGATCATGGTAAATTATCCCATATAAAAGAGGCAAGAGAAAACTGTTACAATGGAGGGGAAGAGCAGGAAGGTGAAAGAAAGTGGGACAACTTACTCTCATTGAATTTGGCTTAAGTAGGGAATAACATACACACTGAATTGGATATCTTACCCTACAGTAAAGTAGGGGGGAAGGGGATAAGAGGGGGATGATAAACGGGAAGGCAGATTGGGGGAGAGGGTAGTTAGAAGCAAACACTTTTGAAAAGGGACAGAGTCAAAGTAGAAAATAGAATAAGTGGGGGGCAGGATAGAACGGAGGGAAATATAGTTAGTCTTTCACAATATAACTACTATGGAAATGATTTGCATAACTACACATGTACAATCTATATTGAATTGCTTATCTTTGCAGTGGGGGTGGGTGTGTAAGGAAGGAGGAAAAGAATCTGGAAATCAAAGTTTCAAAACCAAATTTATTTTTTTATTTTTTATTTTTTGCTTTTTTGCATTTTGGAGGGCAATTGGGGTTAAGTAACTTGCCCAAGGTCTGTAATGGGAATGTAAATTTTTAAGATCTTCCCTGCCCCTAGGCTAAAGTGCACTTGGAGCCTGGGGTGGGAGGCTTGTTTTCAGTAGATACTTTTTGATTGGTCAGTGGGTCAATAAGGTTGTTACATTCTCTGAGCCAGGAGAAGACTATATAAGCCCTGATGTGTAGCTTTGTTTTGGGGGCTCACTTTGAGAAGTGTTCTGTGATTTGATCTGGATTCTGGGAAGCCATTGTTGAGAGCTCCTCCTAGGTTTTTAAAAACCCAGATGTTGAAACCCAGATGTTGATTTGGTATGGATGTAATGGTTGGACAGTTTGGAAACTGTCTACTTGATCTGTTTCTCTGTCTTGATAATTCTGTCAGTATAATCTGAAGTTTGGGGTGCTGACGTTTTTCCCCTGAACTAGGTAAATGATACATATTTGACTGATTAAAGTAAGCTTATTAACCCATTTTGACTTGCTTTCCTTTAACAAAGCAGATCTAAGAATCTGTATTGGCAGCCACCCTGGGGATGCTGGGGTGCTTGCTGCTACAAGGTCACACGGCTAGTTTTGTTTGGGTGTGTTAAGTGTCTGAGGCTGGATCCAAACTCAGGTCCTCCTGACTCTGGGGCCAGCGCTCTACTCACTGTGCCACCTAGCCTCCCCCAAACAAATTGTTTTTTATATGCAACTTGGAAATAAGATATATAGGCACAAGAAATCCATCTTGCCCTACTAGAAAGTTGGGGGGGGCATGGTGGGGGAGGATATAAGAGGGAACAGATTGGGGGACAGGGTATTCAATAGGCTTGCTATTTTAGGGTCGGGGTAGTGGAAAGACAGGGAGAAAATTTGTAACTCAGAATCTTGTGGAAATGAATGTTGAAAACTAAAACTAAATAAATAAATTGGAAAAAAATTTTAAAAACTTACAGATTTTACTGTAAGGAAGTTCTTTGGTTTTGCAGACTGGTAAGACTTTTCCCCGGCCATTCTAGAATTCCATTTCCAATGTTTAATTTATATAGGAGGCACAGATCTATAATTTTATTCATGTCATAACTTCCCGGGGTAAAACTCACAGTACTAATGTCATCAGGCAACTATTCTTCAATATTGAGTTTCAGAGAGTTGCCTGAGCATTGTGAGGTCCAGTCACTTGCCATGAATAGTGTAAGTATGAAATCAGTGACAGGATTTGAACCTAGATTTTTCTAAGGCTAGAGCTGAATGAATAAATGAATGAAGGAATAAAAAAAGTATTTATTAAATATTTACTGTGTGCCAAGAACCTAATGACAGAGAAAAATATATGGTGACTCTTTTGTTGCCCATCAGATCAGCTCTAATCTCATATGATCCTGACATTAAAGGCTTTGGAATTCATGTGAAAAAAGCATGTGTGTATGTGTATATAGGTACGCATATTTACATACATCACACATACAAACCTGCAGAGTCTCCTAAGTGAAATACAGTTTATAACTATTTATATGTTTCAAAACTTCCGTTTATTAAAAATAATGTGGATGGATGAATAATACTAAGATTCAAAAGGTCAACAGTAAAGTTGCTACCAGTGCTAGCAATTAACCCTAAAGAACAAAAAAAGAACAGTGGTTCAATGGAAAAGGGAGCACTTAATGACAAATTATAATCAGCTGTAACTTTTGAGTACCCTAAGATTTAATAAAGGATATAAAGATAAAAAAGCAAAAGAGGCCCATAGCATATTGGGCAGACCCTCTACAATGTACTTTTGGCTACTTTGGACTAGAGTCAAAAAGAATGGTTAGGCCTGGTCGGGTTGTGATCTATATCCTTAATGGGAACTTCCAATGAAACCACAGATCTGTTTGAGAATTACTATCACTATTTGTTCAACTGGCAGAACAACAAATACAAGAGAGGTATGAAATTTATTATTAAATTGTCTTGGCAGTCAGGGAAGAAAATAGAATGATATTTATGGTCAAGAGGTCTTTTTTCAGTCTACCCATCTGGTTTCACAGTTTCTGATTTGGATATTAGATTAAATCACTAATGTGGTGGCATAAAGACCGAAAGCTTCTATGCTTCCATTTTGAGCTTCTTAATAATCACACTAATGAGAATGTGGCTATTTGCACCTAGTAAAATACCTGGACATTTTATATGGAAGTTGATTATCCGCTGGTAGTTTCCAGAATATTAGAAAACACTCTGAGACAACCAGCATCCTCTCCGAGAGTGTACTCAACAGATATCAATGATAGCTAGCATCTAGATAATGCTTGAAGGTTTGTAAAGAACTTTACAAATGTTATCTTATTTGATTCTCACAACCCTTGTAGGTAGATGCCATTATTAGCACCATTTTACAGGTAAGGAAACTGAGGCAAATAGAAGTCCACAGCCACCAAGTATCAGAGGCTAGATTAAACCTGACTCCAGGTTTAATGCTCTATCTGTTGTGCTACCTAACTGCCTTTGAGATGAGAAATTTATGAGTACTCCCAGAGAAAATGGATGAATGGGTAAATGAAAGAGTATATATATGTATGGGAGTAACTATGTGGTACAGCAGACTAGAGTGCCAGGCCTGGAGTCAGAAAGGCCCGAGTTCAAATTAGTCTTAGACACTTACTAGCTGTGTCACCCTGGTCAAGTCACTTACTCCTGTTTCCTCATCTGTAAAATTAGCTGGAGAAGGAAATGGTAAAGCATTCCAGGATCTTTGCTAAGAATACCCCAAATGGAGTCACAGAGTAAGAAACAACTGAACAGCAATAATGTATGTGTATGTATTATGTACATATGCATATATACATACACATACCCCATCTTTCTATCTATCTCTATCTCCATATCTATCTATCTATATCTATCTATTTATCTATATCCGTACTGTGCCACAATATATATATATATATATATATATATATATATATATATATATATATATATACTATTTCAATATATCTGCCAGGTATCTATACCCTGTTTCAATACTTTAGCACAATATAGATGTCTTTCCCAACTGTTAAATAAATTTTACCTTTCTCCCTCCACCCCTCAAAAAAAAATCATGAAACTCCTTAGGCCAAGGTTCCTTCTGGTAATATAATTGTTTCTTGGGATTTATGGGCAAACTCCCTATGACTATGTAAAGGAGTGTGTGCCTCACAGAAAGATTGTTTTCTAGCGGAACTCAGAAGAGCCACCAGGTAGTGCTCATAGGAAGGTCGAAGCTATTAGCTTGATTAACACAAATTAAAACAACTCCTAGGTTCTACCTTATACTCAT
This sequence comes from Petaurus breviceps papuanus, assembly GCF_028583685.1. NCBI lineage: Eukaryota > Metazoa > Chordata > Mammalia > Diprotodontia > Petauridae > Petaurus > Petaurus breviceps. The sequence continues at coordinate 8,659,930 of NW_027186324.1, read as the reverse complement.
CAGATTGGCAAAGATGAAAAAGTAAAATACCATTTTTAAAAGGAGTTGTTGGAAAATAGGCAGATGAACACACTGTTGGTGGGGCTTAAATTTGTCTAGCCATTCTGGAAAGAAATTTGAAACTATACTACAAAAGTCATTAAACTACATATCCTTTAGCCCATGCATATGACTCTGAGGTATATATATACCAAGAATTTAAAGAAAAAGGGAAAGGACCCATATTAAAAAAAATGCAGCTTATTGCATCAATATAGCAAAAAAAAAAAAAACTGGACACACATAAAGTGAGTGCCCAACAATTAGGAAAATGTCCAAATAACTTATGGTATATGAATGTAAAAGGATATGACTTTTGCCATAAGAAATGGTTTGCTATTACCTCCAGGATCAAATATAAAATACCGTGGCTTTTAAAGTCCTTCATAACTTTGCCCCTTCCTACTTTTCTAGTCTTCTTATATCTTGCTCCATTTTCTCTCACCCCCATGTACTCTGCAATTCAGCGACACTAGCCTTCTTGTTATTGCTTATACTCTATCTCTCAACTTTGTGCATTTTCATTGGCTTCCCCCATGACTAAATTCTCTACCTCCTCATTGCTGCTTGATTGTAAATTTTGATTGTAACGAATGTCTTATTCAGCCTTTCTAAGTAAGAACACAGGGCATTGGACCAAATAGAAACTCTTGAAGAAAGCAAAATAAACGAGTGAAGATGTATTGATTCAATTCCAGACCTTGTACTAAGGACTGGGGATACAAATAAAAAAGGGAGATAGTTCCTGCCCTTCAGAAGCTTACATTCTAATAGGGAGAAGCAACAAGTACAGGAAGCAATAGCCAGGGAGGGTTCTGTCCAATAAATGTTCAGCCTATTTTTAAAAACTGGCATGTCAACAATAATTTTTGAGGAATTATGATCTATTCTGAGCATGCCATAGATTTGCAGAAATGGGATGTAAAAAGGAATCTCAAGTGTCTTCCAGTCCTGCCCTTACTTAAATAGGAATTCACTTTACAATATAGCTCACCAGTGGTCATCGAGCATCCCTTTAAAAATTTCCAGGAATGGACAACCTTCTAATCCTCATCCTCCAAGTTAACTTATTCCACTTTGGGACATTTCTGCACCTTTTAATGTTCTTTCCTCAGGGGACAAGAAGAACAAGCCCTAACCCTCTCACATCAATGCTTTGAAGATAACTCATATGCTACTGATATATGCTTGTTTCCAGATTAAAAATATTAAATTCAAACTGATCCTTCTAGTGCATAATCTCTCATCCTCTCCCCATCTTGGACTCCCTTCTTTGTATCTGCTCATTTATTAATGCTAAGAACCAAACATAAAACTCCAGAAGTGGTTTGACCAAGGCAGAGTATAGTAAGGCTAACCTTATCCTACACGGTAATATTAAGTAACTCCTACATAGAAGGCACTCTGTGTTAGTTGCTGGTGGTTCAAGGACAAAGAGGGCATAACCTCTCCCATTAAGGGGTTCATATACCATTGAGGTAGGAAGGTATATAATGCATACAAAGATAAGTAAAATAAAAGGTATGGAGTAATGTTATGATACAAAAGAGGGAAACACATTTTGGGAACACTTGAGGAGAGGAATGCAAGAAGAGGACATAGAGTATGTCCCCTATAAAACTCTGAGTTGAGTTTTAAAGAAAAAGAAAGATTCTGAAAGTTAGAGATGAAAAGGATGTATATTTTAGGCAGGGAGTGGGAATAAACATTAATTGAATGTCTACCACATGCGAGGCACTGTTTTAGGTACTTTAAAAATATCAGGTCATTTGATCTTTACAACAACCCTCAGAGGTAGGTGCTGTTATTATCCTCATTTTACAGTTGAGAAAACTAAGGTAAACAGAAGTGAAGTGACTTAACCCAGTGTCACATAGTTAATAAGCATATAAAGCTGGATTAGAACTCAAATCTTCCTGACTCCAAGTGCAGAGCTCTATTCGTTGTGCTACTGCCTAAAATGCTCAGAGGAAGGATGAAGATGAATGGCACATTGTCTCTAGAGGATAACTAAGAGTCTAGTCTGTATTGAGGTCCAGAGTATGTGTAGGACAGTAATATTCAATGGGGTTAGAAATGCAGGTGAAAGCTAGATTTCAGCAGTTCTCAAAAACAAGTCAGAAGTTTATATTCTTATTCTAAGACAAAAAGGGCCACTAAAGGTATATAAAGAAAATAGAAATCCAAGAATCATAGGACACAAGCATAGTAGAAAATATGCTGGTGAAAATCAATACAGGCAGAAATAAAAGTCACAATACCATCAGAGAATATGACAGAGAAAAGAGAAGATGGATTATTTGAAGAGTTTGGGGAACACATCACAGGCCTCACACAGAGGCCTGGCATAGTACTTATTGCTGGGGAACATCAGTTTTTCAGATATGACCTAAAACCAACTTTCTCTCTCTCTCTGTCTCTCGGTATCTCTCTCTCTGTCTCTCTGTCTCTCTTTGTCTCTCTGTCTCTGTCTCTGTCTGTCTCTCTCTCTCTGTCTCTCTCTCCCTCACACACACACACACACACACACACACACACACACACACAATTTCTTCCTTCAAAAGGTGAAGGGTCTAACAAGGGGAATTATATTTTGGATTTGATCTGATGCTAACTAAAGAGGAAGAATTGTCTGCTGGTATGGATATGCTAGGGGAGAGGGGAAGTGATCATTCCATCTTAAGAATTTCTGTTAGAGTAGGAGAGAAAATCAGGACATAGTCTGATATGCACCCTTGACTTGGGGAGAGCAAATTTCAAAGGGTTCACAGAAAGGCTAAATTGAATTCCATGGACTAAAATTTTGTAAGACAAGTCTGGAAAGGGAGAAACTCTCAAGGATGAAAGTTCTTAAGACAAAAGAGAAAGATTTCTGGTAGGGAAGAGAAGAAAGATAGTTATTAAAGAGAAGAAAAGAAGGAAGGGAAGAAGAAAGGAGGAAAGGAAAAAAGAAATAAAGGAAGAAAGGAAGGAAGGAAGGAAAGAAGGAAGGAAGGAAGAAAAAGAAAAAAGAGAGAGGAGGGAAAGAGGGTAGAAATGAGAGAGGAGAAAAAGAAAGAAAAAAGGAAGGAAAGAGAGAAAGGACATAGAGATTTATCCAGCACATACTATATACCAGACAATGAGACCAATGGATACCAGTGAATACACAAGAACCTTATCAACAAACTTAGATTTTAAAAGACAGGTAGAAGAGAAGGAAGCATGGGCAGGTAATGGAATTTCAAAATAGAGCATTTGTAAAAAGTAATGCTGAAGTTCAATTCAAAATCAAATGATATGTATAAATATCTCTGCATCAGACACCATACAAGATTTTAGGGATAGAATGGCAAAAGTGAACTAGCCCTTGCTTTCAAGAAACTGAGGCTGGAAGAGGAAAACTCAGGTCAAAAGAAAGATTTTTTAAAAACTGTATCAGAGAAAACAAGAGAATTAAAGAAGGTATAGTCCTAGTCCTTGGCATAGAGAGGGTGATGATAATTGACTACAGAAAGAGAAGGTGGAAACCTTCAAGTCTGGTTTGCTTTTGTTTTCTATTCCAAGGGAAAATGTCTCATATCTTTTTCAGGATGGAACAAAAGGACATATAAAAATGGCTTGATAACCAAGGTAACAAGGAGATAATAAAAGAACACTAAGTTGTTCAAGTCACCAGCCATGATAAACTATATTTTAAGTCTAGCACTTGGAGGACCTAGGTTCAAATGTTGGAAGCATAATAAGGTCACAATGTAAGAGCACAAAAAGAAAGAAAAGAAAAAGAAAGGAGAAAATAAAGGATAAAAAGCTTTTTTTAAATTAAAAGTGATAAGCTCATGTTTCCAGCAGCAGAAGGAAGCCATCCTAACTCTCTCCAGACTCCATCTGCTTCTTTCCCCCTTTCTAGCATTCCTTCATGTGTTGTCTTCTCTCATTGGAATGTAAGCTCCTTGAAGTTAAGGACTCTCTTGTTTGTTTGCATTTATATTCCCAGTAAGGGGCATAATGCTAAGCTCCCTGCATAAGCAGAAAGACAAAAACAGATCCTGCCTTAAGAAACTTGCAACTACATTCAAACTATATACACATGATATATATATATATATATATATATATATATGTATATATACATACACACATATGTGTGCATACATACATATATGTATGTGTGTCTATATCTATCTATCTGTCTGTCTCTCTGTCTGATATCTATCTATCTATCTAGAGAAGGGGAGACAGAAGAGGGACAGAGAGAGAGAGACAGAGAGAGAGAGACAGAGAGAGAGAGAGAGAGAGACAGAGACAGAGAGAGACAGAGAGAGAGAGAGAGAGAGAGAGAGAGAGAGACAGAGAGAGAGA